>NW_028113145.1:50000-517500 GCF_964234715.1 Podarcis melisellensis | reverse complement strand
GAACAATCCAAGCTTCTTAGTCCTCTTTCTATTTTGATGGAAACAAAACACCTAAGCTTGATTTTGGCTGATAAGAAACATTTCACTCTGCGATTTTGGGGTGAATGTGCATTCTAACCACAAAAACACCAATTTTGAAATAAGCCCAATCAAAGCTTATTCGACGTCTTTCTAAGCATATGAAAGCGAAAATACGGTGTGGTGTTATTTTGGTATCATTACACACACTTTGCGAATTCGGTGTCAAAGTGCATTAACACCGAAGAACACGACATGAAATAAGCAAAATCCAAGATTCTTCTTTCTATGTAGCTGGAACCAAAAACAACCTGTTTTGTTTTGTTTAGGCTTGTTAAACTTCGCTTTGCTATTTGTGGGTGAATGAACACCGAAAGAACAATCCAAGCTTCTTAGTCCTCTTCCTATTGTGATGGAACCAAAACACCTAAGCTTGATTTTGGCTGATAAGAAACATTTCACTCTGCGATTTTTGGGTGAATATGCATTCTAACCACAAAAACACCGATTTTGAAATAAGCCCAATCAAAGCTTATTCGTCGTCTTTCTAAGCATATGAAAGCGAAAAGACGGTGTGGTGTTATTTTGGTATCATTACACACACTTTGCGAATTTGGTGTCAAAGTGCATTAACACCGAAGAAATAAGCAAAATCAAAACATTAAATAAGCAAAATCCAAGATTCTTCTTTCTATGTAGCTGGAACCGAAAACAACCTGTTTTGTTTTCTTTAGGCATGTTAAACTTCACTTTGCTATTTGTGGGTGAATGAACACCGAAAGAACAATCCAAGCTTCTTAGTCCTCTTTCTATTGTGATGGAACCAAAACACCTAAGCTTGTTTTTGGCTGATAAGAAACATTTCACTCTGCGATTTTGGGGTGAATGTGTATTCTAACCACAAAACACCAATTTTGAAATAAGCCCAAGCAAAGCTTATTCGATGTCTTTCTAAGCATATGAAAGAGAAAAGAAGGTGTGGTGTTATTTTGGTATCATTACACATACTTTGCGAATTCGGTGTCAAAGTGCATTAACACCGAAGAACGACATGAAATAAGCAAAATCCAAGATTTTTCTTTCTATGTAGCTGGAACCCAAAACAACCTGTTTTGTTTTGTTTAGGCATGATAAACTTCACTTTGCTATTTGTGGGTGAATGAACACCGAAAGAACAATCCAAGCATATTCGCCCTCTTTCTATTGTGATGGAACCAAAACACCTAAGCTTGATTTTGTTGATAAGAAACATTTCATTCTGCTATTTTTGGGTGAATGTGCATTCTAACCACAAAAACACCAATTTTGAAATAAGCCCAATCAAAGCTTATTCGACGTCTTTCTAAGCATATGAAAGCGAAAAGACGGTGTGGTGTTATTTTGGTATCATTACACACACTTTGCGAATTCGGTGTCAAAGTGCATTAACACCATAGAACACGACATGAAATAAGCAAAATCCAAGATTCTTCTTTCTATGTAGCTGGAACCCAAAACAACCTGTTTTGTTTTGTTTAGGCTTGTTAAACTTCGCTTTGCTATTTGTGGGTGAATGAACACCGAAAGAACAATCCAAGCTTCTTAGTCCTCTTTCTATTGTGACGGAACCAAAACACCTAAGCTTGATTTTGGCTGATAAGAAACATTTCACTCTGCGATTTTTGGGTGAATGTGCATTCTAACCACAAAAACACCAATTTTGAAATAAGCCCAATCAAAAGCTTATTCGACGTCTTTCTAAGCATATGAAAGCGAAAAGACGGTGTGGTGTTATTTTGGTATCATTACACACACTTTGCGAATTCTGTGTCAAAGTGCATAAACACCATAGAACACGACATGAAATAAGCAAAATCCAAGATTCTTCTTTTTATGTAGCTGGAACCCAAAAGAACCTGTTTTGTTATGTTTAGGCTTGTTAAACTTCGCTTTGCTATTTGTGGGTGAATGAAAACCGAAAGAACAATCCAAGCTTCTTATTCCTCTTTCTATTGTGATGGAACCATAACACCTAAGCTTGATTTTGGCTGATAAGAAACATTTCACTCTGCGATTTTTGGGTGAATGTGCATTCTAACCACAAAAACACCAATTTTGAAATAAGCCCAATCAAAGCTTATTCGTCGTCTTTCTAAGCATATGAAAGTGAAAAGACGCTGTTGTGTTATTTTGGTATCATTCCACAATCTTTGCGATTTCTGGATCAATGTGCATTAACACCGAAGAACACGTCATGAAATAAGTAAAATCCAAGATTCCTCTTTCGATGTAGCTGGAACCGAAAACAACCTGTTTTGTTTTGTTTAGGCTTGTTAAACTTCACTTTGCTATTTGTCGGTGAATGAACACCGAAAAAACAATCCAAGCTTCTTAGTCCTCTTTCTATTGTGATGGAACCAAAACACCCAAGCTTGATTTTGGCTGATAAGAAACATTTCACTCTGCGATTTTTGGGTGAATGGGCATTCTAACCACAAAAACACCAATTTTGAAATAAGCCCAATCAAAGCCTATTCGTCGTCTTCCTACGCATATGAAAGCGAAAAGACGGTGTTGTGTTATTTTGGTATCATTACACACACTTTGCGAATTCGGTGTCAATGTGCATTAACACCGAAGAACGACATGAAATAAGCAAAATCCAAGATTTTTCTTTCTATGTAGCTGGAACCCAAAACAACCTGTTTTGTTTTGTTTAGGCATGATAAACTTCACTTTGCTATTTGTGGGTGAATGAACACCGAAAGAACAATCCAAGCATATTCGTCCTCTTTCTATTGTGATGGAACCAAAACACCTAAGCTTGATTTTGGTTGATAAGAAACATTTCATTCTGCTATTTTTGGGTGAATGTGCATTCTAACCACAAAAACACCAATTTTGAAATAAGCCCAATCAAAGCTTATTCGTCGTCTTTCTACGCATATGAAAGTGAAAATACGCTGTTGTGTTATTTTGGTATCATTCCAGAATCTTTGCGAATTCTGTGTCAAAGTGCATTAACACCGAAGAACACGACATGAAATAAGGAAAATTCAAGATTCTTCTTTCTATGTAGCTGGAACCCAAAACAACCTGTTTTGTTATGTTTAGGCTTGTTAAACTTCGCTTTTCTATTTGTGGGTGAATGAACACCGAAAGAACAATCCAAGCTTCTTAGTCCTCTTTCTATTGTGATGGAACCAAAACACCTAAGCTTGATTTTGGCTGATAAGAAATATTTCGCTCTGCGATTTTTGGGTGCATTCTAACCACAAAAACACCAATTTTGAAATAAGCCCAATCAAAGCTTATTCGTCGTCTTTCTACGCATATGAAAGCGAAAAGAAGGTGTGGTGTTATTTTGGTATCATTACACACACTTTGCGAATTTGGTGTCAAAGTGCATTAACACCGAAGAAATAAGCAAAATCAAAACATTAAATAAGCAAAATCCAAGATTCTTCTTTCTATGTAGCTGGAACCGAAAACAACCTGTTTTGTTTTCTTTAGGCATGTTAAACTTCACTTTGCTATTTGTGGGTGAATGAACACCGAAAGAACAATCCAAGCTTCTTAGTCCTCTTTCTATTGTGATGGAACCAAAACACCTAAGCTTGATTTTGGCTGATAAGAAACATTTCACTCTGCGATTTTGGGGTGAATGTGTATTCTAACCACAAAACACCAATTTTGAAATAAGCCCAAGCAAAGCTTATTCGATGTCTTTCTAAGCATATGAAAGAGAAAAGAAGGTGTGGTGTTATTTTGGTATCATTACACATACTTTGCGAATTCGGTGTCAAAGTGCATTAACACCGAAGAACGACATGAAATAAGCAAAATCCAAGATTTTTCTTTCTATGTAGCTGGAACCCAAAACAACCTGTTTTGTTTTGTTTAGGCATGATAAACTTCACTTTGCTATTTGTGGGTGAATGAACACCGAAAGAACAATCCAAGCATATTCGCCCTCTTTCTATTGTGATGGAACCAAAACACCTAAGCTTGATTTTGTTGATAAGAAACATTTCATTCTGCTATTTTTGGGTGAATGTGCATTCTAACCACAAAAACACCAATTTTGAAATAAGCCCTATCAAAGCTTATTCGACGTCTTTCTAAGCATATGAAAGCGAAAAGACGGTGTGGTGTTATTTTGGTATCATTACACACACTTTGCGAATTCGGTGTCAAAGTGCATTAACACCATAGAACACGACATGAAATAAGCAAAATCCAAGATTCTTCTTTCTATGTAGCTGGAACCCAAAACAACCTGTTTTGTTTTGTTTAGGCTTGTTAAACTTCGCTTTGCTATTTGTGGGTGAATGAACACCGAAAGAACAATCCAAGCTTCTTAGTCCTCTTTCTATTGTGACGGAACCAAAACACCTAAGCTTGATTTTGGCTGATAAGAAACATTTCACTCTGCGATTTTTGGGTGAATGTGCATTCTAACCACAAAAACACCAATTTTGAAATAAGCCCAATCAAAAGCTTATTCGACGTCTTTCTAAGCATATGAAAGCGAAAAGACGGTGTGGTGTTATTTTGGTATCATTACACAATCTTTGCGATTTCTGGATCAATGTGCATTAACACCGAAGAACACGTCATGAAATAAGTAAAATCCAAGATTCCTCTTTCGATGTAGCTGGAACCGAAAACAACCTGTTTTGTTTTGTTTAGGCTTGTTAAACTTCACTTTGCTATTTGTCGGTGAATGAACACCGAAAAAACAATCCAAGCTTCTTAGTCCTCTTTCTATTGTGATGGAACCAAAACACCCAAGCTTGATTTTGGCTGATAAGAAACATTTCACTCTGCGATTTTTGGGTGAATGGGCATTCTAACCACAAAAACACCAATTTTGAAATAAGCCCAATCAAAGCCTATTCGTCGTCTTCCTACGCATATGAAAGCGAAAAGACGGTGTTGTGTTATTTTGGTATCATTACACACACTTTGCGAATTCAGTGTCAATGTGCATTAACACCGAAGAACGACATGAAATAAGCAAAATCCAAGATTTTTCTTTCTATGTAGCTGGAACCCAAAACAACCTGTTTTGTTTTGTTTAGGCATGATAAACTTCACTTTGCTATTTGTGGGTGAATGAACACCGAAAGAACAATCCAAGCCTATTCGTCCTCTTTCTATTGTGATGGAACCAAAACACCTAAGCTTGATTTTGGTTGATAAGAAACATTTCATTCTGCTATTTTTGGGTGAATGTGCATTCTAACCACAAAAACACCAATTTTGAAATAAGCCCAATCAAAGCCTATTCGTCGTCTTCCTACGCATATGAAAGCGAAAAGACGGTGTTGTGTTATTTTGGTATCATTACACACACTTTGCGAATTCGGTGTCAATGTGCATTAACACCGAAGAACGACATGAAATAAGCAAAATCCAAGATTTTTCTTTCTATGTAGCTGGAACCCAAAACAACCTGTTTTGTTTTGTTTAGGCATGATAAACTTCACTTTGCTAAATGTGGGTGAATGAACACCGAAAGAACAATCCAAGCATATTCGTCCTCTTTCTATTGTGATGGAACCAAAACACCTAAGCTTGATTTTGGCTGATAAGAAACATTTCACTCTGCGATTTTTGGGTGAATGTGCATTCTAACCACAAAAACACCAATTTTGAAATAAGCCCAATCAAAGCTTATTCGACGTCTTTCTAAGCATATGAAAGCGAAAAGACGGTGTGGTGTTATTTTGGTATCATTACACACACTTTGCGAATTCGGTGTCAAAGTGCATTAACACCATAGAACACGACATGAAATAAGCAAAATCCAAGATTCTTCTTTCTATGTAGCTGGAACCCAAAACAACCTGTTTTGTTTTGTTTAGGCTTGTTAAACTTCGCTTTGCTATTTGTGGGTGAATGAACACCGAAAGAACAATCCAAGCTTCTTAGTCCTCTTTCTATTGTGACGGAACCAAAACACCTAAGCTTGATTTTGGCTGATAAGAAACATTTCACTGCGATTTTTGGGTGAATGTGCATTCTAACCACAAAAACACCAATTTTGAAATAAGCCCAATCAAAAGCTTATTCGTCGTCTTTCTACGCATATGAAAGCGAAAAGACGGTGTTGTGTTATTTTGGTATCATTACACACACTTTGCGAATTCAGTGTGAATGTGCATTAACACCGAAGAACGACATGAAATAAGCAAAATCCAAGATTTTTCTTTCTATGTAGCTGGAACCCAAAACAACCTGTTTTGTTTTGTTTAGGCATGATAAACTTCACTTTGCTATTTGTGGGTGAATGAACACCGAAAGAACAATCCAAGCATATTCGTCCTCTTTCTATTGTGATGGAACCAAAACACCTAAGCTTGATTTTGGTTGATAAGAAACATTTCATTCTGCTATTTTTGGGTGAATGTGCATTCTAACCACAAAAACACCAATTTTGAAATAAGCCCAATCAAAGCTTATTCGTCGTCTTTCTACGCATATGAAAGTGAAAAGACGCTGTTGTGTTATTTTGGTATCATTCCAGAATCTTTGCGAATTCTGTGTCAAAGTGCATTAACACCGAAGAACACGACATGAAATAAGCAAAATCCAAGATTCTTCTTTCTATGTAGCTGGAACCCAAAACAACCTGTTTTGTTATGTTTAGGCTTGTTAAACTTCGCTTTTCTATTTGTGGGTGAATGAACACCGAAAGAACAATCCAAGCTTCTTAGTCCTCTTTCTATTGTGATGGAACCAAAACACCTAAGCTTGATTTTGGCTGATAAGAAACGTTTCGCTCTGCGATTTTTGGGTGCATTCTAACCACAAAAACACCAATTTTGAAATAAGCCCAATCAAAGCTTATTCGTCGTCTTTCTACGCATATGAAAGCGAAAAGAAGGTGTGGTGTTATTTTGGTATCATTACACACACTTTGCGAATTTGGTGTCAAAGTGCATTAACACCGAAGAAATAAGCAAAATCAAAACATTAAATAAGCAAAATCCAAGATTCTTCTTTCTATGTAGCTGGAACCGAAAACAACCTGTTTTGTTTTCTTTAGGCATGTTAAACTTCACTTTGCTTTTTTTGGTGAATGAACACCGAAAGAACAATCCAAACTTCTTAGTCCTCTTTCTATTGTGATGGAACCAAAACACCTAAGCTTGATTTTGGCTGATAAGAAACATTTCACTCTGCGATTTTGGGGTGAATGTGTATTCTAACCACAAAACACCAATTTTGAAATAAGCCCAAGCAAAGCTTATTCGATGTCTTTCTAAGCATATGAAAGAGAAAAGAAGGTGTGGTGTTATTTTGGTATCATTACACATACTTTGCGAATTCGGTGTCAAAGTGCATTAACACCGAAGAACGACATGAAATAAGCAAAATCCAAGATTTTTCTTTCTATGTAGCTGGAACCCAAAACAACCTGTTTTGTTTTGTTTAGGCATGATAAACTTCACTTTGCTATTTGTGGGTGAATGAACACCGAAAGAACAATCCCAGCATATTCGCCCTCTTTCTATTGTGATGGAACCAAAACACCTAAGCTTGATTTTGTTGATAAGAAACATTTCATTCTGCTATTTTTGGGTGAATGTGCATTCTAACCACAAAAACACCAATTTTGAAATAAGCCCAATCAAAGCTTATTCGACGTCTTTCTAAGCATATGAAAGCGAAAAGACGGTGTGGTGTTATTTTGGTATCATTACACACACTTTGCGAATTCGGTGTCAAAGTGCATTAACACCATAGAACACGACATGAAATAAGCAAAATCCAAGATTCTTCTTTCTATGTAGCTGGAACCCAAAACAACCTGTTTTGTTTTGTTTAGGCTTGTTAAACTTCGCTTTGCTATTTGTGGGTGAATGAACACCGAAAGAACAATCCAAGCTTCTTAGTCCTCTTTCTATTGTGACGGAACCAAAACACCTAAGCTTGATTTTGGCTGATAAGAAACATTTCACTCTGCGATTTTTGGGTGAATGTGCATTCTAACCACAAAAACACCAATTTTGAAATAAGCCCAATCAAAAGCTTATTCGACGTCTTTCTAAGCATATGAAAGCGAAAAGACGGTGTGGTGTTATTTTGGTATCATTACACAATCTTTGCGATTTCTGGATCAATGTGCATTAACACCGAAGAACACGTCATGAAATAAGTAAAATCCAAGATTCCTCTTTCGATGTAGCTGGAACCGAAAACAACCTGTTTTGTTTTGTTTAGGCTTGTTAAACTTCACTTTGCTATTTGTCGGTGAATGAACACCGAAAAAACAATCCAAGCTTCTTAGTCCTCTTTCTATTGTGATGGAACCAAAACACCCAAGCTTGATTTTGGCTGATAAGAAACATTTCACTCTGCGATTTTTGGGTGAATGGGCATTCTAACCACAAAAACACCAATTTTGAAATAAGCCCAATCAAAGCCTATTCGTCGTCTTCCTACGCATATGAAAGCGAAAAGACGGTGTTGTGTTATTTTGGTATCATTACACACACTTTGCGAATTCAGTGTCAATGTGCATTAACACCGAAGAACGACATGAAATAAGCAAAATCCAAGATTTTTCTTTCTATGTAGCTGGAACCCAAAACAACCTGTTTTGTTTTGTTTAGGCATGATAAACTTCACTTTGCTATTTGTGGGTGAATGAACACCGAAAGAACAATCCAAGCATATTCGTCCTCTTTCTATTGTGATGGAACCAAAACACCTAAGCTTGATTTTGGTTGATAAGAAACATTTCATTCTGCTATTTTTGGGTGAATGTGCATTCTAACCACAAAAACACCAATTTTGAAATAAGCCCAATCAAAGCCTATTCGTCGTCTTCCTACGCATATGAAAGCGAAAAGACGGTGTTGTGTTATTTTGGTATCATTACACACACTTTGCGAATTCGGTGTCAATGTGCATTAACACCGAAGAACGACATGAAATAAGCAAAATCCAAGATTTTTCTTTCTATGTAGCTGGAACCCAAAACAACCTGTTTTGTTTTGTTTAGGCATGATAAACTTCACTTTGCTAAATGTGGGTGAATGAACACCGAAAGAACAATCCAAGCATATTCGTCCTCTTTCTATTGTGATGGAACCAAAACACCTAAGCTTGATTTTGGCTGATAAGAAACATTTCACTCTGCGATTTTTGGGTGAATGTGCATTCTAACCACAAAAACACCAATTTTGAAATAAGCCCAATCAAAGCTTATTCGACGTCTTTCTAAGCATATGAAAGCGAAAAGACGGTGTGGTGTTATTTTGGTATCATTACACACACTTTGCGAATTCGGTGTCAAAGTGCATTAACACCATAGAACACGACATGAAATAAGCAAAATCCAAGATTCTTCTTTCTATGTAGCTGGAACCCAAAACAACCTGTTTTGTTTTGTTTAGGCTTGTTAAACTTCGCTTTGCTATTTGTGGGTGAATGAACACCGAAAGAACAATCCAAGCTTCTTAGTCCTCTTTCTATTGTGACGGAACCAAAACACCTAAGCTTGATTTTGGCTGATAAGAAACATTTCACTCTGCGATTTTTGGGTGAATGTGCATTCTAACCACAAAAACACCAATTTTGAAATAAGCCCAATCAAAAGCTTATTCGACGTCTTTCTAAGCATATGAAAGCGAAAAGACGGTTTGGTGTTATTTTGGTATCATTACACAATCTTTGCGATTTCTGGATCAATGTGCATTAACACCGAAGAACACGTCATGAAATAAGTAAAATCCAAGATTCCTCTTTCGATGTAGCTGGAACCGAAAACAACCTGTTTTGTTTTGTTTAGGCTTGTTAAACTTCACTTTGCTATTTGTCGGTGAATGAACACCGAAAAAACAATCCAAGCTTCTTAGTCCTCTTTCTATTGTGATGGAACCAAAACACCCAAGCTTGATTTTGGCTGATAAGAAACATTTCACTCTGCGATTTTTGGGTGAATGGGCATTCTAACCACAAAAACACCAATTTTGAAATAAGCCCAATCAAAGCCTATTCGTCGTCTTCCTACGCATATGAAAGCGAAAAGACGGTGTTGTGTTATTTTGGTATCATTACACACACTTTGCGAATTCAGTGTCAATGTGCATTAACACCGAAGAACGACATGAAATAAGCAAAATCCAAGATTTTTCTTTCTATGTAGCTGGAACCCAAAACAACCTGTTTTGTTTTGTTTAGGCATGATAAACTTCACTTTGCTATTTGTGGGTGAATGAACACCGAAAGAACAATCCAAGCATATTCGTCCTCTTTCTATTGTGATGGAACCAAAACACCTAAGCTTGATTTTGGTTGATAAGAAACATTTCATTCTGCTATTTTTGGGTGAATGTGCATTCTAACCACAAAAACACCAATTTTGAAATAAGCCCAATCAAAGCCTATTCGTCGTCTTCCTACGCATATGAAAGCGAAAAGACGGTGTTGTGTTATTTTGGTATCATTACACACACTTTGCGAATTCGGTGTCAATGTGCATTAACACCGAAGAACGACATGAAATAAGCAAAATCCAAGATTTTTCTTTCTATGTAGCTGGAACCCAAAACAACCTGTTTTGTTTTGTTTAGGCATGATAAACTTCACTTTGCTAAATGTGGGTGAATGAACACCGAAAGAACAATCCAAGCATATTCGTCCTCTTTCTATTGTGATGGAACCAAAACACCTAAGCTTGATTTTGGCTGATAAGAAACATTTCACTCTGCGATTTTTGGGTGAATGTGCATTCTAACCACAAAAACACCAATTTTGAAATAAGCCCAATCAAAGCTTATTCGACGTCTTTCTAAGCATATGAAAGCGAAAAGACGGTGTGGTGTTATTTTGGTATCATTACACACACTTTGCGAATTTGGTGTCAAAGTGCATTAACACCGAAGAAATAAGCAAAATCAAAACATTAAATAAGCAAAATCCAAGATTCTTCTTTCTATGTAGCTGGAACCGAAAACAACCTGTTTTGTTTTCTTTAGGCATGTTAAACTTCACTTTGCTATTTGTGGGTGAATGAACACCGAAAGAACAATCCAAGCTTCTTAGTCCTCTTTCTATTGTGATGGAACCAAAACACCTAAGCTTGTTTTTGGCTGATAAGAAACATTTCACTCTGCGATTTTGGGGTGAATGTGTATTCTAACCACAAAACACCAATTTTGAAATAAGCCCAAGCAAAGCTTATTCGATGTCTTTCTAAGCATATGAAAGAGAAAAGAAGGTGTGGTGTTATTTTGGTATCATTACACATACTTTGCGAATTCGGTGTCAAAGTGCATTAACACCGAAGAACGACATGAAATAAGCAAAATCCAAGATTTTTCTTTCTATGTAGCTGGAACCCAAAACAACCTGTTTTGTTTTGTTTAGGCATGATAAACTTCACTTTGCTATTTGTGGGTGAATGAACACCGAAAGAACAATCCAAGCATATTCGCCCTCTTTCTATTGTGATGGAACCAAAACACCTAAGCTTGATTTTGTTGATAAGAAACATTTCATTCTGCTATTTTTGGGTGAATGTGCATTCTAACCACAAAAACACCAATTTTGAAATAAGCCCAATCAAAGCTTATTCGACGTCTTTCTAAGCATATGAAAGCGAAAAGACGGTGTGGTGTTATTTTGGTATCATTACACACACTTTGCGAATTCGGTGTCAAAGTGCATTAACACCATAGAACACGACATGAAATAAGCAAAATCCAAGATTCTTCTTTCTATGTAGCTGGAACCCAAAACAACCTGTTTTGTTTTGTTTAGGCTTGTTAAACTTCGCTTTGCTATTTGTGGGTGAATGAACACCGAAAGAACAATCCAAGCTTCTTAGTCCTCTTTCTATTGTGACGGAACCAAAACACCTAAGCTTGATTTTGGCTGATAAGAAACATTTCACTCTGCGATTTTTGGGTGAATGTGCATTCTAACCACAAAAACACCAATTTTGAAATAAGCCCAATCAAAGCTTATTCGTCGTCTTTCTAAGCATATGAAAGTGAAAAGACGCTGTTGTGTTATTTTGGTATCATTCCACAATCTTTGCGATTTCTGGATCAATGTGCATTAACACCGAAGAACACGTCATGAAATAAGTAAAATCCAAGATTCCTCTTTCGATGTAGCTGGAACCGAAAACAACCTGTTTTGTTTTGTTTAGGCTTGTTAAACTTCACTTTGCTATTTGTCGGTGAATGAACACCGAAAAAACAATCCAAGCTTCTTAGTCCTCTTTCTATTGTGATGGAACCAAAACACCCAAGCTTGATTTTGGCTGATAAGAAACATTTCACTCTGCGATTTTTGGGTGAATGGGCATTCTAACCACAAAAACACCAATTTTGAAATAAGCCCAATCAAAGCCTATTCGTCGTCTTCCTACGCATATGAAAGCGAAAAGACGGTGTTGTGTTATTTTGGTATCATTACACACACTTTGCGAATTCGGTGTCAATGTGCATTAACACCGAAGAACGACATGAAATAAGCAAAATCCAAGATTTTTCTTTCTATGTAGCTGGAACCCAAAACAACCTGTTTTGTTTTGTTTAGGCATGATAAACTTCACTTTGCTATTTGTGGGTGAATGAACACCGAAAGAACAATCCAAGCATATTCGTCCTCTTTCTATTGTGATGGAACCAAAACACCTAAGCTTGATTTTGGTTGATAAGAAACATTTCATTCTGCTATTTTTGGGTGAATGTGCATTCTAACCACAAAAACACCAATTTTGAAATAAGCCCAATCAAAGCTTATTCGTCGTCTTTCTACGCATATGAAAGTGAAAATACGCTGTTGTGTTATTTTGGTATCATTCCAGAATCTTTGCGAATTCTGTGTCAAAGTGCATTAACACCGAAGAACACGACATGAAATAAGGAAAATTCAAGATTCTTCTTTCTATGTAGCTGGAACCCAAAACAACCTGTTTTGTTATGTTTAGGCTTGTTAAACTTCGCTTTTCTATTTGTGGGTGAATGAACACCGAAAGAACAATCCAAGCTTCTTAGTCCTCTTTCTATTGTGATGGAACCAAAACACCTAAGCTTGATTTTGGCTGATAAGAAATATTTCGCTCTGCGATTTTTGGGTGCATTCTAACCACAAAAACACCAATTTTGAAATAAGCCCAATCAAAGCTTATTCGTCGTCTTTCTACGCATATGAAAGCGAAAAGAAGGTGTGGTGTTATTTTGGTATCATTACACACACTTTGCGAATTTGGTGTCAAAGTGCATTAACACCGAAGAAATAAGCAAAATCAAAACATTAAATAAGCAAAATCCAAGATTCTTCTTTCTATGTAGCTGGAACCGAAAACAACCTGTTTTGCTTTCTTTAGGCATGTTAAACTTCACTTTGCTATTTGTGGGTGAATGAACACCGAAAGAACAATCCAAGCTTCTTAGTCCTCTTTCTATTGTGATGGAACCAAAACACCTAAGCTTGATTTTGGCTGATAAGAAACATTTCACTCTGCGATTTTGGGGTGAATGTGTATTCTAACCACAAAACACCAATTTTGAAATAAGCCCAAGCAAAGCTTATTCGATGTCTTTCTAAGCATATGAAAGAGAAAAGAAGGTGTGGTGTTATTTTGGTATCATTACACATACTTTGCGAATTCGGTGTCAAAGTGCATTAACACCGAAGAACGACATGAAATAAGCAAAATCCAAGATTTTTCTTTCTATGTAGCTGGAACCCAAAACAACCTGTTTTGTTTTGTTTAGGCATGATAAACTTCACTTTGCTATTTGTGGGTGAATGAACACCGAAAGAACAATCCAAGCATATTCGCCCTCTTTCTATTGTGATGGAACCAAAACACCTAAGCTTGATTTTGTTGATAAGAAACATTTCATTCTGCTATTTTTGGGTGAATGTGCATTCTAACCACAAAAACACCAATTTTGAAATAAGCCCTATCAAAGCTTATTCGACGTCTTTCTAAGCATATGAAAGCGAAAAGACGGTGTGGTGTTATTTTGGTATCATTACACACACTTTGCGAATTCGGTGTCAAAGTGCATTAACACCATAGAACACGACATGAAATAAGCAAAATCCAAGATTCTTCTTTCTATGTAGCTGGAACCCAAAACAACCTGTTTTGTTTTGTTTAGGCTTGTTAAACTTCGCTTTGCTATTTGTGGGTGAATGAACACCGAAAGAACAATCCAAGCTTCTTAGTCCTCTTTCTATTGTGACGGAACCAAAACACCTAAGCTTGATTTTGGCTGATAAGAAACATTTCACTCTGCGATTTTTGGGTGAATGTGCATTCTAACCACAAAAACACCAATTTTGAAATAAGCCCAATCAAAAGCTTATTCGACGTCTTTCTAAGCATATGAAAGCGAAAAGACGGTGTGGTGTTATTTTGGTATCATTACACAATCTTTGCGATTTCTGGATCAATGTGCATTAACACCGAAGAACACGTCATGAAATAAGTAAAATCCAAGATTCCTCTTTCGATGTAGCTGGAACCGAAAACAACCTGTTTTGTTTTGTTTAGGCTTGTTAAACTTCACTTTGCTATTTGTCGGTGAATGAACACCGAAAAAACAATCCAAGCTTCTTAGTCCTCTTTCTATTGTGATGGAACCAAAACACCCAAGCTTGATTTTGGCTGATAAGAAACATTTCACTCTGCGATTTTTGGGTGAATGGGCATTCTAACCACAAAAACACCAATTTTGAAATAAGCCCAATCAAAGCCTATTCGTCGTCTTCCTACGCATATGAAAGCGAAAAGACGGTGTTGTGTTATTTTGGTATCATTACACACACTTTGCGAATTCAGTGTCAATGTGCATTAACACCGAAGAACGACATGAAATAAGCAAAATCCAAGATTTTTCTTTCTATGTAGCTGGAACCCAAAACAACCTGTTTTGTTTTGTTTAGGCATGATAAACTTCACTTTGCTATTTGTGGGTGAATGAACACCGAAAGAACAATCCAAGCCTATTGGTCCTCTTTCTATTGTGATGGAACCAAAACACCTAAGCTTGATTTTGGTTGATAAGAAACATTTCATTCTGCTATTTTTGGGTGAATGTGCATTCTAACCACAAAAACACCAATTTTGAAATAAGCCCAATCAAAGCCTATTCGTCGTCTTCCTACGCATATGAAAGCGAAAAGACGGTGTTGTGTTATTTTGGTATCATTACACACACTTTGCGAATTCGGTGTCAATGTGCATTAACACCGAAGAACGACATGAAATAAGCAAAATCCAAGATTTTTCTTTCTATGTAGCTGGAACCCAAAACAACCTGTTTTGTTTTGTTTAGGCATGATAAACTTCACTTTGCTAAATGTGGGTGAATGAACACCGAAAGAACAATCCAAGCATATTCGTCCTCTTTCTATTGTGATGGAACCAAAACACCTAAGCTTGATTTTGGCTGATAAGAAACATTTCACTCTGCGACTTTTGGGTGAATGTGCATTCTAACCACAAAAACACCAATTTTGGAATAAGCCCAATCAAAGCTTATTCGACGTCTTTCTAAGCATATGAAAGCGAAAAGACGGTGTGGTGTTATTTTGGTATCATTACACACACTTTGCGAATTCGGTGTCAAAGTGCATTAACACCATAGAACACGACATGAAATAAGCAAAATCCAAGATTCTTCTTTCTATGTAGCTGGAACCCAAAACAACCTGTTTTGTTTTGTTTAGGCTTGTTAAACTTCGCTTTGCTATTTGTGGGTGAATGAACACCGAAAGAACAATCCAAGCTTCTTAGTCCTCTTTCTATTGTGACGGAACCAAAACACCTAAGCTTGATTTTGGCTGATAAGAAACATTTCACTGCGATTTTTGGGTGAATGTGCATTCTAACCACAAAAACACCAATTTTGAAATAAGCCCAATCAAAAGCTTATTCGTCCTCTTTCTACGCATATGAAAGCGAAAAGACGGTGTTGTGTTATTTTGGTATCATTACACACACTTTGCGAATTCAGTGTGAATGTGCATTAACACCGAAGAACGACATGAAATAAGCAAAATCCAAGATTTTTCTTTCTATGTAGCTGGAACCCAAAACAACCTGTTTTGTTTTGTTTAGGCATGATAAACTTCGCTTTGCTATTTGTGGGTGAATGAACACCGAAAGAACAATCCAAACTTCTTAGTCCTCTTTCTATTGTGATGGAACCAAAACACCTAAGCTTGATTTTGGTTGATAAGAAACATTTCATTCTGCTATTTTTGGGTGAATGTGCATTCTAACCACAAAAACACCAATTTTGAAATAAGCCCAATCAAAGCTTATTCGTCGTCTTTCTACGCATATGAAAGTGAAAAGACGCTGTTGTGTTATTTTGGTATCATTCCAGAATCTTTGCGAATTCTGTGTCAAAGTGCATTAACACCGAAGAACACGACATGAAATAAGCAAAATCCAAGATTCTTCTTTCTATGTAGCTGGAACCCAAAACAACCTGTTTTGTTATGTTTAGGCTTGTTAAACTTCGCTTTTCTATTTGTGGGTGAATGAACACCGAAAGAACAATCCAAGCTTCTTAGTCCTCTTTCTATTGTGATGGAACCAAAACACCTAAGCTTGATTTTGGCTGATAAGAAACGTTTCGCTCTGCGATTTTTGGGTGCATTCTAACCACAAAAACACCAATTTTGAAATAAGCCCAATCAAAGCTTATTCGTCGTCTTTCTACGCATATGAAAGCGAAAAGAAGGTGTGGTGTTATTTTGGTATCATTACACACACTTTGCGAATTCGGTGTCAATGTGCATTAACACCGAAGAACGACATGAAATAAGCAAAATCCAAGATTTTTCTTTCTATGTAGCTGGAACCCAAAACAACCTGTTTTGTTTTGTTTAGGCATGATAAACTTCACTTTGCTAAATGTGGGTGAATGAACACCGAAAGAACAATCCAAGCATATTCGTCCTCTTTCTATTGTGATGGAACCAAAACACCTAAGCTTGATTTTGGCTGATAAGAAACATTTCACTCTGCGATTTTTGGGTGAATGTGCATTCTAACCACAAAAACACCAATTTTGAAATAAGCCCAATCAAAGCTTATTCGACGTCTTTCTAAGCATATGAAAGCGAAAAGACGGTGTGGTGTTATTTTGGTATCATTACACACACTTTGCCAATTCCGTGTCAAAGTGCATTAACACCATAGAACACGACATGAAATAAGCAAAATCCAAGATTCTTCTTTCTATGTAGCTGGAACCCAAAACAACCTGTTTTGTTTTGTTTAGGCTTGTTAAACTTCGCTTTGCTATTTGTGGGTGAATGAACACCGAAAGAACAATCCAAGCTTCTTAGTCCTCTTTCTATTGTGACGGAACCAAAACACCTAAGCTTGATTTTGGCTGATAAGAAACATTTCACTCTGCGATTTTTGGGTGAATGTGCATTCTAACCACAAAAACACCAATTTTGAAATAAGCCCAATCAAAAGCTTATTCGACGTCTTTCTAAGCATATGAAAGCGAAAAGACGGTGTGGTGTTATTTTGGTATCATTACACAATCTTTGCGATTTCTGGATCAATGTGCATTAACACCGAAGAACACGTCATGAAATAAGTAAAATCCAAGATTCCTCTTTCGATGTAGCTGGAACCGAAAACAACCTGTTTTGTTTTGTTTAGGCTTGTTAAACTTCACTTTGCTATTTGTCGGTGAATGAACACCGAAAAAACAATCCAAGCTTCTTAGTCCTCTTTCTATTGTGATGGAACCAAAACACCCAAGCTTGATTTTGGCTGATAAGAAACATTTCACTCTGCGATTTTTGGGTGAATGGGCATTCTAACCACAAAAACACCAATTTTGAAATAAGCCCAATCAAAGCCTATTCGTCGTCTTCCTACGCATATGAAAGCGAAAAGACGGTGTTGTGTTATTTTGGTATCATTACACACACTTTGCGAATTCAGTGTCAATGTGCATTAACACCGAAGAACGACATGAAATAAGCAAAATCCAAGATTTTTCTTTCTATGTAGCTGGAACCCAAAACAACCTGTTTTGTTTTGTTTAGGCATGATAAACTTCACTTTGCTATTTGTGGGTGAATGAACACCGAAAGAACAATCCAAGCATATTCGTCCTCTTTCTATTGTGATGGAACCAAAACACCTAAGCTTGATTTTGGTTGATAAGAAACATTTCATTCTGCTATTTTTGGGTGAATGTGCATTCTAACCACAAAAACACCAATTTTGAAATAAGCCCAATCAAAGCCTATTCGTCGTCTTCCTACGCATATGAAAGCGAAAAGACGGTGTTGTGTTATTTTGGTATCATTACACACACTTTGCGAATTCGGTGTCAATGTGCATTAACACCGAAGAACGACATGAAATAAGCAAAATCCAAGATTTTTCTTTCTATGTAGCTGGAACCCAAAACAACCTGTTTTGTTTTGTTTAGGCATGATAAACTTCACTTTGCTAAATGTGGGTGAATGAACACCGAAAGAACAATCCAAGCATATTCGTCCTCTTTCTATTGTGATGGAACCAAAACACCTAAGCTTGATTTTGGCTGATAAGAAACATTTCACTCTGCGATTTTTGGGTGAATGTGCATTCTAACCACAAAAACACCAATTTTGAAATAAGCCCAATCAAAGCTTATTCGACGTCTTTCTAAGCATATGAAAGCGAAAAGACGGTGTGGTGTTATTTTGGTATCATTACACACACTTTGCCAATTCCGTGTCAAAGTGCATTAACACCATAGAACACGACATGAAATAAGCAAAATCCAAGATTCTTCTTTCTATGTAGCTGGAACCCAAAACAACCTGTTTTGTTATGTTTAGGCTTGTTAAACTTCACTTTGCTATTTGTGGGTGAATGAACACCGAAAGAACAATCCAAGTTTCTTATTCCTCTTTCTATTGTGATGGAACCAAAACACCTAAGCTTGATTTTGGCTGATAAGAAACATTTAACTCTGCGATTTTTGGGTGAATGTGCATTCTAACCACAAAAACACCAATTTTGAAATAAGCCCAATCAAAGCTTATTCGTCGTCTTTCTACGCATATGAAAGCGAAAAGACGGTGTTGTGTTATTTTGGTATCATTACACACACTTTGCGAATTCAGTGTCAATGTGCATTAACACCGAAGAACACGTCATGAAATAAGTAAAATCCAAGATTCCTCTTTCGATGTAGCTGGAACCGAAAACAACCTGTTTTGTTTTGTTTAGGCTTGTTAAACTTCACTTTGCTATTTGTGGGTGAATGAACACCGAAAGAACAATCCAAGCTTCTTAGTCCTCTTTCTATTGTGACGGAACCAAAACACCTAAGCTTGATTTTGGCTGATAAGAAACATTTCACTCTGCGATTTTTGGGTGAATGTGCATTCTAACCACAAAAACACCAATTTTGAAATAAGCCCAATCAAAAGCTTATTCGACGTCTTTCTAAGCATATGAAAGCGAAAAGACGGTGTGGTGTTATTTTGGTATCATTACACAATCTTTGCGATTTCTGGATCAATGTGCATTAACACCGAAGAACACGTCATGAAATAAGTAAAATCCAAGATTCCTCTTTCGATGTAGCTGGAACCGAAAACAACCTGTTTTGTTTTGTTTAGGCTTGTTAAACTTCACTTTGCTATTTGTCGGTGAATGAACACCGAAAAAACAATCCAAGCTTCTTAGTCCTCTTTCTATTGTGATGGAACCAAAACACCCAAGCTTGATTTTGGCTGATAAGAAACATTTCACTCTGCGATTTTTGGGTGAATGGGCATTCTAACCACAAAAACACCAATTTTGAAATAAGCCCAATCAAAGCCTATTCGTCGTCTTCCTACGCATATGAAAGCGAAAAGACGGTGTTGTGTTATTTTGGTATCATTACACACACTTTGCGAATTCAGTGTCAATGTGCATTAACACCGAAGAACGACATGAAATAAGCAAAATCCAAGATTTTTCTTTCTATGTAGCTGGAACCCAAAACAACCTGTTTTGTTTTGTTTAGGCATGATAAACTTCACTTTGCTATTTGTGGGTGAATGAACACCGAAAGAACAATCCAAGCATATTCGTCCTCTTTCTATTGTGATGGAACCAAAACACCTAAGCTTGATTTTGGTTGATAAGAAACATTTCATTCTGCTATTTTTGGGTGAATGTGCATTCTAACCACAAAAACACCAATTTTGAAATAAGCCCAATCAAAGCCTATTCGTCGTCTTCCTACGCATATGAAAGCGAAAAGACGGTGTTGTGTTATTTTGGTATCATTACACACACTTTGCGAATTCGGTGTCAATGTGCATTAACACCGAAGAACGACATGAAATAAGCAAAATCCAAGCTTTTTCTTTCTATGTAGCTGGAACCCAAAACAACCTGTTTTGTTTTGTTTAGGCATGATAAACTTCACTTTGCTAATTGTGGGTGAATGAACACCGAAAGAACAATCCAAGCATATTCGTCCTCTTTCTATTGTGATGGAACCAAAACACCTAAGCTTGATTTTGGCTGATAAGAAACATTTCACTCTGCGATTTTTGGGTGAATGTGCATTCTAACCACAAAAACACCAATTTTGAAATAAGCCCAATCAAAGCTTATTCGACGTCTTTCTAAGCATATGAAAGCGAAAAGACGGTGTGGTGTTATTTTGGTATCATTACACACACTTTGCGAATTCGGTGTCAAAGTGCATTAACACCATAGAACACGACATGAAATAAGCAAAATCCAAGATTCTTCTTTCTATGTAGCTGGAACCCAAAACAACCTGTTTTGTTTTGTTTAGGCTTGTTAAACTTCGCTTTGCTATTTGTGGGTGAATGAACACCGAAAGAACAATCCAAGCTTCTTAGTCCTCTTTCTATTGTGACGGAACCAAAACACCTAAGCTTGATTTTGGCTGATAAGAAACATTTCACTCTGCGATTTTTGGGTGAATGTGCATTCTAACCACAAAAACACCAATTTTGAAATAAGCCCAATCAAAAGCTTATTCGACGTCTTTCTAAGCATATGAAAGCGAAAAGACGGTGTGGTGTTATTTTGGTATCATTACACAATCTTTGCGATTTCTGGATCAATGTGCATTAACACCGAAGAACACGTCATGAAATAAGTAAAATCCAAGATTCCTCTTTCGATGTAGCTGGAACCGAAAACAACCTGTTTTGTTTTGTTTAGGCTTGTTAAACTTCACTTTGCTATTTGTCGGTGAATGAACACCGAAAAAACAATCCAAGCTTCTTAGTCCTCTTTCTATTGTGATGGAACCAAAACACCCAAGCTTGATTTTGGCTGATAAGAAACATTTCACTCTGCGATTTTTGGGTGAATGGGCATTCTAACCACAAAAACACCAATTTTGAAATAAGCCCAATCAAAGCCTATTCGTCGTCTTCCTACGCATATGAAAGCGAAAAGACGGTGTTGTGTTATTTTGGTATCATTACACACACTTTGCGAATTCAGTGTCAATGTGCATTAACACCGAAGAACGACATGAAATAAGCAAAATCCAAGATTTTTCTTTCTATGTAGCTGGAACCCAAAACAACCTGTTTTGTTTTGTTTAGGCATGATAAACTTCACTTTGCTATTTGTGGGTGAATGAACACCGAAAGAACAATCCAAGCCTATTGGTCCTCTTTCTATTGTGATGGAACCAAAACACCTAAGCTTGATTTTGGTTGATAAGAAACATTTCATTCTGCTATTTTTGGGTGAATGTGCATTCTAACCACAAAAACACCAATTTTGAAATAAGCCCAATCAAAGCCTATTCGTCGTCTTCCTACGCATATGAAAGCGAAAAGACGGTGTTGTGTTATTTTGGTATCATTACACACACTTTGCGAATTCGGTGTCAATGTGCATTAACACCGAAGAACGACATGAAATAAGCAAAATCCAAGATTTTTCTTTCTATGTAGCTGGAACCCAAAACAACCTGTTTTGTTTTGTTTAGGCATGATAAACTTCACTTTGCTAAATGTGGGTGAATGAACACCGAAAGAACAATCCAAGCATATTCGTCCTCTTTCTATTGTGATGGAACCAAAACACCTAAGCTTGATTTTGGCTGATAAGAAACATTTCACTCTGCGATTTTTGGGTGAATGTGCATTCTAACCACAAAAACACCAATTTTGGAATAAGCCCAATCAAAGCTTATTCGACGTCTTTCTAAGCATATGAAAGCGAAAAGACGGTGTGGTGTTATTTTGGTATCATTACACACACTTTGCGAATTCGGTGTCAAAGTGCATTAACACCATAGAACACGACATGAAATAAGCAAAATCCAAGATTCTTCTTTCTATGTAGCTGGAACCCAAAACAACCTGTTTTGTTTTGTTTAGGCTTGTTAAACTTCGCTTTGCTATTTGTGGGTGAATGAACACCGAAAGAACAATCCAAGCTTCTTAGTCCTCTTTCTATTGTGACGGAACCAAAACACCTAAGCTTGATTTTGGCTGATAAGAAACATTTCACTGCGATTTTTGGGTGAATGTGCATTCTAACCACAAAAACACCAATTTTGAAATAAGCCCAATCAAAAGCTTATTCGTCCTCTTTCTACGCATATGAAAGCGAAAAGACGGTGTTGTGTTATTTTGGTATCATTACACACACTTTGCGAATTCAGTGTGAATGTGCATTAACACCGAAGAACGACATGAAATAAGCAAAATCCAAGATTTTTCTTTCTATGTAGCTGGAACCCAAAACAACCTGTTTTGTTTTGTTTAGGCATGATAAACTTCGCTTTGCTATTTGTGGGTGAATGAACACCGAAAGAACAATCCAAACTTCTTAGTCCTCTTTCTATTGTGATGGAACCAAAACACCTAAGCTTGATTTTGGTTGATAAGAAACATTTCATTCTGCTATTTTTGGGTGAATGTGCATTCTAACCACAAAAACACCAATTTTGAAATAAGCCCAATCAAAGCTTATTCGTCGTCTTTCTACGCATATGAAAGTGAAAAGACGCTGTTGTGTTATTTTGGTATCATTCCAGAATCTTTGCGAATTCTGTGTCAAAGTGCATTAACACCGAAGAACACGACATGAAATAAGCAAAATCCAAGATTCTTCTTTCTATGTAGCTGGAACCCAAAACAACCTGTTTTGTTATGTTTAGGCTTGTTAAACTTCGCTTTTCTATTTGTGGGTGAATGAACACCGAAAGAACAATCCAAGCTTCTTAGTCCTCTTTCTATTGTGATGGAACCAAAACACCTAAGCTTGATTTTGGCTGATAAGAAACGTTTCGCTCTGCGATTTTTGGGTGCATTCTAACCACAAAAACACCAATTTTGAAATAAGCCCAATCAAAGCTTATTCGTCGTCTTTCTACGCATATGAAAGCGAAAAGAAGGTGTGGTGTTATTTTGGTATCATTACACACACTTTGCGAATTCGGTGTCAATGTGCATTAACACCGAAGAACGACATGAAATAAGCAAAATCCAAGATTTTTCTTTCTATGTAGCTGGAACCCAAAACAACCTGTTTTGTTTTGTTTAGGCATGATAAACTTCACTTTGCTAAATGTGGGTGAATGAACACCGAAAGAACAATCCAAGCATATTCGTCCTCTTTCTATTGTGATGGAACCAAAACACCTAAGCTTGATTTTGGCTGATAAGAAACATTTCACTCTGCGATTTTTGGGTGAATGTGCATTCTAACCACAAAAACACCAATTTTGAAATAAGCCCAATCAAAGCTTATTCGACGTCTTTCTAAGCATATGAAAGCGAAAAGACGGTGTGGTGTTATTTTGGTATCATTACACACACTTTGCCAATTCCGTGTCAAAGTGCATTAACACCATAGAACACGACATGAAATAAGCAAAATCCAAGATTCTTCTTTCTATGTAGCTGGAACCCAAAACAACCTGTTTTGTTTTGTTTAGGCTTGTTAAACTTCGCTTTGCTATTTGTGGGTGAATGAACACCGAAAGAACAATCCAAGCTTCTTAGTCCTCTTTCTATTGTGACGGAACCAAAACACCTAAGCTTGATTTTGGCTGATAAGAAACATTTCACTCTGCGATTTTTGGGTGAATGTGCATTCTAACCACAAAAACACCAATTTTGAAATAAGCCCAATCAAAAGCTTATTCGACGTCTTTCTAAGCATATGAAAGCGAAAAGACGGTGTGGTGTTATTTTGGTATCATTACACAATCTTTGCGATTTCTGGATCAATGTGCATTAACACCGAAGAACACGTCATGAAATAAGTAAAATCCAAGATTCCTCTTTCGATGTAGCTGGAACCGAAAACAACCTGTTTTGTTTTGTTTAGGCTTGTTAAACTTCACTTTGCTATTTGTCGGTGAATGAACACCGAAAAAACAATCCAAGCTTCTTAGTCCTCTTTCTATTGTGATGGAACCAAAACACCCAAGCTTGATTTTGGCTGATAAGAAACATTTCACTCTGCGATTTTTGGGTGAATGGGCATTCTAACCACAAAAACACCAATTTTGAAATAAGCCCAATCAAAGCCTATTCGTCGTCTTCCTACGCATATGAAAGCGAAAAGACGGTGTTGTGTTATTTTGGTATCATTACACACACTTTGCGAATTCAGTGTCAATGTGCATTAACACCGAAGAACGACATGAAATAAGCAAAATCCAAGATTTTTCTTTCTATGTAGCTGGAACCCAAAACAACCTGTTTTGTTTTGTTTAGGCATGATAAACTTCACTTTGCTATTTGTGGGTGAATGAACACCGAAAGAACAATCCAAGCATATTCGTCCTCTTTCTATTGTGATGGAACCAAAACACCTAAGCTTGATTTTGGTTGATAAGAAACATTTCATTCTGCTATTTTTGGGTGAATGTGCATTCTAACCACAAAAACACCAATTTTGAAATAAGCCCAATCAAAGCCTATTCGTCGTCTTCCTACGCATATGAAAGCGAAAAGACGGTGTTGTGTTATTTTGGTATCATTACACACACTTTGCGAATTCGGTGTCAATGTGCATTAACACCGAAGAACGACATGAAATAAGCAAAATCCAAGATTTTTCTTTCTATGTAGCTGGAACCCAAAACAACCTGTTTTGTTTTGTTTAGGCATGATAAACTTCACTTTGCTAAATGTGGGTGAATGAACACCGAAAGAACAATCCAAGCATATTCGTCCTCTTTCTATTGTGATGGAACCAAAACACCTAAGCTTGATTTTGGCTGATAAGAAACATTTCACTCTGCGATTTTTGGGTGAATGTGCATTCTAACCACAAAAACACCAATTTTGAAATAAGCCCAATCAAAGCTTATTCGACGTCTTTCTAAGCATATGAAAGCGAAAAGACGGTGTGGTGTTATTTTGGTATCATTACACACACTTTGCCAATTCCGTGTCAAAGTGCATTAACACCATAGAACACGACATGAAATAAGCAAAATCCAAGATTCTTCTTTCTATGTAGCTGGAACCCAAAACAACCTGTTTTGTTATGTTTAGGCTTGTTAAACTTCACTTTGCTATTTGTGGGTGAATGAACACCGAAAGAACAATCCAAGTTTCTTATTCCTCTTTCTATTGTGATGGAACCAAAACACCTAAGCTTGATTTTGGCTGATAAGAAACGTTTCGCTCTGCGATTTTTGGGTGCATTCTAACCACAAAAACACCAATTTTGAAATAAGCCCAATCAAAGCTTATTCGTCGTCTTTCTACGCATATGAAAGCGAAAAGAAGGTGTGGTGTTATTTTGGTATCATTACACACACTTTGCGAATTTGGTGTCAAAGTGCATTAACACCGAAGAAATAAGCAAAATCAAAACATTAAATAAGCAAAATCCAAGATTCTTCTTTCTATGTAGCTGGAACCGAAAACAACCTGTTTTGTTTTCTTTAGGCATGTTAAACTTCACTTTGCTTTTTTTGGTGAATGAACACCGAAAGAACAATCCAAACTTCTTAGTCCTCTTTCTATTGTGATGGAACCAAAACACCTAAGCTTGATTTTGGCTGATAAGAAACATTTCACTCTGCGATTTTGGGGTGAATGTGTATTCTAACCACAAAACACCAATTTTGAAATAAGCCCAAGCAAAGCTTATTCGATGTCTTTCTAAGCATATGAAAGAGAAAAGAAGGTGTGGTGTTATTTTGGTATCATTACACATACTTTGCGAATTCGGTGTCAAAGTGCATTAACACCGAAGAACGACATGAAATAAGCAAAATCCAAGATTTTTCTTTCTATGTAGCTGGAACCCAAAACAACCTGTTTTGTTTTGTTTAGGCATGATAAACTTCACTTTGCTATTTGTGGGTGAATGAACACCGAAAGAACAATCCAAGCATATTCGCCCTCTTTCTATTGTGATGGAACCAAAACACCTAAGCTTGATTTTGTTGATAAGAAACATTTCATTCTGCTATTTTTGGGTGAATGTGCATTCTAACCACAAAAACACCAATTTTGAAATAAGCCCAATCAAAGCTTATTCGACGTCTTTCTAAGCATATGAAAGCGAAAAGACGGTGTGGTGTTATTTTGGTATCATTACACACACTTTGCGAATTCGGTGTCAAAGTGCATTAACACCATAGAACACGACATGAAATAAGCAAAATCCAAGATTCTTCTTTCTATGTAGCTGGAACCCAAAACAACCTGTTTTGTTTTGTTTAGGCTTGTTAAACTTCGCTTTGCTATTTGTGGGTGAATGAACACCGAAAGAACAATCCAAGCTTCTTAGTCCTCTTTCTATTGTGACGGAACCAAAACACCTAAGCTTGATTTTGGCTGATAAGAAACATTTCACTCTGCGATTTTTGGGTGAATGTGCATTCTAACCACAAAAACACCAATTTTGAAATAAGCCCAATCAAAAGCTTATTCGACGTCTTTCTAAGCATATGAAAGCGAAAAGACGGTGTGGTGTTATTTTGGTATCATTACACAATCTTTGCGATTTCTGGATCAATGTGCATTAACACCGAAGAACACGTCATGAAATAAGTAAAATCCAAGATTCCTCTTTCGATGTAGCTGGAACCGAAAACAACCTGTTTTGTTTTGTTTAGGCTTGTTAAACTTCACTTTGCTATTTGTCGGTGAATGAACACCGAAAAAACAATCCAAGCTTCTTAGTCCTCTTTCTATTGTGATGGAACCAAAACACCCAAGCTTGATTTTGGCTGATAAGAAACATTTCACTCTGCGATTTTTGGGTGAATGGGCATTCTAACCACAAAAACACCAATTTTGAAATAAGCCCAATCAAAGCCTATTCGTCGTCTTCCTACGCATATGAAAGCGAAAAGACGGTGTTGTGTTATTTTGGTATCATTACACACACTTTGCGAATTCAGTGTCAATGTGCATTAACACCGAAGAACGACATGAAATAAGCAAAATCCAAGATTTTTCTTTCTATGTAGCTGGAACCCAAAACAACCTGTTTTGTTTTGTTTAGGCATGATAAACTTCACTTTGCTATTTGTGGGTGAATGAACACCGAAAGAACAATCCAAGCATATTCGTCCTCTTTCTATTGTGATGGAACCAAAACACCTAAGCTTGATTTTGGTTGATAAGAAACATTTCATTCTGCTATTTTTGGGTGAATGTGCATTCTAACCACAAAAACACCAATTTTGAAATAAGCCCAATCAAAGCCTATTCGTCGTCTTCCTACGCATATGAAAGCGAAAAGACGGTGTTGTGTTATTTTGGTATCATTACACACACTTTGCGAATTCGGTGTCAATGTGCATTAACACCGAAGAACGACATGAAATAAGCAAAATCCAAGATTTTTCTTTCTATGTAGCTGGAACCCAAAACAACCTGTTTTGTTTTGTTTAGGCATGATAAACTTCACTTTGCTAAATGTGGGTGAATGAACACCGAAAGAACAATCCAAGCATATTCGTCCTCTTTCTATTGTGATGGAACCAAAACACCTAAGCTTGATTTTGGCTGATAAGAAACATTTCACTCTGCGATTTTTGGGTGAATGTGCATTCTAACCACAAAAACACCAATTTTGAAATAAGCCCAATCAAAGCTTATTCGACGTCTTTCTAAGCATATGAAAGCGAAAAGACGGTGTGGTGTTATTTTGGTATCATTACACACACTTTGCGAATTCGGTGTCAAAGTGCATTAACACCATAGAACACGACATGAAATAAGCAAAATCCAAGATTCTTCTTTCTATGTAGCTGGAACCCAAAACAACCTGTTTTGTTTTGTTTAGGCTTGTTAAACTTCGCTTTGCTATTTGTGGGTGAATGAACACCGAAAGAACAATCCAAGCTTCTTAGTCCTCTTTCTATTGTGACGGAACCAAAACACCTAAGCTTGATTTTGGCTGATAAGAAACATTTCACTCTGCGATTTTTGGGTGAATGTGCATTCTAACCACAAAAACACCAATTTTGAAATAAGCCCAATCAAAAGCTTATTCGACGTCTTTCTAAGCATATGAAAGCGAAAAGACGGTTTGGTGTTATTTTGGTATCATTACACAATCTTTGCGATTTCTGGATCAATGTGCATTAACACCGAAGAACACGTCATGAAATAAGTAAAATCCAAGATTCCTCTTTCGATGTAGCTGGAACCGAAAACAACCTGTTTTGTTTTGTTTAGGCTTGTTAAACTTCACTTTGCTATTTGTCGGTGAATGAACACCGAAAAAACAATCCAAGCTTCTTAGTCCTCTTTCTATTGTGATGGAACCAAAACACCCAAGCTTGATTTTGGCTGATAAGAAACATTTCACTCTGCGATTTTTGGGTGAATGGGCATTCTAACCACAAAAACACCAATTTTGAAATAAGCCCAATCAAAGCCTATTCGTCGTCTTCCTACGCATATGAAAGCGAAAAGACGGTGTTGTGTTATTTTGGTATCATTACACACACTTTGCGAATTCAGTGTCAATGTGCATTAACACCGAAGAACGACATGAAATAAGCAAAATCCAAGATTTTTCTTTCTATGTAGCTGGAACCCAAAACAACCTGTTTTGTTTTGTTTAGGCATGATAAACTTCACTTTGCTATTTGTGGGTGAATGAACACCGAAAGAACAATCCAAGCATATTCGTCCTCTTTCTATTGTGATGGAACCAAAACACCTAAGCTTGATTTTGGTTGATAAGAAACATTTCATTCTGCTATTTTTGGGTGAATGTGCATTCTAACCACAAAAACACCAATTTTGAAATAAGCCCAATCAAAGCCTATTCGTCGTCTTCCTACGCATATGAAAGCGAAAAGACGGTGTTGTGTTATTTTGGTATCATTACACACACTTTGCGAATTCGGTGTCAATGTGCATTAACACCGAAGAACGACATGAAATAAGCAAAATCCAAGATTTTTCTTTCTATGTAGCTGGAACCCAAAACAACCTGTTTTGTTTTGTTTAGGCATGATAAACTTCACTTTGCTAAATGTGGGTGAATGAACACCGAAAGAACAATCCAAGCATATTCGTCCTCTTTCTATTGTGATGGAACCAAAACACCTAAGCTTGATTTTGGCTGATAAGAAACATTTCACTCTGCGATTTTTGGGTGAATGTGCATTCTAACCACAAAAACACCAATTTTGAAATAAGCCC
Source organism: Podarcis melisellensis (assembly GCF_964234715.1). NCBI lineage: Eukaryota > Metazoa > Chordata > Lepidosauria > Squamata > Lacertidae > Podarcis > Podarcis melisellensis. The sequence goes on along the minus strand of NW_028113145.1, from coordinate 487,845 downwards.
AATCAAAGCTTATTCGACGTCTTTCTAAGCATATGAAAGCGAAAAGACGGTGTGGTGTTATTTTGGTATCATTACACACACTTTGCGAATTTGGTGTCAAAGTGCATTAACACCGAAGAAATAAGCAAAATCAAAACATTAAATAAGCAAAATCCAAGATTCTTCTTTCTATGTAGCTGGAACCGAAAACAACCTGTTTTGTTTTCTTTAGGCATGTTAAACTTCACTTTGCTATTTGTGGGTGAATGAACACCGAAAGAACAATCCAAGCTTCTTAGTCCTCTTTCTATTGTGATGGAACCAAAACACCTAAGCTTGTTTTTGGCTGATAAGAAACATTTCACTCTGCGATTTTGGGGTGAATGTGTATTCTAACCACAAAACACCAATTTTGAAATAAGCCCAAGCAAAGCTTATTCGATGTCTTTCTAAGCATATGAAAGAGAAAAGAAGGTGTGGTGTTATTTTGGTATCATTACACATACTTTGCGAATTCGGTGTCAAAGTGCATTAACACCGAAGAACGACATGAAATAAGCAAAATCCAAGATTTTTCTTTCTATGTAGCTGGAACCCAAAACAACCTGTTTTGTTTTGTTTAGGCATGATAAACTTCACTTTGCTATTTGTGGGTGAATGAACACCGAAAGAACAATCCAAGCATATTCGCCCTCTTTCTATTGTGATGGAACCAAAACACCTAAGCTTGATTTTGTTGATAAGAAACATTTCATTCTGCTATTTTTGGGTGAATGTGCATTCTAACCACAAAAACACCAATTTTGAAATAAGCCCAATCAAAGCTTATTCGACGTCTTTCTAAGCATATGAAAGCGAAAAGACGGTGTGGTGTTATTTTGGTATCATTACACACACTTTGCGAATTCGGTGTCAAAGTGCATTAACACCATAGAACACGACATGAAATAAGCAAAATCCAAGATTCTTCTTTCTATGTAGCTGGAACCCAAAACAACCTGTTTTGTTTTGTTTAGGCTTGTTAAACTTCGCTTTGCTATTTGTGGGTGAATGAACACCGAAAGAACAATCCAAGCTTCTTAGTCCTCTTTCTATTGTGACGGAACCAAAACACCTAAGCTTGATTTTGGCTGATAAGAAACATTTCACTCTGCGATTTTTGGGTGAATGTGCATTCTAACCACAAAAACACCAATTTTGAAATAAGCCCAATCAAAGCTTATTCGTCGTCTTTCTAAGCATATGAAAGTGAAAAGACGCTGTTGTGTTATTTTGGTATCATTCCACAATCTTTGCGATTTCTGGATCAATGTGCATTAACACCGAAGAACACGTCATGAAATAAGTAAAATCCAAGATTCCTCTTTCGATGTAGCTGGAACCGAAAACAACCTGTTTTGTTTTGTTTAGGCTTGTTAAACTTCACTTTGCTATTTGTCGGTGAATGAACACCGAAAAAACAATCCAAGCTTCTTAGTCCTCTTTCTATTGTGATGGAACCAAAACACCCAAGCTTGATTTTGGCTGATAAGAAACATTTCACTCTGCGATTTTTGGGTGAATGGGCATTCTAACCACAAAAACACCAATTTTGAAATAAGCCCAATCAAAGCCTATTCGTCGTCTTCCTACGCATATGAAAGCGAAAAGACGGTGTTGTGTTATTTTGGTATCATTACACACACTTTGCGAATTCGGTGTCAATGTGCATTAACACCGAAGAACGACATGAAATAAGCAAAATCCAAGATTTTTCTTTCTATGTAGCTGGAACCCAAAACAACCTGTTTTGTTTTGTTTAGGCATGATAAACTTCACTTTGCTATTTGTGGGTGAATGAACACCGAAAGAACAATCCAAGCATATTCGTCCTCTTTCTATTGTGATGGAACCAAAACACCTAAGCTTGATTTTGGTTGATAAGAAACATTTCATTCTGCTATTTTTGGGTGAATGTGCATTCTAACCACAAAAACACCAATTTTGAAATAAGCCCAATCAAAGCTTATTCGTCGTCTTTCTACGCATATGAAAGTGAAAATACGCTGTTGTGTTATTTTGGTATCATTCCAGAATCTTTGCGAATTCTGTGTCAAAGTGCATTAACACCGAAGAACACGACATGAAATAAGGAAAATTCAAGATTCTTCTTTCTATGTAGCTGGAACCCAAAACAACCTGTTTTGTTATGTTTAGGCTTGTTAAACTTCGCTTTTCTATTTGTGGGTGAATGAACACCGAAAGAACAATCCAAGCTTCTTAGTCCTCTTTCTATTGTGATGGAACCAAAACACCTAAGCTTGATTTTGGCTGATAAGAAATATTTCGCTCTGCGATTTTTGGGTGCATTCTAACCACAAAAACACCAATTTTGAAATAAGCCCAATCAAAGCTTATTCGTCGTCTTTCTACGCATATGAAAGCGAAAAGAAGGTGTGGTGTTATTTTGGTATCATTACACACACTTTGCGAATTTGGTGTCAAAGTGCATTAACACCGAAGAAATAAGCAAAATCAAAACATTAAATAAGCAAAATCCAAGATTCTTCTTTCTATGTAGCTGGAACCGAAAACAACCTGTTTTGTTTTCTTTAGGCATGTTAAACTTCACTTTGCTATTTGTGGGTGAATGAACACCGAAAGAACAATCCAAGCTTCTTAGTCCTCTTTCTATTGTGATGGAACCAAAACACCTAAGCTTGATTTTGGCTGATAAGAAACATTTCACTCTGCGATTTTGGGGTGAATGTGTATTCTAACCACAAAACACCAATTTTGAAATAAGCCCAAGCAAAGCTTATTCGATGTCTTTCTAAGCATATGAAAGAGAAAAGAAGGTGTGGTGTTATTTTGGTATCATTACACATACTTTGCGAATTCGGTGTCAAAGTGCATTAACACCGAAGAACGACATGAAATAAGCAAAATCCAAGATTTTTCTTTCTATGTAGCTGGAACCCAAAACAACCTGTTTTGTTTTGTTTAGGCATGATAAACTTCACTTTGCTATTTGTGGGTGAATGAACACCGAAAGAACAATCCAAGCATATTCGCCCTCTTTCTATTGTGATGGAACCAAAACACCTAAGCTTGATTTTGTTGATAAGAAACATTTCATTCTGCTATTTTTGGGTGAATGTGCATTCTAACCACAAAAACACCAATTTTGAAATAAGCCCTATCAAAGCTTATTCGACGTCTTTCTAAGCATATGAAAGCGAAAAGACGGTGTGGTGTTATTTTGGTATCATTACACAAACACTTTGCGAATTCGGTGTCAAAGTGCATTAACACCATAGAACACGACATGAAATAAGCAAAATCCAAGATTCTTCTTTCTATGTAGCTGGAACCCAAAACAACCTGTTTTGTTTTGTTTAGGCTTGTTAAACTTCGCTTTGCTATTTGTGGGTGAATGAACACCGAAAGAACAATCCAAGCTTCTTAGTCCTCTTTCTATTGTGACGGAACCAAAACACCTAAGCTTGATTTTGGCTGATAAGAAACATTTCACTCTGCGATTTTTGGGTGAATGTGCATTCTAACCACAAAAACACCAATTTTGAAATAAGCCCAATCAAAAGCTTATTCGACGTCTTTCTAAGCATATGAAAGCGAAAAGACGGTGTGGTGTTATTTTGGTATCATTACACAATCTTTGCGATTTCTGGATCAATGTGCATTAACACCGAAGAACACGTCATGAAATAAGTAAAATCCAAGATTCCTCTTTCGATGTAGCTGGAACCGAAAACAACCTGTTTTGTTTTGTTTAGGCTTGTTAAACTTCACTTTGCTATTTGTCGGTGAATGAACACCGAAAAAACAATCCAAGCTTCTTAGTCCTCTTTCTATTGTGATGGAACCAAAACACCCAAGCTTGATTTTGGCTGATAAGAAACATTTCACTCTGCGATTTTTGGGTGAATGGGCATTCTAACCACAAAAACACCAATTTTGAAATAAGCCCAATCAAAGCCTATTCGTCGTCTTCCTACGCATATGAAAGCGAAAAGACGGTGTTGTGTTATTTTGGTATCATTACACACACTTTGCGAATTCAGTGTCAATGTGCATTAACACCGAAGAACGACATGAAATAAGCAAAATCCAAGATTTTTCTTTCTATGTAGCTGGAACCCAAAACAACCTGTTTTGTTTTGTTTAGGCATGATAAACTTCACTTTGCTATTTGTGGGTGAATGAACACCGAAAGAACAATCCAAGCCTATTGGTCCTCTTTCTATTGTGATGGAACCAAAACACCTAAGCTTGATTTTGGTTGATAAGAAACATTTCATTCTGCTATTTTTGGGTGAATGTGCATTCTAACCACAAAAACACCAATTTTGAAATAAGCCCAATCAAAGCCTATTCGTCGTCTTCCTACGCATATGAAAGCGAAAAGACGGTGTTGTGTTATTTTGGTATCATTACACACACTTTGCGAATTCGGTGTCAATGTGCATTAACACCGAAGAACGACATGAAATAAGCAAAATCCAAGATTTTTCTTTCTATGTAGCTGGAACCCAAAACAACCTGTTTTGTTTTGTTTAGGCATGATAAACTTCACTTTGCTAAATGTGGGTGAATGAACACCGAAAGAACAATCCAAGCATATTCGTCCTCTTTCTATTGTGATGGAACCAAAACACCTAAGCTTGATTTTGGCTGATAAGAAACATTTCACTCTGCGACTTTTGGGTGAATGTGCATTCTAACCACAAAAACACCAATTTTGGAATAAGCCCAATCAAAGCTTATTCGACGTCTTTCTAAGCATATGAAAGCGAAAAGACGGTGTGGTGTTATTTTGGTATCATTACACACACTTTGCGAATTCGGTGTCAAAGTGCATTAACACCATAGAACACGACATGAAATAAGCAAAATCCAAGATTCTTCTTTCTATGTAGCTGGAACCCAAAACAACCTGTTTTGTTTTGTTTAGGCTTGTTAAACTTCGCTTTGCTATTTGTGGGTGAATGAACACCGAAAGAACAATCCAAGCTTCTTAGTCCTCTTTCTATTGTGACGGAACCAAAACACCTAAGCTTGATTTTGGCTGATAAGAAACATTTCACTGCGATTTTTGGGTGAATGTGCATTCTAACCACAAAAACACCAATTTTGAAATAAGCCCAATCAAAAGCTTATTCGTCCTCTTTCTACGCATATGAAAGCGAAAAGACGGTGTTGTGTTATTTTGGTATCATTACACACACTTTGCGAATTCAGTGTGAATGTGCATTAACACCGAAGAACGACATGAAATAAGCAAAATCCAAGATTTTTCTTTCTATGTAGCTGGAACCCAAAACAACCTGTTTTGTTTTGTTTAGGCATGATAAACTTCGCTTTGCTATTTGTGGGTGAATGAACACCGAAAGAACAATCCAAACTTCTTAGTCCTCTTTCTATTGTGATGGAACCAAAACACCTAAGCTTGATTTTGGTTGATAAGAAACATTTCATTCTGCTATTTTTGGGTGAATGTGCATTCTAACCACAAAAACACCAATTTTGAAATAAGCCCAATCAAAGCTTATTCGTCGTCTTTCTACGCATATGAAAGTGAAAAGACGCTGTTGTGTTATTTTGGTATCATTCCAGAATCTTTGCGAATTCTGTGTCAAAGTGCATTAACACCGAAGAACACGACATGAAATAAGCAAAATCCAAGATTCTTCTTTCTATGTAGCTGGAACCCAAAACAACCTGTTTTGTTATGTTTAGGCTTGTTAAACTTCGCTTTTCTATTTGTGGGTGAATGAACACCGAAAGAACAATCCAAGCTTCTTAGTCCTCTTTCTATTGTGATGGAACCAAAACACCTAAGCTTGATTTTGGCTGATAAGAAACGTTTCGCTCTGCGATTTTTGGGTGCATTCTAACCACAAAAACACCAATTTTGAAATAAGCCCAATCAAAGCTTATTCGTCGTCTTTCTACGCATATGAAAGCGAAAAGAAGGTGTGGTGTTATTTTGGTATCATTACACACACTTTGCGAATTCGGTGTCAATGTGCATTAACACCGAAGAACGACATGAAATAAGCAAAATCCAAGATTTTTCTTTCTATGTAGCTGGAACCCAAAACAACCTGTTTTGTTTTGTTTAGGCATGATAAACTTCACTTTGCTAAATGTGGGTGAATGAACACCGAAAGAACAATCCAAGCATATTCGTCCTCTTTCTATTGTGATGGAACCAAAACACCTAAGCTTGATTTTGGCTGATAAGAAACATTTCACTCTGCGATTTTTGGGTGAATGTGCATTCTAACCACAAAAACACCAATTTTGAAATAAGCCCAATCAAAGCTTATTCGACGTCTTTCTAAGCATATGAAAGCGAAAAGACGGTGTGGTGTTATTTTGGTATCATTACACACACTTTGCCAATTCCGTGTCAAAGTGCATTAACACCATAGAACACGACATGAAATAAGCAAAATCCAAGATTCTTCTTTCTATGTAGCTGGAACCCAAAACAACCTGTTTTGTTTTGTTTAGGCTTGTTAAACTTCGCTTTGCTATTTGTGGGTGAATGAACACCGAAAGAACAATCCAAGCTTCTTAGTCCTCTTTCTATTGTGACGGAACCAAAACACCTAAGCTTGATTTTGGCTGATAAGAAACATTTCACTCTGCGATTTTTGGGTGAATGTGCATTCTAACCACAAAAACACCAATTTTGAAATAAGCCCAATCAAAAGCTTATTCGACGTCTTTCTAAGCATATGAAAGCGAAAAGACGGTGTGGTGTTATTTTGGTATCATTACACAATCTTTGCGATTTCTGGATCAATGTGCATTAACACCGAAGAACACGTCATGAAATAAGTAAAATCCAAGATTCCTCTTTCGATGTAGCTGGAACCGAAAACAACCTGTTTTGTTTTGTTTAGGCTTGTTAAACTTCACTTTGCTATTTGTCGGTGAATGAACACCGAAAAAACAATCCAAGCTTCTTAGTCCTCTTTCTATTGTGATGGAACCAAAACACCCAAGCTTGATTTTGGCTGATAAGAAACATTTCACTCTGCGATTTTTGGGTGAATGGGCATTCTAACCACAAAAACACCAATTTTGAAATAAGCCCAATCAAAGCCTATTCGTCGTCTTCCTACGCATATGAAAGCGAAAAGACGGTGTTGTGTTATTTTGGTATCATTACACACACTTTGCGAATTCAGTGTCAATGTGCATTAACACCGAAGAACGACATGAAATAAGCAAAATCCAAGATTTTTCTTTCTATGTAGCTGGAACCCAAAACAACCTGTTTTGTTTTGTTTAGGCATGATAAACTTCACTTTGCTATTTGTGGGTGAATGAACACCGAAAGAACAATCCAAGCATATTCGTCCTCTTTCTATTGTGATGGAACCAAAACACCTAAGCTTGATTTTGGTTGATAAGAAACATTTCATTCTGCTATTTTTGGGTGAATGTGCATTCTAACCACAAAAACACCAATTTTGAAATAAGCCCAATCAAAGCCTATTCGTCGTCTTCCTACGCATATGAAAGCGAAAAGACGGTGTTGTGTTATTTTGGTATCATTACACACACTTTGCGAATTCGGTGTCAATGTGCATTAACACCGAAGAACGACATGAAATAAGCAAAATCCAAGATTTTTCTTTCTATGTAGCTGGAACCCAAAACAACCTGTTTTGTTTTGTTTAGGCATGATAAACTTCACTTTGCTAAATGTGGGTGAATGAACACCGAAAGAACAATCCAAGCATATTCGTCCTCTTTCTATTGTGATGGAACCAAAACACCTAAGCTTGATTTTGGCTGATAAGAAACATTTCACTCTGCGATTTTTGGGTGAATGTGCATTCTAACCACAAAAACACCAATTTTGAAATAAGCCCAATCAAAGCTTATTCGACGTCTTTCTAAGCATATGAAAGCGAAAAGACGGTGTGGTGTTATTTTGGTATCATTACACACACTTTGCCAATTCCGTGTCAAAGTGCATTAACACCATAGAACACGACATGAAATAAGCAAAATCCAAGATTCTTCTTTCTATGTAGCTGGAACCCAAAACAACCTGTTTTGTTATGTTTAGGCTTGTTAAACTTCACTTTGCTATTTGTGGGTGAATGAACACCGAAAGAACAATCCAAGTTTCTTATTCCTCTTTCTATTGTGATGGAACCAAAACACCTAAGCTTGATTTTGGCTGATAAGAAACATTTAACTCTGCGATTTTTGGGTGAATGTGCATTCTAACCACAAAAACACCAATTTTGAAATAAGCCCAATCAAAGCTTATTCGTCGTCTTTCTACGCATATGAAAGCGAAAAGACGGTGTTGTGTTATTTTGGTATCATTACACACACTTTGCGAATTCAGTGTCAATGTGCATTAACACCGAAGAACACGTCATGAAATAAGTAAAATCCAAGATTCCTCTTTCGATGTAGCTGGAACCGAAAACAACCTGTTTTGTTTTGTTTAGGCTTGTTAAACTTCACTTTGCTATTTGTGGGTGAATGAACACCGAAAGAACAATCCAAGCTTCTTAGTCCTCTTTCTATTGTGACGGAACCAAAACACCTAAGCTTGATTTTGGCTGATAAGAAACATTTCACTCTGCGATTTTTGGGTGAATGTGCATTCTAACCACAAAAACACCAATTTTGAAATAAGCCCAATCAAAAGCTTATTCGACGTCTTTCTAAGCATATGAAAGCGAAAAGACGGTGTGGTGTTATTTTGGTATCATTACACAATCTTTGCGATTTCTGGATCAATGTGCATTAACACCGAAGAACACGTCATGAAATAAGTAAAATCCAAGATTCCTCTTTCGATGTAGCTGGAACCGAAAACAACCTGTTTTGTTTTGTTTAGGCTTGTTAAACTTCACTTTGCTATTTGTCGGTGAATGAACACCGAAAAAACAATCCAAGCTTCTTAGTCCTCTTTCTATTGTGATGGAACCAAAACACCCAAGCTTGATTTTGGCTGATAAGAAACATTTCACTCTGCGATTTTTGGGTGAATGGGCATTCTAACCACAAAAACACCAATTTTGAAATAAGCCCAATCAAAGCCTATTCGTCGTCTTCCTACGCATATGAAAGCGAAAAGACGGTGTTGTGTTATTTTGGTATCATTACACACACTTTGCGAATTCAGTGTCAATGTGCATTAACACCGAAGAACGACATGAAATAAGCAAAATCCAAGATTTTTCTTTCTATGTAGCTGGAACCCAAAACAACCTGTTTTGTTTTGTTTAGGCATGATAAACTTCACTTTGCTATTTGTGGGTGAATGAACACCGAAAGAACAATCCAAGCATATTCGTCCTCTTTCTATTGTGATGGAACCAAAACACCTAAGCTTGATTTTGGTTGATAAGAAACATTTCATTCTGCTATTTTTGGGTGAATGTGCATTCTAACCACAAAAACACCAATTTTGAAATAAGCCCAATCAAAGCCTATTCGTCGTCTTCCTACGCATATGAAAGCGAAAAGACGGTGTTGTGTTATTTTGGTATCATTACACACACTTTGCGAATTCGGTGTCAATGTGCATTAACACCGAAGAACGACATGAAATAAGCAAAATCCAAGCTTTTTCTTTCTATGTAGCTGGAACCCAAAACAACCTGTTTTGTTTTGTTTAGGCATGATAAACTTCACTTTGCTAATTGTGGGTGAATGAACACCGAAAGAACAATCCAAGCATATTCGTCCTCTTTCTATTGTGATGGAACCAAAACACCTAAGCTTGATTTTGGCTGATAAGAAACATTTCACTCTGCGATTTTTGGGTGAATGTGCATTCTAACCACAAAAACACCAATTTTGAAATAAGCCCAATCAAAGCTTATTCGACGTCTTTCTAAGCATATGAAAGCGAAAAGACGGTGTGGTGTTATTTTGGTATCATTACACACACTTTGCGAATTCGGTGTCAAAGTGCATTAACACCATAGAACACGACATGAAATAAGCAAAATCCAAGATTCTTCTTTCTATGTAGCTGGAACCCAAAACAACCTGTTTTGTTTTGTTTAGGCTTGTTAAACTTCGCTTTGCTATTTGTGGGTGAATGAACACCGAAAGAACAATCCAAGCTTCTTAGTCCTCTTTCTATTGTGACGGAACCAAAACACCTAAGCTTGATTTTGGCTGATAAGAAACATTTCACTCTGCGATTTTTGGGTGAATGTGCATTCTAACCACAAAAACACCAATTTTGAAATAAGCCCAATCAAAAGCTTATTCGACGTCTTTCTAAGCATATGAAAGCGAAAAGACGGTGTGGTGTTATTTTGGTATCATTACACAATCTTTGCGATTTCTGGATCAATGTGCATTAACACCGAAGAACACGTCATGAAATAAGTAAAATCCAAGATTCCTCTTTCGATGTAGCTGGAACCGAAAACAACCTGTTTTGTTTTGTTTAGGCTTGTTAAACTTCACTTTGCTATTTGTCGGTGAATGAACACCGAAAAAACAATCCAAGCTTCTTAGTCCTCTTTCTATTGTGATGGAACCAAAACACCCAAGCTTGATTTTGGCTGATAAGAAACATTTCACTCTGCGATTTTTGGGTGAATGGGCATTCTAACCACAAAAACACCAATTTTGAAATAAGCCCAATCAAAGCCTATTCGTCGTCTTCCTACGCATATGAAAGCGAAAAGACGGTGTTGTGTTATTTTGGTATCATTACACACACTTTGCGAATTCAGTGTCAATGTGCATTAACACCGAAGAACGACATGAAATAAGCAAAATCCAAGATTTTTCTTTCTATGTAGCTGGAACCCAAAACAACCTGTTTTGTTTTGTTTAGGCATGATAAACTTCACTTTGCTATTTGTGGGTGAATGAACACCGAAAGAACAATCCAAGCCTATTGGTCCTCTTTCTATTGTGATGGAACCAAAACACCTAAGCTTGATTTTGGTTGATAAGAAACATTTCATTCTGCTATTTTTGGGTGAATGTGCATTCTAACCACAAAAACACCAATTTTGAAATAAGCCCAATCAAAGCCTATTCGTCGTCTTCCTACGCATATGAAAGCGAAAAGACGGTGTTGTGTTATTTTGGTATCATTACACACACTTTGCGAATTCGGTGTCAATGTGCATTAACACCGAAGAACGACATGAAATAAGCAAAATCCAAGATTTTTCTTTCTATGTAGCTGGAACCCAAAACAACCTGTTTTGTTTTGTTTAGGCATGATAAACTTCACTTTGCTAAATGTGGGTGAATGAACACCGAAAGAACAATCCAAGCATATTCGTCCTCTTTCTATTGTGATGGAACCAAAACACCTAAGCTTGATTTTGGCTGATAAGAAACATTTCACTCTGCGATTTTTGGGTGAATGTGCATTCTAACCACAAAAACACCAATTTTGGAATAAGCCCAATCAAAGCTTATTCGACGTCTTTCTAAGCATATGAAAGCGAAAAGACGGTGTGGTGTTATTTTGGTATCATTACACACACTTTGCGAATTCGGTGTCAAAGTGCATTAACACCATAGAACACGACATGAAATAAGCAAAATCCAAGATTCTTCTTTCTATGTAGCTGGAACCCAAAACAACCTGTTTTGTTTTGTTTAGGCTTGTTAAACTTCGCTTTGCTATTTGTGGGTGAATGAACACCGAAAGAACAATCCAAGCTTCTTAGTCCTCTTTCTATTGTGACGGAACCAAAACACCTAAGCTTGATTTTGGCTGATAAGAAACATTTCACTGCGATTTTTGGGTGAATGTGCATTCTAACCACAAAAACACCAATTTTGAAATAAGCCCAATCAAAAGCTTATTCGTCCTCTTTCTACGCATATGAAAGCGAAAAGACGGTGTTGTGTTATTTTGGTATCATTACACACACTTTGCGAATTCAGTGTGAATGTGCATTAACACCGAAGAACGACATGAAATAAGCAAAATCCAAGATTTTTCTTTCTATGTAGCTGGAACCCAAAACAACCTGTTTTGTTTTGTTTAGGCATGATAAACTTCGCTTTGCTATTTGTGGGTGAATGAACACCGAAAGAACAATCCAAACTTCTTAGTCCTCTTTCTATTGTGATGGAACCAAAACACCTAAGCTTGATTTTGGTTGATAAGAAACATTTCATTCTGCTATTTTTGGGTGAATGTGCATTCTAACCACAAAAACACCAATTTTGAAATAAGCCCAATCAAAGCTTATTCGTCGTCTTTCTACGCATATGAAAGTGAAAAGACGCTGTTGTGTTATTTTGGTATCATTCCAGAATCTTTGCGAATTCTGTGTCAAAGTGCATTAACACCGAAGAACACGACATGAAATAAGCAAAATCCAAGATTCTTCTTTCTATGTAGCTGGAACCCAAAACAACCTGTTTTGTTATGTTTAGGCTTGTTAAACTTCGCTTTTCTATTTGTGGGTGAATGAACACCGAAAGAACAATCCAAGCTTCTTAGTCCTCTTTCTATTGTGATGGAACCAAAACACCTAAGCTTGATTTTGGCTGATAAGAAACGTTTCGCTCTGCGATTTTTGGGTGCATTCTAACCACAAAAACACCAATTTTGAAATAAGCCCAATCAAAGCTTATTCGTCGTCTTTCTACGCATATGAAAGCGAAAAGAAGGTGTGGTGTTATTTTGGTATCATTACACACACTTTGCGAATTCGGTGTCAATGTGCATTAACACCGAAGAACGACATGAAATAAGCAAAATCCAAGATTTTTCTTTCTATGTAGCTGGAACCCAAAACAACCTGTTTTGTTTTGTTTAGGCATGATAAACTTCACTTTGCTAAATGTGGGTGAATGAACACCGAAAGAACAATCCAAGCATATTCGTCCTCTTTCTATTGTGATGGAACCAAAACACCTAAGCTTGATTTTGGCTGATAAGAAACATTTCACTCTGCGATTTTTGGGTGAATGTGCATTCTAACCACAAAAACACCAATTTTGAAATAAGCCCAATCAAAGCTTATTCGACGTCTTTCTAAGCATATGAAAGCGAAAAGACGGTGTGGTGTTATTTTGGTATCATTACACACACTTTGCCAATTCCGTGTCAAAGTGCATTAACACCATAGAACACGACATGAAATAAGCAAAATCCAAGATTCTTCTTTCTATGTAGCTGGAACCCAAAACAACCTGTTTTGTTTTGTTTAGGCTTGTTAAACTTCGCTTTGCTATTTGTGGGTGAATGAACACCGAAAGAACAATCCAAGCTTCTTAGTCCTCTTTCTATTGTGACGGAACCAAAACACCTAAGCTTGATTTTGGCTGATAAGAAACATTTCACTCTGCGATTTTTGGGTGAATGTGCATTCTAACCACAAAAACACCAATTTTGAAATAAGCCCAATCAAAAGCTTATTCGACGTCTTTCTAAGCATATGAAAGCGAAAAGACGGTGTGGTGTTATTTTGGTATCATTACACAATCTTTGCGATTTCTGGATCAATGTGCATTAACACCGAAGAACACGTCATGAAATAAGTAAAATCCAAGATTCCTCTTTCGATGTAGCTGGAACCGAAAACAACCTGTTTTGTTTTGTTTAGGCTTGTTAAACTTCACTTTGCTATTTGTCGGTGAATGAACACCGAAAAAACAATCCAAGCTTCTTAGTCCTCTTTCTATTGTGATGGAACCAAAACACCCAAGCTTGATTTTGGCTGATAAGAAACATTTCACTCTGCGATTTTTGGGTGAATGGGCATTCTAACCACAAAAACACCAATTTTGAAATAAGCCCAATCAAAGCCTATTCGTCGTCTTCCTACGCATATGAAAGCGAAAAGACGGTGTTGTGTTATTTTGGTATCATTACACACACTTTGCGAATTCAGTGTCAATGTGCATTAACACCGAAGAACGACATGAAATAAGCAAAATCCAAGATTTTTCTTTCTATGTAGCTGGAACCCAAAACAACCTGTTTTGTTTTGTTTAGGCATGATAAACTTCACTTTGCTATTTGTGGGTGAATGAACACCGAAAGAACAATCCAAGCATATTCGTCCTCTTTCTATTGTGATGGAACCAAAACACCTAAGCTTGATTTTGGTTGATAAGAAACATTTCATTCTGCTATTTTTGGGTGAATGTGCATTCTAACCACAAAAACACCAATTTTGAAATAAGCCCAATCAAAGCCTATTCGTCGTCTTCCTACGCATATGAAAGCGAAAAGACGGTGTTGTGTTATTTTGGTATCATTACACACACTTTGCGAATTCGGTGTCAATGTGCATTAACACCGAAGAACGACATGAAATAAGCAAAATCCAAGATTTTTCTTTCTATGTAGCTGGAACCCAAAACAACCTGTTTTGTTTTGTTTAGGCATGATAAACTTCACTTTGCTAAATGTGGGTGAATGAACACCGAAAGAACAATCCAAGCATATTCGTCCTCTTTCTATTGTGATGGAACCAAAACACCTAAGCTTGATTTTGGCTGATAAGAAACATTTCACTCTGCGATTTTTGGGTGAATGTGCATTCTAACCACAAAAACACCAATTTTGAAATAAGCCCAATCAAAGCTTATTCGACGTCTTTCTAAGCATATGAAAGCGAAAAGACGGTGTGGTGTTATTTTGGTATCATTACACACACTTTGCCAATTCCGTGTCAAAGTGCATTAACACCATAGAACACGACATGAAATAAGCAAAATCCAAGATTCTTCTTTCTATGTAGCTGGAACCCAAAACAACCTGTTTTGTTATGTTTAGGCTTGTTAAACTTCACTTTGCTATTTGTGGGTGAATGAACACCGAAAGAACAATCCAAGTTTCTTATTCCTCTTTCTATTGTGATGGAACCAAAACACCTAAGCTTGATTTTGGCTGATAAGAAACATTTAACTCTGCGATTTTTGGGTGAATGTGCATTCTAACCACAAAAACACCAATTTTGAAATAAGCCCAATCAAAGCTTATTCGTCGTCTTTCTACGCATATGAAAGCGAAAAGACGGTGTTGTGTTATTTTGGTATCATTACACACACTTTGCGAATTCAGTGTCAATGTGCATTAACACCGAAGAACACGTCATGAAATAAGTAAAATCCAAGATTCCTCTTTCGATGTAGCTGGAACCGAAAACAACCTGTTTTGTTTTGTTTAGGCTTGTTAAACTTCACTTTGCTATTTGTGGGTGAATGAACACCGAAAGAACAATCCAAGCTTCTTAGTCCTCTTTCTATTGTGACGGAACCAAAACACCTAAGCTTGATTTTGGCTGATAAGAAACATTTCACTCTGCGATTTTTGGGTGAATGTGCATTCTAACCACAAAAACACCAATTTTGAAATAAGCCCAATCAAAAGCTTATTCGACGTCTTTCTAAGCATATGAAAGCGAAAAGACGGTGTGGTGTTATTTTGGTATCATTACACAATCTTTGCGATTTCTGGATCAATGTGCATTAACACCGAAGAACACGTCATGAAATAAGTAAAATCCAAGATTCCTCTTTCGATGTAGCTGGAACCGAAAACAACCTGTTTTGTTTTGTTTAGGCTTGTTAAACTTCACTTTGCTATTTGTCGGTGAATGAACACCGAAAAAACAATCCAAGCTTCTTAGTCCTCTTTCTATTGTGATGGAACCAAAACACCCAAGCTTGATTTTGGCTGATAAGAAACATTTCACTCTGCGATTTTTGGGTGAATGGGCATTCTAACCACAAAAACACCAATTTTGAAATAAGCCCAATCAAAGCCTATTCGTCGTCTTCCTACGCATATGAAAGCGAAAAGACGGTGTTGTGTTATTTTGGTATCATTACACACACTTTGCGAATTCAGTGTCAATGTGCATTAACACCGAAGAACGACATGAAATAAGCAAAATCCAAGATTTTTCTTTCTATGTAGCTGGAACCCAAAACAACCTGTTTTGTTTTGTTTAGGCATGATAAACTTCACTTTGCTATTTGTGGGTGAATGAACACCGAAAGAACAATCCAAGCATATTCGTCCTCTTTCTATTGTGATGGAACCAAAACACCTAAGCTTGATTTTGGTTGATAAGAAACATTTCATTCTGCTATTTTTGGGTGAATGTGCATTCTAACCACAAAAACACCAATTTTGAAATAAGCCCAATCAAAGCCTATTCGTCGTCTTCCTACGCATATGAAAGCGAAAAGACGGTGTTGTGTTATTTTGGTATCATTACACACACTTTGCGAATTCGGTGTCAATGTGCATTAACACCGAAGAACGACATGAAATAAGCAAAATCCAAGCTTTTTCTTTCTATGTAGCTGGAACCCAAAACAACCTGTTTTGTTTTGTTTAGGCATGATAAACTTCACTTTGCTAATTGTGGGTGAATGAACACCGAAAGAACAATCCAAGCATATTCGTCCTCTTTCTATTGTGATGGAACCAAAACACCTAAGCTTGATTTTGGCTGATAAGAAACATTTCACTCTGCGATTTTTGGGTGAATGTGCATTCTAACCACAAAAACACCAATTTTGAAATAAGCCCAATCAAAGCTTATTCGACGTCTTTCTAAGCATATGAAAGCGAAAAGACGGTGTGGTGTTATTTTGGTATCATTACACACACTTTGCGAATTCGGTGTCAAAGTGCATTAACACCATAGAACACGACATGAAATAAGCAAAATCCAAGATTCTTCTTTCTATGTAGCTGGAACCCAAAACAACCTGTTTTGTTTTGTTTAGGCTTGTTAAACTTCGCTTTGCTATTTGTGGGTGAATGAACACCGAAAGAACAATCCAAGCTTCTTAGTCCTCTTTCTATTGTGACGGAACCAAAACACCTAAGCTTGATTTTGGCTGATAAGAAACATTTCACTCTGCGATTTTTGGGTGAATGTGCATTCTAACCACAAAAACACCAATTTTGAAATAAGCCCAATCAAAAGCTTATTCGACGTCTTTCTAAGCATATGAAAGCGAAAAGACGGTGTGGTGTTATTTTGGTATCATTACACAATCTTTGCGATTTCTGGATCAATGTGCATTAACACCGAAGAACACGTCATGAAATAAGTAAAATCCAAGATTCCTCTTTCGATGTAGCTGGAACCGAAAACAACCTGTTTTGTTTTGTTTAGGCTTGTTAAACTTCACTTTGCTATTTGTCGGTGAATGAACACCGAAAAAACAATCCAAGCTTCTTAGTCCTCTTTCTATTGTGATGGAACCAAAACACCCAAGCTTGATTTTGGCTGATAAGAAACATTTCACTCTGCGATTTTTGGGTGAATGGGCATTCTAACCACAAAAACACCAATTTTGAAATAAGCCCAATCAAAGCCTATTCGTCGTCTTCCTACGCATATGAAAGCGAAAAGACGGTGTTGTGTTATTTTGGTATCATTACACACACTTTGCGAATTCAGTGTCAATGTGCATTAACACCGAAGAACGACATGAAATAAGCAAAATCCAAGATTTTTCTTTCTATGTAGCTGGAACCCAAAACAACCTGTTTTGTTTTGTTTAGGCATGATAAACTTCACTTTGCTATTTGTGGGTGAATGAACACCGAAAGAACAATCCAAGCCTATTGGTCCTCTTTCTATTGTGATGGAACCAAAACACCTAAGCTTGATTTTGGTTGATAAGAAACATTTCATTCTGCTATTTTTGGGTGAATGTGCATTCTAACCACAAAAACACCAATTTTGAAATAAGCCCAATCAAAGCCTATTCGTCGTCTTCCTACGCATATGAAAGCGAAAAGACGGTGTTGTGTTATTTTGGTATCATTACACACACTTTGCGAATTCGGTGTCAATGTGCATTAACACCGAAGAACGACATGAAATAAGCAAAATCCAAGATTTTTCTTTCTATGTAGCTGGAACCCAAAACAACCTGTTTTGTTTTGTTTAGGCATGATAAACTTCACTTTGCTAAATGTGGGTGAATGAACACCGAAAGAACAATCCAAGCATATTCGTCCTCTTTCTATTGTGATGGAACCAAAACACCTAAGCTTGATTTTGGCTGATAAGAAACATTTCACTCTGCGATTTTTGGGTGAATGTGCATTCTAACCACAAAAACACCAATTTTGGAATAAGCCCAATCAAAGCTTATTCGACGTCTTTCTAAGCATATGAAAGCGAAAAGACGGTGTGGTGTTATTTTGGTATCATTACACACACTTTGCGAATTCGGTGTCAAAGTGCATTAACACCATAGAACACGACATGAAATAAGCAAAATCCAAGATTCTTCTTTCTATGTAGCTGGAACCCAAAACAACCTGTTTTGTTTTGTTTAGGCTTGTTAAACTTCGCTTTGCTATTTGTGGGTGAATGAACACCGAAAGAACAATCCAAGCTTCTTAGTCCTCTTTCTATTGTGACGGAACCAAAACACCTAAGCTTGATTTTGGCTGATAAGAAACATTTCACTGCGATTTTTGGGTGAATGTGCATTCTAACCACAAAAACACCAATTTTGAAATAAGCCCAATCAAAAGCTTATTCGTCCTCTTTCTACGCATATGAAAGCGAAAAGACGGTGTTGTGTTATTTTGGTATCATTACACACACTTTGCGAATTCAGTGTGAATGTGCATTAACACCGAAGAACGACATGAAATAAGCAAAATCCAAGATTTTTCTTTCTATGTAGCTGGAACCCAAAACAACCTGTTTTGTTTTGTTTAGGCATGATAAACTTCGCTTTGCTATTTGTGGGTGAATGAACACCGAAAGAACAATCCAAACTTCTTAGTCCTCTTTCTATTGTGATGGAACCAAAACACCTAAGCTTGATTTTGGTTGATAAGAAACATTTCATTCTGCTATTTTTGGGTGAATGTGCATTCTAACCACAAAAACACCAATTTTGAAATAAGCCCAATCAAAGCTTATTCGTCGTCTTTCTACGCATATGAAAGTGAAAAGACGCTGTTGTGTTATTTTGGTATCATTCCAGAATCTTTGCGAATTCTGTGTCAAAGTGCATTAACACCGAAGAACACGACATGAAATAAGCAAAATCCAAGATTCTTCTTTCTATGTAGCTGGAACCCAAAACAACCTGTTTTGTTATGTTTAGGCTTGTTAAACTTCGCTTTTCTATTTGTGGGTGAATGAACACCGAAAGAACAATCCAAGCTTCTTAGTCCTCTTTCTATTGTGATGGAACCAAAACACCTAAGCTTGATTTTGGCTGATAAGAAACGTTTCGCTCTGCGATTTTTGGGTGCATTCTAACCACAAAAACACCAATTTTGAAATAAGCCCAATCAAAGCTTATTCGTCGTCTTTCTACGCATATGAAAGCGAAAAGAAGGTGTGGTGTTATTTTGGTATCATTACACACACTTTGCGAATTCGGTGTCAATGTGCATTAACACCGAAGAACGACATGAAATAAGCAAAATCCAAGATTTTTCTTTCTATGTAGCTGGAACCCAAAACAACCTGTTTTGTTTTGTTTAGGCATGATAAACTTCACTTTGCTAAATGTGGGTGAATGAACACCGAAAGAACAATCCAAGCATATTCGTCCTCTTTCTATTGTGATGGAACCAAAACACCTAAGCTTGATTTTGGCTGATAAGAAACATTTCACTCTGCGATTTTTGGGTGAATGTGCATTCTAACCACAAAAACACCAATTTTGAAATAAGCCCAATCAAAGCTTATTCGACGTCTTTCTAAGCATATGAAAGCGAAAAGACGGTGTGGTGTTATTTTGGTATCATTACACACACTTTGCCAATTCCGTGTCAAAGTGCATTAACACCATAGAACACGACATGAAATAAGCAAAATCCAAGATTCTTCTTTCTATGTAGCTGGAACCCAAAACAACCTGTTTTGTTTTGTTTAGGCTTGTTAAACTTCGCTTTGCTATTTGTGGGTGAATGAACACCGAAAGAACAATCCAAGCTTCTTAGTCCTCTTTCTATTGTGACGGAACCAAAACACCTAAGCTTGATTTTGGCTGATAAGAAACATTTCACTCTGCGATTTTTGGGTGAATGTGCATTCTAACCACAAAAACACCAATTTTGAAATAAGCCCAATCAAAAGCTTATTCGACGTCTTTCTAAGCATATGAAAGCGAAAAGACGGTGTGGTGTTATTTTGGTATCATTACACAATCTTTGCGATTTCTGGATCAATGTGCATTAACACCGAAGAACACGTCATGAAATAAGTAAAATCCAAGATTCCTCTTTCGATGTAGCTGGAACCGAAAACAACCTGTTTTGTTTTGTTTAGGCTTGTTAAACTTCACTTTGCTATTTGTCGGTGAATGAACACCGAAAAAACAATCCAAGCTTCTTAGTCCTCTTTCTATTGTGATGGAACCAAAACACCCAAGCTTGATTTTGGCTGATAAGAAACATTTCACTCTGCGATTTTTGGGTGAATGGGCATTCTAACCACAAAAACACCAATTTTGAAATAAGCCCAATCAAAGCCTATTCGTCGTCTTCCTACGCATATGAAAGCGAAAAGACGGTGTTGTGTTATTTTGGTATCATTACACACACTTTGCGAATTCAGTGTCAATGTGCATTAACACCGAAGAACGACATGAAATAAGCAAAATCCAAGATTTTTCTTTCTATGTAGCTGGAACCCAAAACAACCTGTTTTGTTTTGTTTAGGCATGATAAACTTCACTTTGCTATTTGTGGGTGAATGAACACCGAAAGAACAATCCAAGCATATTCGTCCTCTTTCTATTGTGATGGAACCAAAACACCTAAGCTTGATTTTGGTTGATAAGAAACATTTCATTCTGCTATTTTTGGGTGAATGTGCATTCTAACCACAAAAACACCAATTTTGAAATAAGCCCAATCAAAGCCTATTCGTCGTCTTCCTACGCATATGAAAGCGAAAAGACGGTGTTGTGTTATTTTGGTATCATTACACACACTTTGCGAATTCGGTGTCAATGTGCATTAACACCGAAGAACGACATGAAATAAGCAAAATCCAAGATTTTTCTTTCTATGTAGCTGGAACCCAAAACAACCTGTTTTGTTTTGTTTAGGCATGATAAACTTCACTTTGCTAAATGTGGGTGAATGAACACCGAAAGAACAATCCAAGCATATTCGTCCTCTTTCTATTGTGATGGAACCAAAACACCTAAGCTTGATTTTGGCTGATAAGAAACATTTCACTCTGCGATTTTTGGGTGAATGTGCATTCTAACCACAAAAACACCAATTTTGAAATAAGCCCAATCAAAGCTTATTCGACGTCTTTCTAAGCATATGAAAGCGAAAAGACGGTGTGGTGTTATTTTGGTATCATTACACACACTTTGCCAATTCCGTGTCAAAGTGCATTAACACCATAGAACACGACATGAAATAAGCAAAATCCAAGATTCTTCTTTCTATGTAGCTGGAACCCAAAACAACCTGTTTTGTTATGTTTAGGCTTGTTAAACTTCACTTTGCTATTTGTGGGTGAATGAACACCGAAAGAACAATCCAAGTTTCTTATTCCTCTTTCTATTGTGATGGAACCAAAACACCTAAGCTTGATTTTGGCTGATAAGAAACGTTTCGCTCTGCGATTTTTGGGTGCATTCTAACCACAAAAACACCAATTTTGAAATAAGCCCAATCAAAGCTTATTCGTCGTCTTTCTACGCATATGAAAGCGAAAAGAAGGTGTGGTGTTATTTTGGTATCATTACACACACTTTGCGAATTTGGTGTCAAAGTGCATTAACACCGAAGAAATAAGCAAAATCAAAACATTAAATAAGCAAAATCCAAGATTCTTCTTTCTATGTAGCTGGAACCGAAAACAACCTGTTTTGTTTTCTTTAGGCATGTTAAACTTCACTTTGCTTTTTTTGGTGAATGAACACCGAAAGAACAATCCAAACTTCTTAGTCCTCTTTCTATTGTGATGGAACCAAAACACCTAAGCTTGATTTTGGCTGATAAGAAACATTTCACTCTGCGATTTTGGGGTGAATGTGTATTCTAACCACAAAACACCAATTTTGAAATAAGCCCAAGCAAAGCTTATTCGATGTCTTTCTAAGCATATGAAAGAGAAAAGAAGGTGTGGTGTTATTTTGGTATCATTACACATACTTTGCGAATTCGGTGTCAAAGTGCATTAACACCGAAGAACGACATGAAATAAGCAAAATCCAAGATTTTTCTTTCTATGTAGCTGGAACCCAAAACAACCTGTTTTGTTTTGTTTAGGCATGATAAACTTCACTTTGCTATTTGTGGGTGAATGAACACCGAAAGAACAATCCAAGCATATTCGCCCTCTTTCTATTGTGATGGAACCAAAACACCTAAGCTTGATTTTGTTGATAAGAAACATTTCATTCTGCTATTTTTGGGTGAATGTGCATTCTAACCACAAAAACACCAATTTTGAAATAAGCCCAATCAAAGCTTATTCGACGTCTTTCTAAGCATATGAAAGCGAAAAGACGGTGTGGTGTTATTTTGGTATCATTACACACACTTTGCGAATTCGGTGTCAAAGTGCATTAACACCATAGAACACGACATGAAATAAGCAAAATCCAAGATTCTTCTTTCTATGTAGCTGGAACCCAAAACAACCTGTTTTGTTTTGTTTAGGCTTGTTAAACTTCGCTTTGCTATTTGTGGGTGAATGAACACCGAAAGAACAATCCAAGCTTCTTAGTCCTCTTTCTATTGTGACGGAACCAAAACACCTAAGCTTGATTTTGGCTGATAAGAAACATTTCACTCTGCGATTTTTGGGTGAATGTGCATTCTAACCACAAAAACACCAATTTTGAAATAAGCCCAATCAAAAGCTTATTCGACGTCTTTCTAAGCATATGAAAGCGAAAAGACGGTGTGGTGTTATTTTGGTATCATTACACAATCTTTGCGATTTCTGGATCAATGTGCATTAACACCGAAGAACACGTCATGAAATAAGTAAAATCCAAGATTCCTCTTTCGATGTAGCTGGAACCGAAAACAACCTGTTTTGTTTTGTTTAGGCTTGTTAAACTTCACTTTGCTATTTGTCGGTGAATGAACACCGAAAAAACAATCCAAGCTTCTTAGTCCTCTTTCTATTGTGATGGAACCAAAACACCCAAGCTTGATTTTGGCTGATAAGAAACATTTCACTCTGCGATTTTTGGGTGAATGGGCATTCTAACCACAAAAACACCAATTTTGAAATAAGCCCAATCAAAGCCTATTCGTCGTCTTCCTACGCATATGAAAGCGAAAAGACGGTGTTGTGTTATTTTGGTATCATTACACACACTTTGCGAATTCAGTGTCAATGTGCATTAACACCGAAGAACGACATGAAATAAGCAAAATCCAAGATTTTTCTTTCTATGTAGCTGGAACCCAAAACAACCTGTTTTGTTTTGTTTAGGCATGATAAACTTCACTTTGCTATTTGTGGGTGAATGAACACCGAAAGAACAATCCAAGCATATTCGTCCTCTTTCTATTGTGATGGAACCAAAACACCTAAGCTTGATTTTGGTTGATAAGAAACATTTCATTCTGCTATTTTTGGGTGAATGTGCATTCTAACCACAAAAACACCAATTTTGAAATAAGCCCAATCAAAGCCTATTCGTCGTCTTCCTACGCATATGAAAGCGAAAAGACGGTGTTGTGTTATTTTGGTATCATTACACACACTTTGCGAATTCGGTGTCAATGTGCATTAACACCGAAGAACGACATGAAATAAGCAAAATCCAAGATTTTTCTTTCTATGTAGCTGGAACCCAAAACAACCTGTTTTGTTTTGTTTAGGCATGATAAACTTCACTTTGCTAAATGTGGGTGAATGAACACCGAAAGAACAATCCAAGCATATTCGTCCTCTTTCTATTGTGATGGAACCAAAACACCTAAGCTTGATTTTGGCTGATAAGAAACATTTCACTCTGCGATTTTTGGGTGAATGTGCATTCTAACCACAAAAACACCAATTTTGAAATAAGCCCAATCAAAGCTTATTCGACGTCTTTCTAAGCATATGAAAGCGAAAAGACGGTGTGGTGTTATTTTGGTATCATTACACACACTTTGCGAATTCGGTGTCAAAGTGCATTAACACCATAGAACACGACATGAAATAAGCAAAATCCAAGATTCTTCTTTCTATGTAGCTGGAACCCAAAACAACCTGTTTTGTTTTGTTTAGGCTTGTTAAACTTCGCTTTGCTATTTGTGGGTGAATGAACACCGAAAGAACAATCCAAGCTTCTTAGTCCTCTTTCTATTGTGACGGAACCAAAACACCTAAGCTTGATTTTGGCTGATAAGAAACATTTCACTCTGCGATTTTTGGGTGAATGTGCATTCTAACCACAAAAACACCAATTTTGAAATAAGCCCAATCAAAAGCTTATTCGACGTCTTTCTAAGCATATGAAAGCGAAAAGACGGTTTGGTGTTATTTTGGTATCATTACACAATCTTTGCGATTTCTGGATCAATGTGCATTAACACCGAAGAACACGTCATGAAATAAGTAAAATCCAAGATTCCTCTTTCGATGTAGCTGGAACCGAAAACAACCTGTTTTGTTTTGTTTAGGCTTGTTAAACTTCACTTTGCTATTTGTCGGTGAATGAACACCGAAAAAACAATCCAAGCTTCTTAGTCCTCTTTCTATTGTGATGGAACCAAAACACCCAAGCTTGATTTTGGCTGATAAGAAACATTTCACTCTGCGATTTTTGGGTGAATGGGCATTCTAACCACAAAAACACCAATTTTGAAATAAGCCCAATCAAAGCCTATTCGTCGTCTTCCTACGCATATGAAAGCGAAAAGACGGTGTTGTGTTATTTTGGTATCATTACACACACTTTGCGAATTCAGTGTCAATGTGCATTAACACCGAAGAACGACATGAAATAAGCAAAATCCAAGATTTTTCTTTCTATGTAGCTGGAACCCAAAACAACCTGTTTTGTTTTGTTTAGGCATGATAAACTTCACTTTGCTATTTGTGGGTGAATGAACACCGAAAGAACAATCCAAGCATATTCGTCCTCTTTCTATTGTGATGGAACCAAAACACCTAAGCTTGATTTTGGTTGATAAGAAACATTTCATTCTGCTATTTTTGGGTGAATGTGCATTCTAACCACAAAAACACCAATTTTGAAATAAGCCCAATCAAAGCCTATTCGTCGTCTTCCTACGCATATGAAAGCGAAAAGACGGTGTTGTGTTATTTTGGTATCATTACACACACTTTGCGAATTCGGTGTCAATGTGCATTAACACCGAAGAACGACATGAAATAAGCAAAATCCAAGATTTTTCTTTCTATGTAGCTGGAACCCAAAACAACCTGTTTTGTTTTGTTTAGGCATGATAAACTTCACTTTGCTAAATGTGGGTGAATGAACACCGAAAGAACAATCCAAGCATATTCGTCCTCTTTCTATTGTGATGGAACCAAAACACCTAAGCTTGATTTTGGCTGATAAGAAACATTTCACTCTGCGATTTTTGGGTGAATGTGCATTCTAACCACAAAAACACCAATTTTGAAATAAGCCCAATCAAAGCTTATTCGACGTCTTTCTAAGCATATGAAAGCGAAAAGACGGTGTGGTGTTATTTTGGTATCATTACACACACTTTGCGAATTTGGTGTCAAAGTGCATTAACACCGAAGAAATAAGCAAAATCAAAACATTAAATAAGCAAAATCCAAGATTCTTCTTTCTATGTAGCTGGAACCGAAAACAACCTGTTTTGTTTTCTTTAGGCATGTTAAACTTCACTTTGCTATTTGTGGGTGAATGAACACCGAAAGAACAATCCAAGCTTCTTAGTCCTCTTTCTATTGTGATGGAACCAAAACACCTAAGCTTGTTTTTGGCTGATAAGAAACATTTCACTCTGCGATTTTGGGGTGAATGTGTATTCTAACCACAAAACACCAATTTTGAAATAAGCCCAAGCAAAGCTTATTCGATGTCTTTCTAAGCATATGAAAGAGAAAAGAAGGTGTGGTGTTATTTTGGTATCATTACACATACTTTGCGAATTCGGTGTCAAAGTGCATTAACACCGAAGAACGACATGAAATAAGCAAAATCCAAGATTTTTCTTTCTATGTAGCTGGAACCCAAAACAACCTGTTTTGTTTTGTTTAGGCATGATAAACTTCACTTTGCTATTTGTGGGTGAATGAACACCGAAAGAACAATCCAAGCATATTCGCCCTCTTTCTATTGTGATGGAACCAAAACACCTAAGCTTGATTTTGTTGATAAGAAACATTTCATTCTGCTATTTTTGGGTGAATGTGCATTCTAACCACAAAAACACCAATTTTGAAATAAGCCCAATCAAAGCTTATTCGACGTCTTTCTAAGCATATGAAAGCGAAAAGACGGTGTGGTGTTATTTTGGTATCATTACACACACTTTGCGAATTCGGTGTCAAAGTGCATTAACACCATAGAACACGACATGAAATAAGCAAAATCCAAGATTCTTCTTTCTATGTAGCTGGAACCCAAAACAACCTGTTTTGTTTTGTTTAGGCTTGTTAAACTTCGCTTTGCTATTTGTGGGTGAATGAACACCGAAAGAACAATCCAAGCTTCTTAGTCCTCTTTCTATTGTGACGGAACCAAAACACCTAAGCTTGATTTTGGCTGATAAGAAACATTTCACTCTGCGATTTTTGGGTGAATGTGCATTCTAACCACAAAAACACCAATTTTGAAATAAGCCCAATCAAAGCTTATTCGTCGTCTTTCTAAGCATATGAAAGTGAAAAGACGCTGTTGTGTTATTTTGGTATCATTCCACAATCTTTGCGATTTCTGGATCAATGTGCATTAACACCGAAGAACACGTCATGAAATAAGTAAAATCCAAGATTCCTCTTTCGATGTAGCTGGAACCGAAAACAACCTGTTTTGTTTTGTTTAGGCTTGTTAAACTTCACTTTGCTATTTGTCGGTGAATGAACACCGAAAAAACAATCCAAGCTTCTTAGTCCTCTTTCTATTGTGATGGAACCAAAACACCCAAGCTTGATTTTGGCTGATAAGAAACATTTCACTCTGCGATTTTTGGGTGAATGGGCATTCTAACCACAAAAACACCAATTTTGAAATAAGCCCAATCAAAGCCTATTCGTCGTCTTCCTACGCATATGAAAGCGAAAAGACGGTGTTGTGTTATTTTGGTATCATTACACACACTTTGCGAATTCGGTGTCAATGTGCATTAACACCGAAGAACGACATGAAATAAGCAAAATCCAAGATTTTTCTTTCTATGTAGCTGGAACCCAAAACAACCTGTTTTGTTTTGTTTAGGCATGATAAACTTCACTTTGCTATTTGTGGGTGAATGAACACCGAAAGAACAATCCAAGCATATTCGTCCTCTTTCTATTGTGATGGAACCAAAACACCTAAGCTTGATTTTGGTTGATAAGAAACATTTCATTCTGCTATTTTTGGGTGAATGTGCATTCTAACCACAAAAACACCAATTTTGAAATAAGCCCAATCAAAGCTTATTCGTCGTCTTTCTACGCATATGAAAGTGAAAATACGCTGTTGTGTTATTTTGGTATCATTCCAGAATCTTTGCGAATTCTGTGTCAAAGTGCATTAACACCGAAGAACACGACATGAAATAAGGAAAATTCAAGATTCTTCTTTCTATGTAGCTGGAACCCAAAACAACCTGTTTTGTTATGTTTAGGCTTGTTAAACTTCGCTTTTCTATTTGTGGGTGAATGAACACCGAAAGAACAATCCAAGCTTCTTAGTCCTCTTTCTATTGTGATGGAACCAAAACACCTAAGCTTGATTTTGGCTGATAAGAAATATTTCGCTCTGCGATTTTTGGGTGCATTCTAACCACAAAAACACCAATTTTGAAATAAGCCCAATCAAAGCTTATTCGTCGTCTTTCTACGCATATGAAAGCGAAAAGAAGGTGTGGTGTTATTTTGGTATCATTACACACACTTTGCGAATTTGGTGTCAAAGTGCATTAACACCGAAGAAATAAGCAAAATCAAAACATTAAATAAGCAAAATCCAAGATTCTTCTTTCTATGTAGCTGGAACCGAAAACAACCTGTTTTGTTTTCTTTAGGCATGTTAAACTTCACTTTGCTATTTGTGGGTGAATGAACACCGAAAGAACAATCCAAGCTTCTTAGTCCTCTTTCTATTGTGATGGAACCAAAACACCTAAGCTTGATTTTGGCTGATAAGAAACATTTCACTCTGCGATTTTGGGGTGAATGTGTATTCTAACCACAAAACACCAATTTTGAAATAAGCCCAAGCAAAGCTTATTCGATGTCTTTCTAAGCATATGAAAGAGAAAAGAAGGTGTGGTGTTATTTTGGTATCATTACACATACTTTGCGAATTCGGTGTCAAAGTGCATTAACACCGAAGAACGACATGAAATAAGCAAAATCCAAGATTTTTCTTTCTATGTAGCTGGAACCCAAAACAACCTGTTTTGTTTTGTTTAGGCATGATAAACTTCACTTTGCTATTTGTGGGTGAATGAACACCGAAAGAACAATCCAAGCATATTCGCCCTCTTTCTATTGTGATGGAACCAAAACACCTAAGCTTGATTTTGTTGATAAGAAACATTTCATTCTGCTATTTTTGGGTGAATGTGCATTCTAACCACAAAAACACCAATTTTGAAATAAGCCCTATCAAAGCTTATTCGACGTCTTTCTAAGCATATGAAAGCGAAAAGACGGTGTGGTGTTATTTTGGTATCATTACACAAACACTTTGCGAATTCGGTGTCAAAGTGCATTAACACCATAGAACACGACATGAAATAAGCAAAATCCAAGATTCTTCTTTCTATGTAGCTGGAACCCAAAACAACCTGTTTTGTTTTGTTTAGGCTTGTTAAACTTCGCTTTGCTATTTGTGGGTGAATGAACACCGAAAGAACAATCCAAGCTTCTTAGTCCTCTTTCTATTGTGACGGAACCAAAACACCTAAGCTTGATTTTGGCTGATAAGAAACATTTCACTCTGCGATTTTTGGGTGAATGTGCATTCTAACCACAAAAACACCAATTTTGAAATAAGCCCAATCAAAAGCTTATTCGACGTCTTTCTAAGCATATGAAAGCGAAAAGACGGTGTGGTGTTATTTTGGTATCATTACACAATCTTTGCGATTTCTGGATCAATGTGCATTAACACCGAAGAACACGTCATGAAATAAGTAAAATCCAAGATTCCTCTTTCGATGTAGCTGGAACCGAAAACAACCTGTTTTGTTTTGTTTAGGCTTGTTAAACTTCACTTTGCTATTTGTCGGTGAATGAACACCGAAAAAACAATCCAAGCTTCTTAGTCCTCTTTCTATTGTGATGGAACCAAAACACCCAAGCTTGATTTTGGCTGATAAGAAACATTTCACTCTGCGATTTTTGGGTGAATGGGCATTCTAACCACAAAAACACCAATTTTGAAATAAGCCCAATCAAAGCCTATTCGTCGTCTTCCTACGCATATGAAAGCGAAAAGACGGTGTTGTGTTATTTTGGTATCATTACACACACTTTGCGAATTCAGTGTCAATGTGCATTAACACCGAAGAACGACATGAAATAAGCAAAATCCAAGATTTTTCTTTCTATGTAGCTGGAACCCAAAACAACCTGTTTTGTTTTGTTTAGGCATGATAAACTTCACTTTGCTATTTGTGGGTGAATGAACACCGAAAGAACAATCCAAGCCTATTGGTCCTCTTTCTATTGTGATGGAACCAAAACACCTAAGCTTGATTTTGGTTGATAAGAAACATTTCATTCTGCTATTTTTGGGTGAATGTGCATTCTAACCACAAAAACACCAATTTTGAAATAAGCCCAATCAAAGCCTATTCGTCGTCTTCCTACGCATATGAAAGCGAAAAGACGGTGTTGTGTTATTTTGGTATCATTACACACACTTTGCGAATTCGGTGTCAATGTGCATTAACACCGAAGAACGACATGAAATAAGCAAAATCCAAGATTTTTCTTTCTATGTAGCTGGAACCCAAAACAACCTGTTTTGTTTTGTTTAGGCATGATAAACTTCACTTTGCTAAATGTGGGTGAATGAACACCGAAAGAACAATCCAAGCATATTCGTCCTCTTTCTATTGTGATGGAACCAAAACACCTAAGCTTGATTTTGGCTGATAAGAAACATTTCACTCTGCGACTTTTGGGTGAATGTGCATTCTAACCACAAAAACACCAATTTTGGAATAAGCCCAATCAAAGCTTATTCGACGTCTTTCTAAGCATATGAAAGCGAAAAGACGGTGTGGTGTTATTTTGGTATCATTACACACACTTTGCGAATTCGGTGTCAAAGTGCATTAACACCATAGAACACGACATGAAATAAGCAAAATCCAAGATTCTTCTTTCTATGTAGCTGGAACCCAAAACAACCTGTTTTGTTTTGTTTAGGCTTGTTAAACTTCGCTTTGCTATTTGTGGGTGAATGAACACCGAAAGAACAATCCAAGCTTCTTAGTCCTCTTTCTATTGTGACGGAACCAAAACACCTAAGCTTGATTTTGGCTGATAAGAAACATTTCACTGCGATTTTTGGGTGAATGTGCATTCTAACCACAAAAACACCAATTTTGAAATAAGCCCAATCAAAAGCTTATTCGTCCTCTTTCTACGCATATGAAAGCGAAAAGACGGTGTTGTGTTATTTTGGTATCATTACACACACTTTGCGAATTCAGTGTGAATGTGCATTAACACCGAAGAACGACATGAAATAAGCAAAATCCAAGATTTTTCTTTCTATGTAGCTGGAACCCAAAACAACCTGTTTTGTTTTGTTTAGGCATGATAAACTTCGCTTTGCTATTTGTGGGTGAATGAACACCGAAAGAACAATCCAAACTTCTTAGTCCTCTTTCTATTGTGATGGAACCAAAACACCTAAGCTTGATTTTGGTTGATAAGAAACATTTCATTCTGCTATTTTTGGGTGAATGTGCATTCTAACCACAAAAACACCAATTTTGAAATAAGCCCAATCAAAGCTTATTCGTCGTCTTTCTACGCATATGAAAGTGAAAAGACGCTGTTGTGTTATTTTGGTATCATTCCAGAATCTTTGCGAATTCTGTGTCAAAGTGCATTAACACCGAAGAACACGACATGAAATAAGCAAAATCCAAGATTCTTCTTTCTATGTAGCTGGAACCCAAAACAACCTGTTTTGTTATGTTTAGGCTTGTTAAACTTCGCTTTTCTATTTGTGGGTGAATGAACACCGAAAGAACAATCCAAGCTTCTTAGTCCTCTTTCTATTGTGATGGAACCAAAACACCTAAGCTTGATTTTGGCTGATAAGAAACGTTTCGCTCTGCGATTTTTGGGTGCATTCTAACCACAAAAACACCAATTTTGAAATAAGCCCAATCAAAGCTTATTCGTCGTCTTTCTACGCATATGAAAGCGAAAAGAAGGTGTGGTGTTATTTTGGTATCATTACACACACTTTGCGAATTCGGTGTCAATGTGCATTAACACCGAAGAACGACATGAAATAAGCAAAATCCAAGATTTTTCTTTCTATGTAGCTGGAACCCAAAACAACCTGTTTTGTTTTGTTTAGGCATGATAAACTTCACTTTGCTAAATGTGGGTGAATGAACACCGAAAGAACAATCCAAGCATATTCGTCCTCTTTCTATTGTGATGGAACCAAAACACCTAAGCTTGATTTTGGCTGATAAGAAACATTTCACTCTGCGATTTTTGGGTGAATGTGCATTCTAACCACAAAAACACCAATTTTGAAATAAGCCCAATCAAAGCTTATTCGACGTCTTTCTAAGCATATGAAAGCGAAAAGACGGTGTGGTGTTATTTTGGTATCATTACACACACTTTGCCAATTCCGTGTCAAAGTGCATTAACACCATAGAACACGACATGAAATAAGCAAAATCCAAGATTCTTCTTTCTATGTAGCTGGAACCCAAAACAACCTGTTTTGTTTTGTTTAGGCTTGTTAAACTTCGCTTTGCTATTTGTGGGTGAATGAACACCGAAAGAACAATCCAAGCTTCTTAGTCCTCTTTCTATTGTGACGGAACCAAAACACCTAAGCTTGATTTTGGCTGATAAGAAACATTTCACTCTGCGATTTTTGGGTGAATGTGCATTCTAACCACAAAAACACCAATTTTGAAATAAGCCCAATCAAAAGCTTATTCGACGTCTTTCTAAGCATATGAAAGCGAAAAGACGGTGTGGTGTTATTTTGGTATCATTACACAATCTTTGCGATTTCTGGATCAATGTGCATTAACACCGAAGAACACGTCATGAAATAAGTAAAATCCAAGATTCCTCTTTCGATGTAGCTGGAACCGAAAACAACCTGTTTTGTTTTGTTTAGGCTTGTTAAACTTCACTTTGCTATTTGTCGGTGAATGAACACCGAAAAAACAATCCAAGCTTCTTAGTCCTCTTTCTATTGTGATGGAACCAAAACACCCAAGCTTGATTTTGGCTGATAAGAAACATTTCACTCTGCGATTTTTGGGTGAATGGGCATTCTAACCACAAAAACACCAATTTTGAAATAAGCCCAATCAAAGCCTATTCGTCGTCTTCCTACGCATATGAAAGCGAAAAGACGGTGTTGTGTTATTTTGGTATCATTACACACACTTTGCGAATTCAGTGTCAATGTGCATTAACACCGAAGAACGACATGAAATAAGCAAAATCCAAGATTTTTCTTTCTATGTAGCTGGAACCCAAAACAACCTGTTTTGTTTTGTTTAGGCATGATAAACTTCACTTTGCTATTTGTGGGTGAATGAACACCGAAAGAACAATCCAAGCATATTCGTCCTCTTTCTATTGTGATGGAACCAAAACACCTAAGCTTGATTTTGGTTGATAAGAAACATTTCATTCTGCTATTTTTGGGTGAATGTGCATTCTAACCACAAAAACACCAATTTTGAAATAAGCCCAATCAAAGCCTATTCGTCGTCTTCCTACGCATATGAAAGCGAAAAGACGGTGTTGTGTTATTTTGGTATCATTACACACACTTTGCGAATTCGGTGTCAATGTGCATTAACACCGAAGAACGACATGAAATAAGCAAAATCCAAGATTTTTCTTTCTATGTAGCTGGAACCCAAAACAACCTGTTTTGTTTTGTTTAGGCATGATAAACTTCACTTTGCTAAATGTGGGTGAATGAACACCGAAAGAACAATCCAAGCATATTCGTCCTCTTTCTATTGTGATGGAACCAAAACACCTAAGCTTGATTTTGGCTGATAAGAAACATTTCACTCTGCGATTTTTGGGTGAATGTGCATTCTAACCACAAAAACACCAATTTTGAAATAAGCCCAATCAAAGCTTATTCGACGTCTTTCTAAGCATATGAAAGCGAAAAGACGGTGTGGTGTTATTTTGGTATCATTACACACACTTTGCCAATTCCGTGTCAAAGTGCATTAACACCATAGAACACGACATGAAATAAGCAAAATCCAAGATTCTTCTTTCTATGTAGCTGGAACCCAAAACAACCTGTTTTGTTATGTTTAGGCTTGTTAAACTTCACTTTGCTATTTGTGGGTGAATGAACACCGAAAGAACAATCCAAGTTTCTTATTCCTCTTTCTATTGTGATGGAACCAAAACACCTAAGCTTGATTTTGGCTGATAAGAAACATTTAACTCTGCGATTTTTGGGTGAATGTGCATTCTAACCACAAAAACACCAATTTTGAAATAAGCCCAATCAAAGCTTATTCGTCGTCTTTCTACGCATATGAAAGCGAAAAGACGGTGTTGTGTTATTTTGGTATCATTACACACACTTTGCGAATTCAGTGTCAATGTGCATTAACACCGAAGAACACGTCATGAAATAAGTAAAATCCAAGATTCCTCTTTCGATGTAGCTGGAACCGAAAACAACCTGTTTTGTTTTGTTTAGGCTTGTTAAACTTCACTTTGCTATTTGTGGGTGAATGAACACCGAAAGAACAATCCAAGCTTCTTAGTCCTCTTTCTATTGTGACGGAACCAAAACACCTAAGCTTGATTTTGGCTGATAAGAAACATTTCACTCTGCGATTTTTGGGTGAATGTGCATTCTAACCACAAAAACACCAATTTTGAAATAAGCCCAATCAAAAGCTTATTCGACGTCTTTCTAAGCATATGAAAGCGAAAAGACGGTGTGGTGTTATTTTGGTATCATTACACAATCTTTGCGATTTCTGGATCAATGTGCATTAACACCGAAGAACACGTCATGAAATAAGTAAAATCCAAGATTCCTCTTTCGATGTAGCTGGAACCGAAAACAACCTGTTTTGTTTTGTTTAGGCTTGTTAAACTTCACTTTGCTATTTGTCGGTGAATGAACACCGAAAAAACAATCCAAGCTTCTTAGTCCTCTTTCTATTGTGATGGAACCAAAACACCCAAGCTTGATTTTGGCTGATAAGAAACATTTCACTCTGCGATTTTTGGGTGAATGGGCATTCTAACCACAAAAACACCAATTTTGAAATAAGCCCAATCAAAGCCTATTCGTCGTCTTCCTACGCATATGAAAGCGAAAAGACGGTGTTGTGTTATTTTGGTATCATTACACACACTTTGCGAATTCAGTGTCAATGTGCATTAACACCGAAGAACGACATGAAATAAGCAAAATCCAAGATTTTTCTTTCTATGTAGCTGGAACCCAAAACAACCTGTTTTGTTTTGTTTAGGCATGATAAACTTCACTTTGCTATTTGTGGGTGAATGAACACCGAAAGAACAATCCAAGCATATTCGTCCTCTTTCTATTGTGATGGAACCAAAACACCTAAGCTTGATTTTGGTTGATAAGAAACATTTCATTCTGCTATTTTTGGGTGAATGTGCATTCTAACCACAAAAACACCAATTTTGAAATAAGCCCAATCAAAGCCTATTCGTCGTCTTCCTACGCATATGAAAGCGAAAAGACGGTGTTGTGTTATTTTGGTATCATTACACACACTTTGCGAATTCGGTGTCAATGTGCATTAACACCGAAGAACGACATGAAATAAGCAAAATCCAAGCTTTTTCTTTCTATGTAGCTGGAACCCAAAACAACCTGTTTTGTTTTGTTTAGGCATGATAAACTTCACTTTGCTAATTGTGGGTGAATGAACACCGAAAGAACAATCCAAGCATATTCGTCCTCTTTCTATTGTGATGGAACCAAAACACCTAAGCTTGATTTTGGCTGATAAGAAACATTTCACTCTGCGATTTTTGGGTGAATGTGCATTCTAACCACAAAAACACCAATTTTGAAATAAGCCCAATCAAAGCTTATTCGACGTCTTTCTAAGCATATGAAAGCGAAAAGACGGTGTGGTGTTATTTTGGTATCATTACACACACTTTGCCAATTCCGTGTCAAAGTGCATTAACACCATAGAACACGACATGAAATAAGCAAAATCCAAGATTCTTCTTTCTATGTAGCTGGAACCCAAAACAACCTGTTTTGTTATGTTTAGGCTTGTTAAACTTCGCTTTGCTATTTGTGGGTGAATGAACACCGAAAGAACAATCCAAGCTTCTTAGTCCTCTTTCTATTGTGACGGAACCAAAACACCTAAGCTTGATTTTGGCTGATAAGAAACATTTCACTCTGCGATTTTTGGGTGAATGTGCATTCTAACCACAAAAACACCAATTTTGAAATAAGCCCAATCAAAAGCTTATTCGACGTCTTTCTAAGCATATGAAAGCGAAAAGACGGTGTGGTGTTATTTTGGTATCATTACACAATCTTTGCGATTTCTGGATCAATGTGCATTAACACCGAAGAACACGTCATGAAATAAGTAAAATCCAAGATTCCTCTTTCGATGTAGCTGGAACCGAAAACAACCTGTTTTGTTTTGTTTAGGCTTGTTAAACTTCACTTTGCTATTTGTCGGTGAATGAACACCGAAAAAACAATCCAAGCTTCTTAGTCCTCTTTCTATTGTGATGGAACCAAAACACCCAAGCTTGATTTTGGCTGATAAGAAACATTTCACTCTGCGATTTTTGGGTGAATGTGCATTCTAACCACAAAAACACCAATTTTGAAATAAGCCCAATCAAAGCTTATTCGACGTCTTTCTAAGCATATGAAAGCGAAAAGACGGTGTGGTGTTATTTTGGTATCATTACACACACTTTGCCAATTCCGTGTCAAAGTGCATTAACACCATAGAACACGACATGAAATAAGCAAAATCCAAGATTCTTCTTTCTATGTAGCTGGAACCCAAAACAACCTGTTTTGTTATGTTTAGGCTTGTTAAACTTCGCTTTGCTATTTGTGGGTGAATGAACACCGAAAGAACAATCCAAGCTTCTTAGTCCTCTTTCTATTGTGACGGAACCAAAACACCTAAGCTTGATTTTGGCTGATAAGAAACATTTCACTCTGCGATTTTTGGGTGAATGTGCATTCTAACCACAAAAACACCAATTTTGAAATAAGCCCAATCAAAAGCTTATTCGACGTCTTTCTAAGCATATGAAAGCGAAAAGACGGTGTGGTGTTATTTTGGTATCATTACACAATCTTTGCGATTTCTGGATCAATGTGCATTAACACCGAAGAACACGTCATGAAATAAGTAAAATCCAAGATTCCTCTTTCGATGTAGCTGGAACCGAAAACAACCTGTTTTGTTTTGTTTAGGCTTGTTAAACTTCACTTTGCTATTTGTCGGTGAATGAACACCGAAAAAACAATCCAAGCTTCTTAGTCCTCTTTCTATTGTGATGGAACCAAAACACCCAAGCTTGATTTTGGCTGATAAGAAACATTTCACTCTGCGATTTTTGGGTGAATGGGCATTCTAACCACAAAAACACCAATTTTGAAATAAGCCCAATCAAAGCCTATTCGTCGTCTTCCTACGCATATGAAAGCGAAAAGACGGTGTTGTGTTATTTTGGTATCATTACACACACTTTGCGAATTCAGTGTCAATGTGCATTAACACCGAAGAACGACATGAAATAAGCAAAATCCAAGATTTTTCTTTCTATGTAGCTGGAACCCAAAACAACCTGTTTTGTTTTGTTTAGGCATGATAAACTTCACTTTGCTATTTGTGGGTGAATGAACACCGAAAGAACAATCCAAGCATATTCGTCCTCTTTCTATTGTGATGGAACCAAAACACCTAAGCTTGATTTTGGTTGATAAGAAACATTTCATTCTGCTATTTTTGGGTGAATGTGCATTCTAACCACAAAAACACCAATTTTGAAATAAGCCCAATCAAAGCCTATTCGTCGTCTTCCTACGCATATGAAAGCGAAAAGACGGTGTTGTGTTATTTTGGTATCATTACACACACTTTGCGAATTCGGTGTCAATGTGCATTAACACCGAAGAACGACATGAAATAAGCAAAATCCAAGATTTTTCTTTCTATGTAGCTGGAACCCAAAACAACCTGTTTTGTTTTGTTTAGGCATGATAAACTTCACTTTGCTAAATGTGGGTGAATGAACACCGAAAGAACAATCCAAGCATATTCGTCCTCTTTCTATTGTGATGGAACCAAAACACCTAAGCTTGATTTTGGTTGATAAGAAACATTTCATTCTGCTATTTTTGGGTGAATGTGCATTCTAACCACAAAAACACCAATTTTGAAATAAGCCCAATCAAAGCTTATTCGTCGTCTTTCTACGCATATGAAAGTGAAAAGACGCTGTTGTGTTATTTTGGTATCATTCCAGAATCTTTGCGAATTCTGTGTCAAAGTGCATTAACACCGAAGAACACGACATGAAATAAGCAAAATCCAAGATTCTTCTTTCTATGTAGCTGGAACCCAAAACAACCTGTTTTGTTATGTTTAGGCTTGTTAAACTTCGCTTTTCTATTTGTGGGTGAATGAACACCGAAAGAACAATCCAAGCTTCTTAGTCCTCTTTCTATTGTGATGGAACCAAAACACCTAAGCTTGATTTTGGCTGATAAGAAACGTTTCGCTCTGCGATTTTTGGGTGCATTCTAACCACAAAAACACCAATTTTGAAATAAGCCCAATCAAAGCTTATTCGTCGTCTTTCTACGCATATGAAAGCGAAAAGAAGGTGTGGTGTTATTTTGGTATCATTACACACACTTTGCGAATTCGGTGTCAATGTGCATTAACACCGAAGAACGACATGAAATAAGCAAAATCCAAGATTTTTCTTTCTATGTAGCTGGAACCCAAAACAACCTGTTTTGTTTTGTTTAGGCATGATAAACTTCACTTTGCTAAATGTGGGTGAATGAACACCGAAAGAACAATCCAAGCATATTCGTCCTCTTTCTATTGTGATGGAACCAAAACACCTAAGCTTGATTTTGGCTGATAAGAAACATTTCACTCTGCGATTTTTGGGTGAATGTGCATTCTAACCACAAAAACACCAATTTTGAAATAAGCCCAATCAAAGCTTATTCGACGTCTTTCTAAGCATATGAAAGCGAAAAGACGGTGTGGTGTTATTTTGGTATCATTACACACACTTTGCCAATTCCGTGTCAAAGTGCATTAACACCATAGAACACGACATGAAATAAGCAAAATCCAAGATTCTTCTTTCTATGTAGCTGGAACCCAAAACAACCTGTTTTGTTTTGTTTAGGCTTGTTAAACTTCGCTTTGCTATTTGTGGGTGAATGAACACCGAAAGAACAATCCAAGCTTCTTAGTCCTCTTTCTATTGTGACGGAACCAAAACACCTAAGCTTGATTTTGGCTGATAAGAAACATTTCACTCTGCGATTTTTGGGTGAATGTGCATTCTAACCACAAAAACACCAATTTTGAAATAAGCCCAATCAAAAGCTTATTCGACGTCTTTCTA
Source organism: Podarcis melisellensis (assembly GCF_964234715.1). Lineage (NCBI taxonomy): Eukaryota > Metazoa > Chordata > Lepidosauria > Squamata > Lacertidae > Podarcis > Podarcis melisellensis. The sequence goes on along the minus strand of NW_028113145.1, from coordinate 448,888 downwards.
AGCATATGAAAGCGAAAAGACGGTGTGGTGTTATTTTGGTATCATTACACAATCTTTGCGATTTCTGGATCAATGTGCATTAACACCGAAGAACACGTCATGAAATAAGTAAAATCCAAGATTCCTCTTTCGATGTAGCTGGAACCGAAAACAACCTGTTTTGTTTTGTTTAGGCTTGTTAAACTTCACTTTGCTATTTGTCGGTGAATGAACACCGAAAAAACAATCCAAGCTTCTTAGTCCTCTTTCTATTGTGATGGAACCAAAACACCCAAGCTTGATTTTGGCTGATAAGAAACATTTCACTCTGCGATTTTTGGGTGAATGGGCATTCTAACCACAAAAACACCAATTTTGAAATAAGCCCAATCAAAGCCTATTCGTCGTCTTCCTACGCATATGAAAGCGAAAAGACGGTGTTGTGTTATTTTGGTATCATTACACACACTTTGCGAATTCAGTGTCAATGTGCATTAACACCGAAGAACGACATGAAATAAGCAAAATCCAAGATTTTTCTTTCTATGTAGCTGGAACCCAAAACAACCTGTTTTGTTTTGTTTAGGCATGATAAACTTCACTTTGCTATTTGTGGGTGAATGAACACCGAAAGAACAATCCAAGCATATTCGTCCTCTTTCTATTGTGATGGAACCAAAACACCTAAGCTTGATTTTGGTTGATAAGAAACATTTCATTCTGCTATTTTTGGGTGAATGTGCATTCTAACCACAAAAACACCAATTTTGAAATAAGCCCAATCAAAGCCTATTCGTCGTCTTCCTACGCATATGAAAGCGAAAAGACGGTGTTGTGTTATTTTGGTATCATTACACACACTTTGCGAATTCGGTGTCAATGTGCATTAACACCGAAGAACGACATGAAATAAGCAAAATCCAAGATTTTTCTTTCTATGTAGCTGGAACCCAAAACAACCTGTTTTGTTTTGTTTAGGCATGATAAACTTCACTTTGCTAAATGTGGGTGAATGAACACCGAAAGAACAATCCAAGCATATTCGTCCTCTTTCTATTGTGATGGAACCAAAACACCTAAGCTTGATTTTGGCTGATAAGAAACATTTCACTCTGCGATTTTTGGGTGAATGTGCATTCTAACCACAAAAACACCAATTTTGAAATAAGCCCAATCAAAGCTTATTCGACGTCTTTCTAAGCATATGAAAGCGAAAAGACGGTGTGGTGTTATTTTGGTATCATTACACACACTTTGCCAATTCCGTGTCAAAGTGCATTAACACCATAGAACACGACATGAAATAAGCAAAATCCAAGATTCTTCTTTCTATGTAGCTGGAACCCAAAACAACCTGTTTTGTTATGTTTAGGCTTGTTAAACTTCACTTTGCTATTTGTGGGTGAATGAACACCGAAAGAACAATCCAAGTTTCTTATTCCTCTTTCTATTGTGATGGAACCAAAACACCTAAGCTTGATTTTGGCTGATAAGAAACATTTAACTCTGCGATTTTTGGGTGAATGTGCATTCTAACCACAAAAACACCAATTTTGAAATAAGCCCAATCAAAGCTTATTCGTCGTCTTTCTACGCATATGAAAGCGAAAAGACGGTGTTGTGTTATTTTGGTATCATTACACACACTTTGCGAATTCAGTGTCAATGTGCATTAACACCGAAGAACACGTCATGAAATAAGTAAAATCCAAGATTCCTCTTTCGATGTAGCTGGAACCGAAAACAACCTGTTTTGTTTTGTTTAGGCTTGTTAAACTTCACTTTGCTATTTGTGGGTGAATGAACACCGAAAGAACAATCCAAGCTTCTTAGTCCTCTTTCTATTGTGACGGAACCAAAACACCTAAGCTTGATTTTGGCTGATAAGAAACATTTCACTCTGCGATTTTTGGGTGAATGTGCATTCTAACCACAAAAACACCAATTTTGAAATAAGCCCAATCAAAAGCTTATTCGACGTCTTTCTAAGCATATGAAAGCGAAAAGACGGTGTGGTGTTATTTTGGTATCATTACACAATCTTTGCGATTTCTGGATCAATGTGCATTAACACCGAAGAACACGTCATGAAATAAGTAAAATCCAAGATTCCTCTTTCGATGTAGCTGGAACCGAAAACAACCTGTTTTGTTTTGTTTAGGCTTGTTAAACTTCACTTTGCTATTTGTCGGTGAATGAACACCGAAAAAACAATCCAAGCTTCTTAGTCCTCTTTCTATTGTGATGGAACCAAAACACCCAAGCTTGATTTTGGCTGATAAGAAACATTTCACTCTGCGATTTTTGGGTGAATGGGCATTCTAACCACAAAAACACCAATTTTGAAATAAGCCCAATCAAAGCCTATTCGTCGTCTTCCTACGCATATGAAAGCGAAAAGACGGTGTTGTGTTATTTTGGTATCATTACACACACTTTGCGAATTCAGTGTCAATGTGCATTAACACCGAAGAACGACATGAAATAAGCAAAATCCAAGATTTTTCTTTCTATGTAGCTGGAACCCAAAACAACCTGTTTTGTTTTGTTTAGGCATGATAAACTTCACTTTGCTATTTGTGGGTGAATGAACACCGAAAGAACAATCCAAGCATATTCGTCCTCTTTCTATTGTGATGGAACCAAAACACCTAAGCTTGATTTTGGTTGATAAGAAACATTTCATTCTGCTATTTTTGGGTGAATGTGCATTCTAACCACAAAAACACCAATTTTGAAATAAGCCCAATCAAAGCCTATTCGTCGTCTTCCTACGCATATGAAAGCGAAAAGACGGTGTTGTGTTATTTTGGTATCATTACACACACTTTGCGAATTCGGTGTCAATGTGCATTAACACCGAAGAACGACATGAAATAAGCAAAATCCAAGCTTTTTCTTTCTATGTAGCTGGAACCCAAAACAACCTGTTTTGTTTTGTTTAGGCATGATAAACTTCACTTTGCTAATTGTGGGTGAATGAACACCGAAAGAACAATCCAAGCATATTCGTCCTCTTTCTATTGTGATGGAACCAAAACACCTAAGCTTGATTTTGGCTGATAAGAAACATTTCACTCTGCGATTTTTGGGTGAATGTGCATTCTAACCACAAAAACACCAATTTTGAAATAAGCCCAATCAAAGCTTATTCGACGTCTTTCTAAGCATATGAAAGCGAAAAGACGGTGTGGTGTTATTTTGGTATCATTACACACACTTTGCCAATTCCGTGTCAAAGTGCATTAACACCATAGAACACGACATGAAATAAGCAAAATCCAAGATTCTTCTTTCTATGTAGCTGGAACCCAAAACAACCTGTTTTGTTATGTTTAGGCTTGTTAAACTTCGCTTTGCTATTTGTGGGTGAATGAACACCGAAAGAACAATCCAAGCTTCTTAGTCCTCTTTCTATTGTGACGGAACCAAAACACCTAAGCTTGATTTTGGCTGATAAGAAACATTTCACTCTGCGATTTTTGGGTGAATGTGCATTCTAACCACAAAAACACCAATTTTGAAATAAGCCCAATCAAAAGCTTATTCGACGTCTTTCTAAGCATATGAAAGCGAAAAGACGGTGTGGTGTTATTTTGGTATCATTACACAATCTTTGCGATTTCTGGATCAATGTGCATTAACACCGAAGAACACGTCATGAAATAAGTAAAATCCAAGATTCCTCTTTCGATGTAGCTGGAACCGAAAACAACCTGTTTTGTTTTGTTTAGGCTTGTTAAACTTCACTTTGCTATTTGTCGGTGAATGAACACCGAAAAAACAATCCAAGCTTCTTAGTCCTCTTTCTATTGTGATGGAACCAAAACACCCAAGCTTGATTTTGGCTGATAAGAAACATTTCACTCTGCGATTTTTGGGTGAATGTGCATTCTAACCACAAAAACACCAATTTTGAAATAAGCCCAATCAAAGCTTATTCGACGTCTTTCTAAGCATATGAAAGCGAAAAGACGGTGTGGTGTTATTTTGGTATCATTACACACACTTTGCCAATTCCGTGTCAAAGTGCATTAACACCATAGAACACGACATGAAATAAGCAAAATCCAAGATTCTTCTTTCTATGTAGCTGGAACCCAAAACAACCTGTTTTGTTATGTTTAGGCTTGTTAAACTTCGCTTTGCTATTTGTGGGTGAATGAACACCGAAAGAACAATCCAAGCTTCTTAGTCCTCTTTCTATTGTGACGGAACCAAAACACCTAAGCTTGATTTTGGCTGATAAGAAACATTTCACTCTGCGATTTTTGGGTGAATGTGCATTCTAACCACAAAAACACCAATTTTGAAATAAGCCCAATCAAAAGCTTATTCGACGTCTTTCTAAGCATATGAAAGCGAAAAGACGGTGTGGTGTTATTTTGGTATCATTACACAATCTTTGCGATTTCTGGATCAATGTGCATTAACACCGAAGAACACGTCATGAAATAAGTAAAATCCAAGATTCCTCTTTCGATGTAGCTGGAACCGAAAACAACCTGTTTTGTTTTGTTTAGGCTTGTTAAACTTCACTTTGCTATTTGTCGGTGAATGAACACCGAAAAAACAATCCAAGCTTCTTAGTCCTCTTTCTATTGTGATGGAACCAAAACACCCAAGCTTGATTTTGGCTGATAAGAAACATTTCACTCTGCGATTTTTGGGTGAATGGGCATTCTAACCACAAAAACACCAATTTTGAAATAAGCCCAATCAAAGCCTATTCGTCGTCTTCCTACGCATATGAAAGCGAAAAGACGGTGTTGTGTTATTTTGGTATCATTACACACACTTTGCGAATTCAGTGTCAATGTGCATTAACACCGAAGAACGACATGAAATAAGCAAAATCCAAGATTTTTCTTTCTATGTAGCTGGAACCCAAAACAACCTGTTTTGTTTTGTTTAGGCATGATAAACTTCACTTTGCTATTTGTGGGTGAATGAACACCGAAAGAACAATCCAAGCATATTCGTCCTCTTTCTATTGTGATGGAACCAAAACACCTAAGCTTGATTTTGGTTGATAAGAAACATTTCATTCTGCTATTTTTGGGTGAATGTGCATTCTAACCACAAAAACACCAATTTTGAAATAAGCCCAATCAAAGCCTATTCGTCGTCTTCCTACGCATATGAAAGCGAAAAGACGGTGTTGTGTTATTTTGGTATCATTACACACACTTTGCGAATTCGGTGTCAATGTGCATTAACACCGAAGAACGACATGAAATAAGCAAAATCCAAGATTTTTCTTTCTATGTAGCTGGAACCCAAAACAACCTGTTTTGTTTTGTTTAGGCATGATAAACTTCACTTTGCTAAATGTGGGTGAATGAACACCGAAAGAACAATCCAAGCATATTCGTCCTCTTTCTATTGTGATGGAACCAAAACACCTAAGCTTGATTTTGGCTGATAAGAAACATTTCACTCTGCGATTTTTGGGTGAATGTGCATTCTAACCACAAAAACACCAATTTTGAAATAAGCCCAATCAAAGCTTATTCGACGTCTTTCTAAGCATATGAAAGCGAAAAGACGGTGTGGTGTTATTTTGGTATCATTACACACACTTTGCCAATTCCGTGTCAAAGTGCATTAACACCATAGAACACGACATGAAATAAGCAAAATCCAAGATTCTTCTTTCTATGTAGCTGGAACCCAAAACAACCTGTTTTGTTATGTTTAGGCTTGTTAAACTTCACTTTGCTATTTGTGGGTGAATGAACACCGAAAGAACAATCCAAGTTTCTTATTCCTCTTTCTATTGTGATGGAACCAAAACACCTAAGCTTGATTTTGGCTGATAAGAAACATTTCACTCTGCGATTTTTGGGTGAATGTGCATTCTAACCACAAAAACACCAATTTTTAAATAAGCCCAATCAAAAGCTTATTCGACGTCTTTCTAAGCATATGAAAGCGAAAAGACGGTGTGGTGTTATTTTGGTATCATTACACAATCTTTGCGATTTCTGGATCAATGTGCATTAACACCGAAGAACACGTCATGAAATAAGTAAAATCCAAGATTCCTCTTTCGATGTAGCTGGAACCGAAAACAACCTGTTTTGTTTTGTTTAGGCTTGTTAAACTTCACTTTGCTATTTGTCGGTGAATGAACACCGAAAAAACAATCCAAGCTTCTTAGTCCTCTTTCTATTGTGATGGAACCAAAACACCCAAGCTTGATTTTGGCTGATAAGAAACATTTCACTCTGCGATTTTTGGGTGAATGGGCATTCTAACCACAAAAACACCAATTTTGAAATAAGCCCAATCAAAGCCTATTCGTCGTCTTCCTACGCATATGAAAGCGAAAAGACGGTGTTGTGTTATTTTGGTATCATTACACACACTTTGCGAATTCAGTGTCAATGTGCATTAACACCGAAGAACGACATGAAATAAGCAAAATCCAAGATTTTTCTTTCTATGTAGCTGGAACCCAAAACAACCTGTTTTGTTTTGTTTAGGCATGATAAACTTCACTTTGCTATTTGTGGGTGAATGAACACCGAAAGAACAATCCAAGCATATTCGTCCTCTTTCTATTGTGATGGAACCAAAACACCTAAGCTTGATTTTGGTTGATAAGAAACATTTCATTCTGCTATTTTTGGGTGAATGTGCATTCTAACCACAAAAACACCAATTTTGAAATAAGCCCAATCAAAGCCTATTCGTCGTCTTCCTACGCATATGAAAGCGAAAAGACGGTGTTGTGTTATTTTGGTATCATTACACACACTTTGCGAATTCGGTGTCAATGTGCATTAACACCGAAGAACGACATGAAATAAGCAAAATCCAAGATTTTTCTTTCTATGTAGCTGGAACCCAAAACAACCTGTTTTGTTTTGTTTAGGCATGATAAACTTCACTTTGCTAATTGTGGGTGAATGAACACCGAAAGAACAATCCAAGCATATTCGTCCTCTTTCTATTGTGATGGAACCAAAACACCTAAGCTTGATTTTGGCTGATAAGAAACATTTCACTCTGCGATTTTTGGGTGAATGTGCATTCTAACCACAAAAACACCAATTTTGAAATAAGCCCAATCAAAGCTTATTCGACGTCTTTCTAAGCATATGAAAGCGAAAAGACGGTGTGGTGTTATTTTGGTATCATTACACACACTTTGCCAATTCCGTGTCAAAGTGCATTAACACCATAGAACACGACATGAAATAAGCAAAATCCAAGATTCTTCTTTCTATGTAGCTGGAACCCAAAACAACCTGTTTTGTTATGTTTAGGCTTGTTAAACTTCGCTTTGCTATTTGTGGGTGAATGAACACCGAAAGAACAATCCAAGCTTCTTAGTCCTCTTTCTATTGTGACGGAACCAAAACACCTAAGCTTGATTTTGGCTGATAAGAAACATTTCACTCTGCGATTTTTGGGTGAATGTGCATTCTAACCACAAAAACACCAATTTTGAAATAAGCCCAATCAAAAGCTTATTCGACGTCTTTCTAAGCATATGAAAGCGAAAAGACGGTGTGGTGTTATTTTGGTATCATTACACAATCTTTGCGATTTCTGGATCAATGTGCATTAACACCGAAGAACACGTCATGAAATAAGTAAAATCCAAGATTCCTCTTTCGATGTAGCTGGAACCGAAAACAACCTGTTTTGTTTTGTTTAGGCTTGTTAAACTTCGCTTTGCTATTTGTGGGTGAATGAACACCGAAAGAACAATCCAAGTTTCTTATTCCTCTTTCTATTGTGATGGAACCAAAACACCTAAGCTTGATTTTGGCTGATAAGAAACATTTAACTGCGATTTTTGGGTGAATGTGCATTCTAACCACAAAAACACCAATTTTGAAATAAGCCCAATCAAAGCTTATTCGTCGTCTTTCTACGCATATGAAAGCGAAAAGACGGTGTTGTGTTATTTTGGTATCATTACACACACTTTGCGAATTCAGTGTCAATGTGCATTAACACCGAAGAACACGTCATGAAATAAGTAAAATCCAAGATTCCTCTTTCGATGTAGCTGGAACCGAAAACAACCTGTTTTGTTTTGTTTAGGCTTGTTAAACTTCACTTTGCTATTTGTGGGTGAATGAACACCGAAAGAACAATCCAAGCTTCTTAGTCCTCTTTCTATTGTGACGGAACCAAAACACCTAAGCTTGATTTTGGCTGATAAGAAACATTTCACTCTGCGATTTTTGGGTGAATGTGCATTCTAACCACAAAAACACCAATTTTGAAATAAGCCCAATCAAAAGCTTATTCGACCTCTTTCTAAGCATATGAAAGCGAAAAGACGGTGTGGTGTTATTTTGGTATCATTACACAATCTTTGCGATTTCTGGATCAATGTGCATTAACACCGAAGAACACGTCATGAAATAAGTAAAATCCAAGATTCCTCTTTCGATGTAGCTGGAACCGAAAACAACCTGTTTTGTTTTGTTTAGGCTTGTTAAACTTCACTTTGCTATTTGTCGGTGAATGAACACCGAAAAAACAATCCAAGCTTCTTAGTCCTCTTTCTATTGTGATGGAACCAAAACACCCAAGCTTGATTTTGGCTGATAAGAAACATTTCACTCTGCGATTTTTGGGTGAATGGGCATTCTAACCACAAAAACACCAATTTTGAAATAAGCCCAATCAAAGCCTATTCGTCGTCTTCCTACGCATATGAAAGCGAAAAGACGGTGTTGTGTTATTTTGGTATCATTACACACACTTTGCGAATTCAGTGTCAATGTGCATTAACACCGAAGAACGACATGAAATAAGCAAAATCCAAGATTTTTCTTTCTATGTAGCTGGAACCCAAAACAACCTGTTTTGTTTTGTTTAGGCATGATAAACTTCACTTTGCTATTTGTGGGTGAATGAACACCGAAAGAACAATCCAAGCATATTCGTCCTCTTTCTATTGTGATGGAACCAAAACACCTAAGCTTGATTTTGGTTGATAAGAAACATTTCATTCTGCTATTTTTGGGTGAATGTGCATTCTAACCACAAAAACACCAATTTTGAAATAAGCCCAATCAAAGCCTATTCGTCGTCTTCCTACGCATATGAAAGCGAAAAGACGGTGTTGTGTTATTTTGGTATCATTACACACACTTTGCGAATTCGGTGTCAATGTGCATTAACACCGAAGAACGACATGAAATAAGCAAAATCCAAGATTTTTCTTTCTATGTAGCTGGAACCCAAAACAACCTGTTTTGTTTTGTTTAGGCATGATAAACTTCACTTTGCTAATTGTGGGTGAATGAACACCGAAAGAACAATCCAAGCATATTCGTCCTCTTTCTATTGTGATGGAACCAAAACACCTAAGCTTGATTTTGGCTGATAAGAAACATTTCACTCTGCGATTTTTGGGTGAATGTGCATTCTAACCACAAAAACACCAATTTTGAAATAAGCCCAATCAAAGCTTATTCGACGTCTTTCTAAGCATATGAAAGCGAAAAGACGGTGTGGTGTTATTTTGGTATCATTACACACACTTTGCCAATTCCGTGTCAAAGTGCATTAACACCATAGAACACGACATGAAATAAGCAAAATCCAAGATTCTTCTTTCTATGTAGCTGGAACCCAAAACAACCTGTTTTGTTATGTTTAGGCTTGTTAAACTTCACTTTGCTATTTGTGGGTGAATGAACACCGAAAGAACAATCCAAGTTTCTTATTCCTCTTTCTATTGTGATGGAACCAAAACACCTAAGCTTGATTTTGGCTGATAAGAAACATTTAACTGCGATTTTTGGGTGAATGTGCATTCTAACCACAAAAACACCAATTTTGAAATAAGCCCAATCAAAGCTTATTCGTCGTCTTTCTACGCATATGAAAGCGAAAAGACGGTGTTGTGTTATTTTGGTATCATTACACACACTTTGCGAATTCAGTGTCAATGTGCATTAACACCGAAGAACACGTCATGAAATAAGTAAAATCCAAGATTCCTCTTTCGATGTAGCTGGAACCGAAAACAACCTGTTTTGTTTTGTTTAGGCTTGTTAAACTTCACTTTGCTATTTGTGGGTGAATGAACACCGAAAGAACAATCCAAGCTTCTTAGTCCTCTTTCTATTGTGACGGAACCAAAACACCTAAGCTTGATTTTGGCTGATAAGAAACATTTCACTCTGCGATTTTTGGGTGAATGTGCATTCTAACCACAAAAACACCAATTTTGAAATAAGCCCAATCAAAAGCTTATTCGACCTCTTTCTAAGCATATGAAAGCGAAAAGACGGTGTGGTGTTATTTTGGTATCATTACACAATCTTTGCGATTTCTGGATCAATGTGCATTAACACCGAAGAACACGTCATGAAATAAGTAAAATCCAAGATTCCTCTTTCGATGTAGCTGGAACCGAAAACAACCTGTTTTGTTTTGTTTAGGCTTGTTAAACTTCACTTTGCTATTTGTCGGTGAATGAACACCGAAAAAACAATCCAAGCTTCTTAGTCCTCTTTCTATTGTGATGGAACCAAAACACCCAAGCTTGATTTTGGCTGATAAGAAACATTTCACTCTGCGATTTTTGGGTGAATGGGCATTCTAACCACAAAAACACCAATTTTGAAATAAGCCCAATCAAAGCCTATTCGTCGTCTTCCTACGCATATGAAAGCGAAAAGACGGTGTTGTGTTATTTTGGTATCATTACACACACTTTGCGAATTCAGTGTCAATGTGCATTAACACCGAAGAACGACATGAAATAAGCAAAATCCAAGATTTTTCTTTCTATGTAGCTGGAACCCAAAACAACCTGTTTTGTTTTGTTTAGGCATGATAAACTTCACTTTGCTATTTGTGGGTGAATGAACACCGAAAGAACAATCCAAGCATATTCGTCCTCTTTCTATTGTGATGGAACCAAAACACCTAAGCTTGATTTTGGTTGATAAGAAACATTTCATTCTGCTATTTTTGGGTGAATGTGCATTCTAACCACAAAAACACCAATTTTGAAATAAGCCCAATCAAAGCCTATTCGTCGTCTTCCTACGCATATGAAAGCGAAAAGACGGTGTTGTGTTATTTTGGTATCATTACACACACTTTGCGAATTCGGTGTCAATGTGCATTAACACCGAAGAACGACATGAAATAAGCAAAATCCAAGATTTTTCTTTCTATGTAGCTGGAACCCAAAACAACCTGTTTTGTTTTGTTTAGGCATGATAAACTTCACTTTGCTAATTGTGGGTGAATGAACACCGAAAGAACAATCCAAGCATATTCGTCCTCTTTCTATTGTGATGGAACCAAAACACCTAAGCTTGATTTTGGCTGATAAGAAACATTTCACTCTGCGATTTTTGGGTGAATGTGCATTCTAACCACAAAAACACCAATTTTGAAATAAGCCCAATCAAAGCTTATTCGACGTCTTTCTAAGCATATGAAAGCGAAAAGACGGTGTGGTGTTATTTTGGTATCATTACACACACTTTGCCAATTCCGTGTCAAAGTGCATTAACACCATAGAACACGACATGAAATAAGCAAAATCCAAGATTCTTCTTTCTATGTAGCTGGAACCCAAAACAACCTGTTTTGTTATGTTTAGGCTTGTTAAACTTCACTTTGCTATTTGTGGGTGAATGAACACCGAAAGAACAATCCAAGTTTCTTATTCCTCTTTCTATTGTGATGGAACCAAAACACCTAAGCTTGATTTTGGCTGATAAGAAACATTTAACTCTGCGATTTTTGGGTGAATGTGCATTCTAACCACAAAAACACCAATTTTGAAATAAGCCCAATCAAAGCTTATTCGTCGTCTTTCTACGCATATGAAAGCGAAAAGACGGTGTTGTGTTATTTTGGTATCATTACACACACTTTGCGAATTCAGTGTCAATGTGCATTAACACCGAAGAACGACATGAAATAAGCAAAATCCAAGATTTTTCTTTCTATGTAGCTGGAACCCAAAACAACCTGTTTTGTTTTGTTTAGGCATGATAAACTTCACTTTGCTATTTGTGGGTGAATGAACACCGAAAGAACAATCCAAGCATATTCGTCCTCTTTCTATTGTGATGGAACCAAAACACCTAAGCTTGATTTTGGTTGATAAGAAACATTTCATTCTGCTATTTTTGGGTGAATGTGCATTCTAACCACAAAAACACCAATTTTGAAATAAGCCCAATCAAAGCTTATTCGTCGTCTTTCTACGCATATGAAAGTGAAAAGACGCTGTTGTGTTATTTTGGTATCATTCCAGAATCTTTGCGAATTCTGTGTCAAAGTGCATTAACACCGAAGAACACGACATGAAATAAGCAAAATCCAAGATTCTTCTTTCTATGTAGCTGGAACCCAAAACAACCTGTTTTGTTATGTTTAGGCTTGTTAAACTTCGCTTTTCTATTTGTGGGTGAATGAACACCGAAAGAACAATCCAAGCTTCTTAGTCCTCTTTCTATTGTGATGGAACCAAAACACCTAAGCTTGATTTTGGCTGATAAGAAACATTTCGCTCTGCGATTTTTGGGTGCATTCTAACCACAAAAACACCAATTTTGAAATAAGCCCAATCAAAGCTTATTCGTCGTCTTTCTGCGCATATGAAAGTGAAAAGACGCTGTTGTGTTATATTGGTATCATTCCACAAACCTTGCGAATTCGGTCTCAATGTGCATTAACACCGAAGAACACGTCATGAAATAAGTAAAATCCAAGATTCCTCTTTCTATGTAGCTGGAACCGAAAACAACCTGTTTTGTTTTGTTTAGGCTTGTTAAACTTCGCTTTGCTATTTGTGGGTGAATGAACACCGAAAGAACAATCCAAGCTTCTTAGTCCTCTTCCTATTGTGATGGAACCAAAACACCTAAGCTTGATTTTGGCTGATAAGAAACATTTCACTCTGCGATTTTTGGGTGAATGTGCATTCTAACCACAAAAACACCCATTTTGAAAGAAGCCCAATCAAAGTTTATTCGACGTCTTTCTAAGCATATGAAAGCGAAAAGACGGTGTGGTGTTATTTTGGTATCATTATACACACTTTGCGAATTCTGTGTCAAAGTGCATTAACACCGAAGAACACGACTTGAAATAAGCAAAATCCAAGATTCTTCTTTCTATGTAGCTGGAACCCAAAACAACCTGTTTTGTTATGTTTAGGCTTGTTAAACTTCGCTTTTCTATTTGTGGGTGAATGAACACCGAAAGAACAATCCAAGCTTCTTAGTCCTCTTTCTATTGTGATGGAACCAAAACACCTAAGCTTGATTTTGGCTGATAAGAAACATTTCACTCTGCGATTTTTGGGTGAATGTGCATTCTAACCACAAAAACACCAATTTTGAAATAAGCCCAATCAAAGCTTATTCGTCGTCTTTCTACGCATATGAAAGTGAAAAGATCCTGTTGTGTTATCTTGGTATCATTCCACAATCTTTGAAATTTCTGGATCAATGTGCATTAACACCGAAGAACACGTCATGAAATAAGTAAAATCCAAGATTCCTCTTTCGATGTAGCTGGAACCGAAAACAACCTGTTTTGTTTTGTTTAGGCTTGTTAAACTTCACTTTGCTATTTGTCGGTGAATGAACACCGAAAAAACAATCCAAGTTTCTTAGTCCTCTTTCTATTGTGATGGAACCAAAACACCCAAGCTTGATTTTGGCTGATAAGAAACATTTCACTGCGATTTTTGGGTGAATGTGCATTCTAACCACAAAAACACCAATTTTGAAATAAGCCCAATCAAAGCCTATTCGTCGTCTTTCTACGCATATGAAAGCGAAAAGACGGTGTTGTGTTATTTTGGTATCATTCCACAAACCTTGCGAATTCGGTGTCAATGTGCATTAACACCGAAGAACACGTCATGAAATAAGTAAAATCCAAGATTCCTCTTTCTATGTAGCTGGAACCGAAAACAACCTGTTTTGTTTTGTTTAGGCTTGTTAAACTTCACTTTGCTATTTGTCGGTGAATGAACACCGAAAGAACAATCCAAGCTTCTTAGTCCTCTTTCTATTGTGATGGAACCAAAACACCTAAGCTTGATTTTGGCTGATAAGAAACATTTCACTCTGCGATTTTTGGGTGAATGTGCATTCTAACCACAAAAACACCAATTTTGAAATAAGCCCAATCAAAGCCTATTCGTCGTCTTCCTACGCATATGAAAGCGAAAAGACGGTGTTGTGTTATTTTGGTATCATTACACACACTTTGCGAATTCAGTGTCAATGTGCATTAACACCGAAGAACGACATGAAATAAGCAAAATCCAAGATTTTTCTTTCTATGTAGCTGGAACCCAAAACAACCTGTTTTGTTTTGTTTAGGCATGATAAACTTCACTTTGCTATTTGTGGGTGAATGAACACCGAAAGAACAATCCAAGCATATTCGTCCTCTTTCTATTGTGATGGAACCAAAACACCTAAGCTTGATTTTGGTTGATAAGAAACATTTCATTCTGCTATTTTTGGGTGAATGTGCATTCTAACCACAAAAACACCAATTTTGAAATAAGCCCAATCAAAGATTATTCGTCGTCTTTCTACGCATATGAAAGTGAAAAGACGCTGTTGTGTTATTTTGGTATCATTCCAGAATCTTTGCGAATTCTGTGTCAAAGTGCATTAACACCGAAGAACACGACATGAAATAAGCAAAATCCAAGATTCTTCTTTCTATGTAGCTGGAACCCAAAACAACCTGTTTTGTTATGTTTAGGCTTGTTAAACTTCGCTTTTCTATTTGTGGGTGAATGAACCCCCAAAGAACAATCCAAGCTTCTTAGTCCTCTTTCTATTGTGATGGAACCAAAACACCTAAGCTTGATTTTGGCTGATAAGAAACATTTCGCTCTGCGATGTTTGGGTGCATTCTAACCACAAAAACACCAATTTTGAAATAAGCCCAATCAAAGCTTATTCGTCGTCTTTCTACGCATATGAAAGCGAAAAGACGGTGTTGTGTTATTTTGGTATCATTACACACACTTTGCGAATTCAGTGTCAATGTGCATTAACACCGAAGAACGACATGAAATAAGCAAAATCCAAGATTTTTCTTTCTATGTAGCTGGAACCCAAAACAACCTGTTTTGTTTTGTTTAGGCATGATAAACTTCACTTTGCTATTTGTGGGTGAATGAACACCGAAAGAACAATCCAAGCATATTCGTCCTCTTTCTATTGTGATGGAACCAAAACACCTAAGCTTGATTTTGGTTGATAAGAAACATTTCATTCTGCTATTTTTGGGTGAATGTGCATTCTAACCACAAAAACACCAATTTTGAAATAAGCCCAATCAAAGCTTATTCGTCGTCTTTCTACGCATATGAAAGTGAAAAGACGCTGTTGTGTTATTTTGGTATCTGTCACGGCCACCCAGGTCTGGTCCCAGCTCACAAGAGACCTCACTCCGTTGCAGCTTATTTACAGGAAAAGTTTATTGAAGATTTCTGCTTCTCATACAGTTCAGCATTGTGGCCGTACGTCTGCCACGTTAGACCGCTGAAGTCCCCTCTGACTCCTCCCCTCTTCCGCACCAACTTAATAGCCTGGCTCTAGACCACCTCTTCCTCTCCTTTCTTTTCCGCAGGGTCTTCCTGCCCCCCTGGGTTCCCTCTCTCCGTGACTCGCCTGAGGCTGAATCCTCTGCCGCCTCCTCCCCCCTCTTTCTGGCTTTAGGGCCGGGCTCCTCCCCTGAGCTCTCTCCACTTCCGCGCGCCTCTACGTTTGAACTTGGCGCGCGTACGTTGCTGCTGACCCTTCTTTCGACCGCTACACCACCCCCTGCTCTGCTCTCCACCCTTTCCGGCTGAACACCCTGCTCCAACCCCCTCTCTCTGTTCTCTCCTAATCCTGCTCCCTCCGAGAGGCTGACGACTCCACCCCCTTTACTCCGTTCCGGCTGAGACGTCTCTTGCTTCCTCTGTCTTCCACTGGGCTCCTCTCCGCTTCTCCCTTCTCCTCCCCTTTGCTTGATTAAGGTAACCCCCTTTTGAGAATCCTCTGACTCGCTGCTCAGACTCGTGGATTCCCTCAGAATTCCGTCATCTTCTTCCTCATCCTTCTGCCCCTCCTCCCACTCGCTCTCCGTCTCCTCTGTCATCTCCTCCTCTCTCCCAGAAACCCTGACATCCATCCCCCCCTCGAAGCCCCCCCTTCCCCCCTCCCGCTCGCCGGGGACCGGTTGTGGAAACTGCGGCTCTTCGGGGGTAGGCTCAGGATACAGGTCGTCTACGTCAATGTTCTCTGCTGGCAGTTCTGTGTAAGCGTATTCGAAGTCGGGTTCTTCCCCCAAATGCTTCTCAGTCTCTGCTTCCATCGCTACTTCCTCCGGTGCTGCCCGCCAAGGACCTATCAGCCACCTCTTACGCCATTCCTCCTCTGGCTGCTCCTCCCACCAATAAGGGGTTTCCGTGTCCACCCCCGAGCACGATCCCCTGGGCGGGCTTGATTCTGGTGTTCTTTCCTCGGGGGAAGAGAAACCCCTGAACGTGCTATCTGACAATGTGGGTGTGAAAAGCCAGTCATCAAAGTACTCAGCTGGCATGGGTCTATGTGGGAAAAGTGCATGGAACTCTTCTTTCAAAAGGGGTTCGTCTAACTCGTAGCCTGGCACCCAACTATTAGCAGCGGCTGGTGTGCCCTCCCTGGCGAGAAAATATTCAACTCCCTCCTCCCCCCATCTCGAGTCCAGTATCTCTGTGACCTCGTTAAGAGGTTCTGGTCTTGGCGATTCCCCCCTCTCAGGCGCCCTCCTACGTGGCTCTGGGGGTGCTCCTGACTCTTGAAACCTGTGTGGGGTTTTGTAGGGAGTGAGCACCGACCTATGAAAGACCGGGTGCACCCTGGAACCTTCCGGAAGGGCTAGACGAAAAGCCACCGGATTGATCTTAGCCTCAACTTGATATGGCCCTAGCTGCCTGTGTCCTAACTTCTTCTTGGCCAATGACCTGGCCGGCATCGCGTGGGCTGCTAACCACACCCAGTCCCCAACCTGGATGTCCTCTCCCGCCCTCCTGTGCTTATCGGCCTGCACCTTATACGCCTGTTTTGCCAGCTCCAAATGTCTCCGCAGCTCCTCGTGCACCTCTTGCAACTCCGCTGCAAACTGGTCGGCATCTTGAGGCCCCCCCCCTCCTGGTGCCGCAAATCTCGGGAAGGTTCTGGGATGACGGCCATTGTTCGCGAAGAAAGGCGTCACCCCGGTGGAAGCGTGTTTCGTGTTGTTGTAGGCGAATTCAGCCATCGGCAGATAGTCCACCCACGCCGCAGGTCGCTGGTTGGCGTAGCACCGCAGGTACTGCTGCATGATCGCGTTGACCCTCTCCGCTTGACCGTTGGTTTGTGGATGCCTCGCCGATGTCAGGTTGATTTTGACGTGCAAGATGCCCAGAAACTTTCGCCAGAAAGTGGAAACAAACTGGCGCCCCCTGTCGGACAAGACGGACTGCGGAAGTCCATGCACTCTGAAGACGTGATCGATGAAGAGCTTTGCGGTCTGTTCTGCCGTCGCCACCTTGGCACAAGGGATGAAGTGCGCCATCTTGGTGAACAAGTCCACCACCACTAACACCGCCGTCTTACCTCTGGAGCTGGGCAGGTCTGTAACAAAGTCCAACGCTACCCTCTCCCATGGTTGCTGCGGTGTCTCCAGCGGTTCTAGCAATCCCGCCTGCTTCTGGTGCACTGGTTTGGACCTCTGGCAGATATCACACCTGGCGACGTAGTCCGCCACCTCTCCTCTCATCTGGGGCCACCAAAAGTCTCTAGCCACCAACTCTATCGTCTTTTCTTTGCCGAAATGGCCTGCACTAGGGGCGTCATGCAACTGTTGCAGAACCTTGGCTCGAAGATCGTCGGTGGGCACGTAAAGGGCACCCTTACGAGTCAAAAGTCCATCTTGTAATTGAAACTCATCGTTGTGTCGCGACCCTCCGCGTAGCTCCTCCATCTTAGACTGTGCAAACTGATCCCTTTGCAACGCGCGTCGCACCGCGTCCAGGTCGACTGCGATGGTAGCGCACGTCCACGCCTGCGGTGCGAAAATGTGCTTTGCTGCGATTGGAGCTGCTTCCTCCAAGTATTGCGGCTTTCGGGACAGCGCGTCTGCAATAACATTGGAGTCTCCTGGGATGTATTCTATTTTGAAGTCGAAGTCCGCAAAGAACTCCGCCCAGCGCATGTGTCGCTGGGTCTGCAACTTAGCCGTCCGCCAATACTCTAAGTTCTTGTGATCCGTGCGGACCTGCACCGTGTGCTTGGCTCCTATTAAGAAGTGTCGCCACGCTTTGAAAGCTGCATGAATGGCCAACAACTCCCTGTCCCATATGGTATAATTGCGCTCCGTCTTGCTGAGCTTCCGGGAGTAGAACGCACCCGGTCGCCAGTTGCCTTGTGAATCCTCTTGCAAAAGAACGGCCCCAACCGCTCTATCTGACGCATCGGTCTCTACCCGCATGGGTCTGCCGGGATTCACGTGGAGCAGCTGCTCTTCGGAGGCGAAAAGACCCTTAAGCGTCCGGAAGGACCGCTCCGCTTGTTCGGTCCAGACGAACTTCTTCTTCTTGGAACTGAGGGTGTCAGTGATCGCCGCCGTCGCGTTCGCAAAACCTTTAATAAACTTGCGGTAAAAATTGGCAAAGCCGATGAACCTCTGGACCTCTTTCCGATTTCGAGGGCTTTTCCAGTCCAACAGCGCTTGAACCTTAGCCCTGTCCATGGCCAGTCCCTCGTCGGACAACTTGTAGCCAAGGAAATCAACCTCTCTGACATCAAACTGGCACTTTTCCAACTTGGCGTACAGCCTGTGTTCCTTCAGCCTCTGCAGGACCTCCCTCACGTCCTTATCGTGATCCTCCGGCGATTCCGAGAAAATCAGGATATCGTCGAGAAAGCAGACACACTTTTTGTAGAGGAGACCTGCTAGCACGTGGTGCATAAATGCTTGAAAAACGTGGCTGCCATTTTGGAGGCCGAAAGGCATGACTCTGTATTCGTATGTGCCCAGAGGGGTGAACATGGCGGTCTTCCACTCATCTCCTTTCCGGATGCGGATGAGATTGTAAGCTCCACGTAGGTCCAGCTTGGTGAAAATCTTGCCCCTCCTGACGGTCGCTAAAAGGTCGTCAATCTTGGGCATGGGGAAAGCTTTGGGCTTAGTCAAGCTGTTGATGAACCTGTAATCCACTATAAGCCTTTTTTGGGGCGTGTCCTTCTTCTTCACAAAGAAAACAGGGCTGCCTCCCGCTGCTTTAGATTCCTGGATGAAACCTCGCTTGAGGTTATGGTCTATGAACTCCCGAAGCTCTTGCATTTCGTCCTCCGACATGGAGTACAGCTTGGCAGCAGGCAATTGCGCCCCTGGCACTAAATCAATCGCGCAGTCGTAAGGTCTATGAGGCGGCAACTTGTCAGCTTCCTTCTCACAGAAAACCTCCAAGAATTCCTGGTACTTGTGAGGCACTGTTTGCACCATACCCAGATGCAATGGCTGCTCAGCTTCTCCTCCCTGATCGGTCTGAAAGCAATGCTGAGCACAATACGATGAACAAAAGTTGATCTGCCTCTGGTACCACGCAACCGCGGGACTGTGCCTCTCCAGCCAACTCATGCCTAACACGATGGGTGTGTCCGATAAGTGGGTGACATTGAAACTAATAAGCTCTCGATGGTTGCCAATCTGCATCATCATGGGAGGGGTTTGCTGCACCACTTGCCCCCCCAGCAACTTCCTGCCGTCCACCGTGACCACGTTCAGAGGCGTCGTTGCAGGCAGGAGCGCCATGTTGTGCTGCTTAACGAACTGCAGTCCCATGAAGTCGGCGTTGCTTCCCGAATCGATCGTTATTGGAACCTCGAGGAGTCTCCCATCAGGCAACTGGAGTGTTGCTGTGAGCAGAACTGCCGGTTTGGGAGGCAAAGGGTCCACGCTCTGCAGTGATGCTGGGGGCTTGTCTACAGATCCGCCTGGCTGAGCCCCAGTAGCTCTGCTTCCAGCCAGGCACTGTCGTTTCCCTGAAGCTGCTCCCCTGGTTGCACCTCTGCTGTTACAGTTGCCAGCGCTGCAGTGTGCTTCTGGAGCCTCTGGGGGCACTCCTTCGCCATATGGTGCGCACTGTCACAGATGTAACACTTCCTGGTTCCTCTAGGAGGCTTCGCTTTGGCTGCACCAGGGACAGGGCTCTGGGATGGCTTCTGAGCCCTAGCACCACCAATCTCCATTGGCTCCTCTCTGTCCTTCCCCATTGGCGAGGGGTGCGCACGGCTGAAGTCCCTGTGCACAAAAGGGAGAGTCCTTGCTTGCGCACGCGCTTGGGGCCCGTCCTCCTCATGCCACGGACGCCCCTCATGTCGAATTCCAAGAGCTAAAGCCCGTTGCACCACGTCTTCTAGGGTCTGGGGTCTGTCCCCCCTAGCGATCTCATCCTTGATGGGGGGGCTCAATCCCTCCCAAAAAAGATCTCTGACCGGTTTACTGTCCTTTGGCCAATCTAAGGCGGTGAGCAATGCAAAAAATTTAGAGTGGTATTGGCGCACAGTCGCTTTCCCCTGCCTCAGCCCGTGCATTTGACGGCGCGCAATGTCCACATCCACAGAGGATTGAAAACAAGAATCCATCGCTTTGATGAACGCAGTTGAATCGCGACGGGCCGGTCCATCTTCGCGCCACAAATTGCGTAGCCAAGCCCTGGCCTCCCCATGCAGGTGCGAAACAATGAACCCCACTCTCTCCTCCTCATCTTTAAAATCGTGACGGAGTAAGTGCAGTGCATATACAACGTCCGCTCTGAAATTGGGATAGTCTTGCAAGTTGCCATTAAAATGCGGAACTAGGGCACCCCCCCTCCGTCCAAGCGCAATGCCCTCCGCTCTGGATCCTGGGGCCCCCGCCTTGTCCGCGCGCTCCCACCTTGCCTGCAAATCCTGGCACGTCTTCTCCAAGTCGTCATTCTTCTTCTGCGAAGCAATGACTGCCGATGTGAGAGCGGTAACCTGATTCCGCAATGCAACCAGCTGCTCCTCAGCGCTCATGGCTGCTCCCGTTCGTGAGCTTCGCAAAAAAAAATTTTTGCTTTGAGAGAGGGGACTTACTGTCACGGCCACCCAGGTCTGGTCCCAGCTCACAAGAGACCTCACTCCGTTGCAGCTTATTTACAGGAAAAGTTTATTGAAGATTTCTGCTTCTCATACAGTTCAGCATTGTGGCCGTACGTCTGCCACGTTAGACCGCTGAAGTCCCCTCTGACTCCTCCCCTCTTCCGCACCAACTTAATAGCCTGGCTCTAGACCACCTCTTCCTCTCCTTTCTTTTCCGCAGGGTCTTCCTGCCCCCCTGGGTTCCCTCTCTCCGTGACTCGCCTGAGGCTGAATCCTCTGCCGCCTCCTCCCCCCTCTTTCTGGCTTTAGGGCCGGGCTCCTCCCCTGAGCTCTCTCCACTTCCGCGCGCCTCTACGTTTGAACTTGGCGCGCGTACGTTGCTGCTGACCCTTCTTTCGACCGCTACACCACCCCCTGCTCTGCTCTCCACCCTTTCCGGCTGAACACCCTGCTCCAACCCCCTCTCTCTGTTCTCTCCTAATCCTGCTCCCTCCGAGAGGCTGACGACTCCACCCCCTTTACTCCGTTCCGGCTGAGACGTCTCTTGCTTCCTCTGTCTTCCACTGGGCTCCTCTCCGCTTCTCCCTTCTCCTCCCCTTTGCTTGATTAAGGTAACCCCCTTTTGAGAATCCTCTGACTCGCTGCTCAGACTCGTGGATTCCCTCAGAATTCCGTCATCTTCTTCCTCATCCTTCTGCCCCTCCTCCCACTCGCTCTCCGTCTCCTCTGTCATCTCCTCCTCTCTCCCAGAAACCCTGACAGTATCATTCCAGAATCTTTGCGAATTCTGTGTCAAAGTGCATTAACACCGAAGAACACGACATGAAATAAGCAAAATCCAAGATTCTTCTTTCTATGTAGCTGGAACCCAAAACAACCTGTTTTGTTATGTTTAGGCTTGTTAAACTTCGCTTTTCTATTTGTGGGTGAATGAACACCGAAAGAACAATCCAAGCTTCTTAGTCCTCTTTCTATTGTGATGGAACCAAAACACCTAAGCTTGATTTTGGCTGATAAGAAACATTTCGCTCTGCGATTTTTGGGTGCATTCTAACCACAAAAACACCAATTTTGAAATAAGCCCAATCAAAGCTTATTCGTCGTCTTTCTACGCATATGAAAGCGAAAAGAAGGTGTGGTGTTATTTTGGTATCATTACACACACTTTGCGAATTTGGTGTCAAAGTGCATTAACACCGAAGAAATAAGCAAAATCAAAACATTAAATAAGCAAAATCCAAGATTCTTCTTTCTATGTAGCTGGAACCGAAAACAACCTGTTTTGTTTTCTTTAGGCATGTTAAACTTCACTTTGCTATTTGTGGGTGAATGAACACCGAAAGAACAATCCAAGCTTCTTAGTCCTCTTTCTATTGTGATGGAACCAAAACACCTAAGCTTGATTTTGGCTGATAAGAAACATTTCACTCTGCGATTTTGGGGTGAATGTGTATTCTAACCACAAAACACCAATTTTGAAATAAGCCCAAGCAAAGCTTATTCGATGTCTTTCTAAGCATATGAAAGAGAAAAGAAGGTGTGGTGTTATTTTGGTATCATTACACATACTTTGCGAATTCGGTGTCAAAGTGCATTAACACCGAAGAACGACATGAAATAAGCAAAATCCAAGATTTTTCTTTCTATGTAGCTGGAACCCAAAACAACCTGTTTTGTTTTGTTTAGGCATGATAAACTTCACTTTGCTATTTGTGGGTGAATGAACACCGAAAGAACAATCCAAGCATATTCGCCCTCTTTCTATTGTGATGGAACCAAAACACCTAAGCTTGATTTTGTTGATAAGAAACATTTCATTCTGCTATTTTTGGGTGAATGTGCATTCTAACCACAAAAACACCAATTTTGAAATAAGCCCAATCAAAGCTTATTCGACGTCTTTCTAAGCATATGAAAGCGAAAAGACGGTGTGGTGTTATTTTGGTATCATTACACACACTTTGCGAATTCGGTGTCAAAGTGCATTAACACCATAGAACACGACATGAAATAAGCAAAATCCAAGATTCTTCTTTCTATGTAGCTGGAACCCAAAACAACCTTTTTTGTTTTGTTTAGGCTTGTTAAACTTCGCTTTGCTATTTGTGGGTGAATGAACACCGAAAGAACAATCCAAGCTTCTTAGTCCTCTTTCTATTGTGACGGAACCAAAACACCTAAGCTTGATTTTGGCTGATAAGAAACATTTCACTCTGCGATTTTTGGGTGAATGTGCATTCTAACCACAAAAACACCAATTTTGAAATAAGCCCAATCAAAAGCTTATTCGACGTCTTTCTAAGCATATGAAACGAAAAGACGGTGTGGTGTTATTTTGGTATCATTACACAATCTTTGCGATTTCTGGATCAATGTGCATTAACACCGAAGAACACGTCATGAAATAAGTAAAATCCAAGATTCCTCTTTCGATGTAGCTGGAACCGAAAACAACCTGTTTTGTTTTGTTTAGGCTTGTTAAACTTCACTTTGCTATTTGTCGGTGAATGAACACCGAAAAAACAATCCAAGCTTCTTAGTCCTCTTTCTATTGTGATGGAACCAAAACACCCAAGCTTGATTTTGGCTGATAAGAAACATTTCACTCTGCGATTTTTGGGTGAATGTGCATTCTAACCACAAAAACACCCATTTTGAAAGAAGCCCAATCAAAGTTTATTCGACGTCTTTCTAAGCATATGAAAGCGAAAAGACGGTGTGGTGTTATTTTGGTATCATTATACACACTTTGCGAATTCTGTGTCAAAGTGCATTAACACCGAAGAACACGACTTGAAATAAGCAAAATCCAAGATTCTTCTTTCTATGTAGCTGGAACCCAAAACAACCTGTTTTGTTATGTTTAGGCTTGTTAAACTTCGCTTTTCTATTTGTGGGTGAATGAACACCGAAAGAACAATCCAAGCTTCTTAGTCCTCTTTCTATTGTGATGGAACCAAAACACCTAAGCTTGATTTTGGCTGATAAGAAACATTTCACTCTGCGATTTTTGGGTGAATGTGCATTCTAACCACAAAAACACCAATTTTGAAATAAGCCCAATCAAAGCTTATTCGTCGTCTTTCTACGCATATGAAAGTGAAAAGATGCTGTTGTGTTATTTTGGTATCATTCCACAATCTTTGAAATTTCTGGATCAATGTGCATTAACACCGAAGAACACGTCATGAAATAAGTAAAATCCAAGATTCCTCTTTCGATGTAGCTGGAACCGAAAACAACCTGTTTTGTTTTGTTTAGGCATGATCAACTTCACTTTGCTATTTGTGGGTGAATGAACACCGAAAGAACAATCCAAGCATATTCGTCCTCTTTCTATTGTGATGGAACCAAAACACCTAAGCTTGATTTTGGTTGATAAGAAACATTTCATTCTGCTATTTTTGGGTGAATGTGCATTCTAACCACAAAAACACCAATTTTGAAATAAGCCCAATCAAAGATTATTCGTCGTCTTTCTACGCATATGAAAGTGAAAAGACGCTGTTGTGTTATTTTGGTATCATTCCAGAATCTTTGCGAATTCTGTGTCAAAGTGCATTAACACCGAAGAACACGACATGAAATAAGCAAAATCCAAGATTCTTCTTTCTATGTAGCTGGAACCCAAAACAACCTGTTTTGTTATGTTTAGGCTTGTTAAACTTCGCTTTTCTATTTGTGGGTGAATGAACCCCCAAAGAACAATCCAAGCTTCTTAGTCCTCTTTCTATTGTGATGGAACCAAAACACCTAAGCTTGATTTTGGCTGATAAGAAACATTTCGCTCTGCGATGTTTGGGTGCATTCTAACCACAAAAACACCAATTTTGAAATAAGCCCAATCAAAGCTTATTCGTCGTCTTTCTACGCATATGAAAGCGAAAAGACGGTGTTGTGTTATTTTGGTATCATTACACACACTTTGCGAATTCAGTGTCAATGTGCATTAACACCGAAGAACGACATGAAATAAGCAAAATCCAAGATTTTTCTTTCTATGTAGCTGGAACCCAAAACAACCTGTTTTGTTTTGTTTAGGCATGATAAACTTCACTTTGCTATTTGTGGGTGAATGAACACCGAAAGAACAATCCAAGCATATTCGTCCTCTTTCTATTGTGACGGAACCAAAACACCTAAGCTTGATTTTGGTTGATAAGAAACATTTCATTCTGCTATTTTTGGGTGAATGTGCATTCTAACCACAAAAACACCAATTTTGAAATAAGCCCAATCAAAGCTTATTCGTCGTCTTTCTACGCATATGAAAGTGAAAAGACGCTGTTGTGTTATTTTGGTATCATTCCAGAATCTTTGCGAATTCTGTGTCAAAGTGCATTAACACCGAAGAACACGACATGAAATAAGCAAAATCCAAGATTCTTCTTTCTATGTAGCTGGAACCCAAAACAACCTGTTTTGTTATGTTTAGGCTTGTTAAACTTCGCTTTTCTATTTGTGGGTGAATGAACACCGAAAGAACAATCCAAGCTTCTTAGTCCTCTTTCTATTGTGATGGAACCAAAACACCTAAGCTTGATTTTGGCTGATAAGAAACATTTCGCTCTGCGATTTTTGGGTGCATTCTAACCACAAAAACACCAATTTTGAAATAAGCCCAATCAAAGCTTATTCGTCGTCTTTCTACGCATATGAAAGCGAAAAGAAGGTGTGGTGTTATTTTGGTATCATTACACACACTTTGCGAATTTGGTGTCAAAGTGCATTAACACCGAAGAAATAAGCAAAATCAAAACATTAAATAAGCAAAATCCAAGATTCTTCTTTCTATGTAGCTGGAACCGAAAACAACCTGTTTTGTTTTCTTTAGGCATGTTAAACTTCACTTTGCTATTTGTGGGTGAATGAACACCGAAAGAACAATCCAAGCTTCTTAGTCCTCTTTCTATTGTGATGGAACCAAAACACCTAAGCTTGATTTTGGCTGATAAGAAACATTTCACTCTGCGATTTTGGGGTGAATGTGTATTCTAACCACAAAACACCAATTTTGAAATAAGCCCAAGCAAAGCTTATTCGATGTCTTTCTAAGCATATGAAAGCGAAAAGACGGTGTGGTGTTATTTTGGTATCATTACACACATTTTGCGAATTCGGTGTCAAAGTGCATTAACACCGAAGAACATGACATGAAATAAGCAAAATCCAAGATTCTTCTTTCTATGTAGCTGGAACCCAAAACAACCTGTTTTGTTATGTTTAGACTTGTTAAACTTCACTTTGCTATTTGTGGGTGAATGAACACCGAAAGAACAATCCAAGCTTCTTAGTCCTCTTTCTATTGTGATGGAACCAAAACACCTAAGCTTGATTTTGGCTGATAAGAAACATTTCACTCTGCGATTTTTGGGTGAATGTGCATTCTAACCACAAAAACACCAATTTTGAAATAAGCCCAATCAAAGCTTATTCGTCGTCTTTCTACGCATATGAAAGTGAAAAGATGCTGTTGTGTTATTTTGGTATCATTCCACAATCTTTGAAATTTCTGGATCAATGTGCATTAACACCGAAGAACACGTCATGAAATAAGTAAAATCCAAGATTCCTCTTTCTATGTAGCTGGAACCGAAAACAACCTGTTTTGTTTTGTTTAGGCTTGTTAAACTTCACTTTGCTATTTGTCGGTGAATGAACACCGAAAGAACAATCCAAGCTTCTTAGTCCTCTTTCTATTGTGACGGAACCAAAACACCTAAGCTTGATTTTGGCTGATAAGAAACATTTCACTCTACGATTTTTGGGTGAATGTGCATTCTAACCACAAAAACACCAATTTTGAAATAAGCCCAATCAAAGCCTATTCGTCGTCTTCCTACGCATATGAAAGCGAAAAGACGGTGTTGTGTTATTTTGGTATCATTACACACACTTTGCGAATTCAGTGTCAATGTGCATTAACACCGAAGAACGACATGAAATAAGCAAAATCCAAGATTTTTCTTTCTATGTAGCTGGAACCCAAAACAACCTGTTTTGTTTTGTTTAGGCATGATAAACTTCACTTTGCTATTTGTGGGTGAATGAACACCGAAAGAACAATCCAAGCATATTCGTCCTCTTTCTATTGTGATGGAACCAAAACACCTAAGCTTGATTTTGGTTGATAAGAAACATTTCATTCTGCTATTTTTGGGTGAATGTGCATTCTAACCACAAAAACACCAATTTTGAAATAAGCCCAATCAAAGATTATTCGTCGTCTTTCTACGCATATGAAAGTGAAAAGACGCTGTTGTGTTATTTTGGTATCATTCCAGAATCTTTGCGAATTCTGTGTCAAAGTGCATTAACACCGAAGAACACGACATGAAATAAGCAAAATCCAAGATTCTTCTTTCTATGTAGCTGGAACCCAAAACAACCTGTTTTGTTATGTTTAGGCTTGTTAAACTTCGCTTTTCTATTTGTGGGTGAATGAACCCCCAAAGAACAATCCAAGCTTCTTAGTCCTCTTTCTATTGTGATGGAACCAAAACACCTAAGCTTGATTTTGGCTGATAAGAAACATTTCGCTCTGCGATGTTTGGGTGCATTCTAACCACAAAAACACCAATTTTGAAATAAGCCCAATCAAAGCTTATTCGTCGTCTTTCTACGCATATGAAAGCGAAAAGACGGTGTTGCGTTATTTTGGTATCATTACACACACTTTGCGAATTCAGTGTCAATGTGCATTAACACCGAAGAACGACATGAAATAAGCAAAATCCAAGATTTTTCTTTCTATGTAGCTGGAACCCAAAACAACCTGTTTTGTTTTGTTTAGGCATGATAAACTTCACTTTGCTATTTGTGGGTGAATGAACACCGAAAGAACAATCCAAGCATATTCGTCCTCTTTCTATTGTGATGGAACCAAAACACCTAAGCTTGATTTTGGTTGATAAGAAACATTTCATTCTGCTATTTTTGGGTGAATGTGCATTCTAACCACAAAAACACCAATTTTGAAATAAGCCCAATCAAAGCTTATTCGTCGTCTTTCTACGCATATGAAAGTGAAAAGACGCTGTTGTGTTATTTTGGTATCATTCCAAAATCTTTGCGAATTCTGTGTCAAAGTGCATTAACACCGAAGAACACGACATGAAATAAGCAAAATCCAAGATTCTTCTTTCTATGTAGCTGGAACCCAAAACAACCTGTTTTGTTATGTTTAGGCTTGTTAAACTTCGCTTTTCTATTTGTGGGTGAATGAACACCGAAAGAACAATCCAAGCTTCTTAGTCCTCTTTCTATTGTGATGGAACCAAAACACCTAAGCTTGATTTTGGCTGATAAGAAACATTTCGCTCTGCGATTTTTGGGTGCATTCTAACCACAAAAACACCAATTTTGAAATAAGCCCAATCAAAGCTTATTCGTCGTCTTTCTACGCATATGTAAGCGAAAAGAAGGTGTGGTGTTATTTTGGTATCATTACACACACTTTGCGAATTTGGTGTCAAAGTGCATTAACACCGAAGAAATAAGCAAAATCAAAACATTAAATAAGCAAAATCCAAGATTCTTCTTTCTATGTAGCTGGAACCGAAAACAACCTGTTTTGTTTTCTTTAGGCATGTTAAACTTCACTTTGCTATTTGTGGGTGAATGAACACCGAAAGAACAATCCAAGCTTCTTAGTCCTCTTTCTATTGTGATGGAACCAAAACACCTAAGCTTGATTTTGGCTGATAAGAAACATTTCACTCTGCGATTTTGGGGTGAATGTGTATTCTAACCACAAAACACCAATTTTGAAATAAGCCCAAGCAAAGCTTATTCGATGTCTTTCTAAGCATATGAAAGAGAAAAGAAGGTGTGGTGTTATTTTGG
This sequence comes from Podarcis melisellensis, assembly GCF_964234715.1. Classification (NCBI taxonomy): domain Eukaryota; kingdom Metazoa; phylum Chordata; class Lepidosauria; order Squamata; family Lacertidae; genus Podarcis; species Podarcis melisellensis. Next base: position 419,942 of record NW_028113145.1, on the reverse strand, counting down.
TATCATTACACATACTTTGCGAATTCGGTGTCAAAGTGCATTAACACCGAAGAACGACATGAAATAAGCAAAATCCAAGATTTTTCTTTCTATGTAGCTGGAACCCAAAACAACCTGTTTTGTTTTGTTTAGGCATGATAAACTTCACTTTGCTATTTGTGGGTGAATGAACACCGAAAGAACAATCCAAGCATATTCGCCCTCTTTCTATTGTGATGGAACCAAAACACCTAAGCTTGATTTTGTTGATAAGAAACATTTCATTCTGCTATTTTTGGGTGAATGTGCATTCTAACCACAAAAACACCAATTTTGAAATAAGCCCAATCAAAGCTTATTCGACGTCTTTCTAAGCATATGAAAGCGAAAAGACGGTGTGGTGTTATTTTGGTATCATTACACACACTTTGCGAATTCGGTGTCAAAGTGCATTAACACCATAGAACACGACATGAAATAAGCAAAATCCAAGATTCTTCTTTCTATGTAGCTGGAACCCAAAACAACCTGTTTTGTTTTGTTTAGGCTTGTTAAACTTCGCTTTGCTATTTGTGGGTGAATGAACACCGAAAGAACAATCCAAGCTTCTTAGTCCTCTTTCTATTGTGACGGAACCAAAACACCTAAGCTTGATTTTGGCTGATAAGAAACATTTCACTCTGCGATTTTTGGGTGAATGTGCATTCTAACCACAAAAACACCAATTTTGAAATAAGCCCAATCAAAAGCTTATTCGACGTCTTTCTAAGCATATGAAAGCGAAAAGACGGTGTGGTGTTATTTTGGTATCATTACACAATCTTTGCGATTTCTGGATCAATGTGCATTAACACCGAAGAACACGTCATGAAATAAGTAAAATCCAAGATTCCTCTTTCGATGTAGCTGGAACCGAAAACAACCTGTTTTGTTTTGTTTAGGCTTGTTAAACTTCACTTTGCTATTTGTCGGTGAATGAACACCGAAAAAACAATCCAAGCTTCTTAGTCCTCTTCCTATTGTGATGGAACCAAAACACCCAAGCTTGATTTTGGCTGATAAGAAACATTTCACTCTGCGATTTTTGGGTGAATGGGCATTCTAACCACAAAAACACCAATTTTGAAATAAGCCCAATCAAAGCCTATTCGTCGTCTTCCTACGCATATGAAAGCGAAAAGACGGTGTTGTGTTATTTTGGTATCATTACACAAACTTTGCGAATTCAGTGTCAATGTGCATTAACACCGAAGAACGACATGAAATAAGCAAAATCCAAGATTTTTCTTTCTATGTAGCTGGAACCCAAAACAACCTGTTTTGTTTTGTTTAGGCATGATAAACTTCACTTTGCTATTTGTGGGTGAATGAACACCGAAAGAACAATCCAAGCATATTCGTCCTCTTTCTATTGTGATGGAACCAAAACACCTAAGCTTGATTTTGGTTGATAAGAAACATTTCATTCTGCTATTTTTGGGTGAATGTGCATTCTAACCACAAAAACACCAATTTTGAAATAAGCCCAATCAAAGCCTATTCGTCGTCTTCCTACGCATATGAAAGCGAAAAGACGGTGTTGTGTTATTTTGGTATCATTACACACACTTTGCGAATTCGGTGTCAATGTGCATTAACACCGAAGAACGACATGAAATAAGCAAAATCCAAGATTTTTCTTTCTATGTAGCTGGAACCCAAAACAACCTGTATTGTTTTGTTTAGGCATGATAAACTTCACTTTGCTAAATGTGGGTGAATGAACACCGAAAGAACAATCCAAGCATATTCGTCCTCTTTCTATTGTGATGGAACCAAAACACCTAAGCTTGATTTTGGCTGATAAGAAACATTTCACTCTGCGATTTTTGGGTGAATGTGCATTCTAACCACAAAAACACCAATTTTGAAATAAGCCCAATCAAAGCTTATTCGACGTCTTTCTAAGCATATGAAAGCGAAAAGACGGTGTGGTGTTATTTTGGTATCATTACACACACTTTGCCAATTCCGTGTCAAAGTGCATTAACACCATAGAACACGACATGAAATAAGCAAAATCCAAGATTCTTCTTTCTATGTAGCTGGAACCCAAAACAACCTGTTTTGTTATGTTTAGGCTTGTTAAACTTCACTTTGCTATTTGTGGGTGAATGAACACCGAAAGAACAATCCAAGTTTCTTATTCCTCTTTCTATTGTGATGGAACCAAAACACCTAAGCTTGATTTTGGCTGATAAGAAACATTTAACTCTGCGATTTTTGGGTGAATGTGCATTCTAACCACAAAAACACCAATTTTGAAATAAGCCCAATCAAAGCTTATTCGTCGTCTTTCTACGCATATGAAAGCGAAAAGACGGTGTTGTGTTATTTTGGTATCATTACACACACTTTGCGAATTCAGTGTCAATGTGCATTAACACCGAAGAACGACATGAAATAAGCAAAATCCAAGATTTTTCTTTCTATGTAGCTGGAACCCAAAACAACCTGTTTTGTTTTGTTTAGGCATGATAAACTTCACTTTGCTATTTGTGGGTGAATGAACACCGAAAGAACAATCCAAGCATATTCGTCCTCTTTCTATTGTGATGGAACCAAAACACCTAAGCTTGATTTTGGTTGATAAGAAACATTTCATTCTGCTATTTTTGGGTGAATGTGCATTCTAACCACAAAAACACCAATTTTGAAATAAGCCCAATCAAAGCTTATTCGTCGTCTTTCTACGCATATGAAAGTGAAAAGACGCTGTTGTGTTATTTTGGTATCATTCCAAAATCTTTGCGAATTCTGTGTCAAAGTGCATTAACACCGAAGAACACGACATGAAATAAGCAAAATCCAAGATTCTTCTTTCTATGTAGCTGGAACCCAAAACAACCTGTTTTGTTATGTTTAGGCTTGTTAAACTTCGCTTTTCTATTTGTGGGTGAATGAACACCGAAAGAACAATCCAAGCTTCTTAGTCCTCTTTCTATTGTGATGGAACCAAAACACCTAAGCTTGATTTTGGCTGATAAGAAACATTTCGCTCTGCGATTTTTGGGTGCATTCTAACCACAAAAACACCAATTTTGAAATAAGCCCAATCAAAGCTTATTCGTCGTCTTTCTACGCATATGAAAGTGAAAAGACGCTGTTGTGTTATATTGGTATCATTCCACAAACCTTGCGAATTCGGTCTCAATGTGCATTAACACCGAAGAACACGTCATGAAATAAGTAAAATCCAAGATTCCTCTTTCTATGTAGCTGGAACCGAAAACAACCTGTTTTGTTTTGTTTAGGCTTGTTAAACTTCGCTTTGCTATTTGTGGGTGAATGAACACCGAAAGAACAATCCAAGCTTCTTAGTCCTCTTCCTATTGTGATGGAACCAAAACACCTAAGCTTGATTTTGGCTGATAAGAAACATTTCACTCTGCGATTTTTGGGTGAATGTGCATTCTAACCACAAAAACACCCATTTTGAAAGAAGCCCAATCAAAGTTTATCCGACGTCTTTCTAAGCATATGAAAGCGAAAAGACGGTGTGGTGTTATTTTGGTATCATTATACACACTTTGCGAATTCTGTGTCAAAGTGCATTAACACCGAAGAACACGACTTGAAATAAGCAAAATCCAAGATTCTTCTTTCTATGTAGCTGGAACCCAAAACAACCTGTTTTGTTATGTTTAGGCTTGTTAAACTTCGCTTTTCTATTTGTGGGTGAATGAACACCGAAAGAACAATCCAAGCATATTCGTCCTCTTTCTATTGTGATGGAACCAAAACACCTAAGCTTGATTTTGGCTGATAAGAAACATTTCACTCTGCGATTTTTGGGTGAATGTGCATTCTAACCACAAAAACACCCATTTTGAAATAAGCCCAATCAAAGCTTATTCGACGTCTTTCTAAGCATATGAAAGCGAAAAGACGGTGTGGTGTTATTTTGGTATCATTACACACACTTTGCGAATTCGGTGTCAAAGTGCATTAACACCGAAGAACACGACATGAAATAAGCAAAATCCAAGATTCTTCTTTCTATGTAGCTGGAACCCAAAACAACCTGTTTTGTTATGTTTAGACTTGTTAAACTTCACTTTGCTATTTGTGGGTGAATGAACACCGAAAGAACAATCCAAGCTTCTTAGTCCTCTTTCTATTGTGATGGAACCAAAACACCTAAGCTTGATTTTGGCTGATAAGAAACATTTCACTCTGCGATTTTTGGGTGAATGTGCATTCTAACCACAAAAACACCAATTTTGAAATAAGCCCAATCAAAGCTTATTCGTCGTCTTTCTACGCATATGAAAGTGAAAAGATGCTGTTGTGTTATTTTGGTATCATTCCACAATCTTTGAAATTTCTGGATCAATGTGCATTAACACCGAAGAACACGTCATGAAATAAGTAAAATCCAAGATTCCTCTTTCGATGTAGCTGGAACCGAAAACAACCTGTTTTGTTTTGTTTAGGCTTGTTAAACTTCACTTTGCTATTTGTCGGTGAATGAACACCGAAAAAACAATCCAAGTTTCTTAGTCCTCTTTCTATTGTGATGGAACCAAAACACCCAAGCTTGATTTTGGCTGATAGGAAACATTTCACTGCGATTTTTGGGTGAATGTGCATTCTAACCACAAAAACACCAATTTTGAAATAAGCCCAATCAAAGCCTATTCGTCGTCTTTCTACGCATATGAAAGCGAAAAGACGGTGTTGTGTTATTTTGGTATCATTCCACAAACCTTGCGAATTCGGTGTCAATGTGCATTAACACCGAAGAACACGTCATGAAATAAGTAAAATCCAAGATTCCTCTTTCTATGTAGCTGGAACCGAAAACAACCTGTTTTGTTTTGTTTAGGCTTGTTAAACTTCACTTTGCTATTTGTCGGTGAATGAACACCGAAAGAACAATCCAAGCTTCTTAGTCCTCTTTCTATTGTGATGGAACCAAAACACCTAAGCTTGATTTTGGCTGATAAGAAACATTTCACTCTGCGATTTTTGGGTGAATGTGCATTCTAACCACAAAAACACCAATTTTGAAATAAGCCCAATCAAAGCCTATTCGTCGTCTTCCTACGCATATGAAAGCGAAAAGACGGTGTTGTGTTATTTTGGTATCATTACACACACTTTGCGAATTCAGTGTCAATGTGCATTAACACCGAAGAACGGCATGAAATAAGCAAAATCCAAGATTTTTCTTTCTATGTAGCTGGAACCCAAAACAACCTGTTTTGTTTAGGCATGATAAACTTCGCTTTGCTATTTGTGGGTGAATGAACACCGAAAGAACAATCCAAACTTCTTAGTCCTCTTTCTATTGTGATGGAACCAAAACACCTAAGCTTGATTTTGGTTGATAAGAAACATTTCATTCTGCTATTTTTGGGTGAATGTGCATTCTAACCACAAAAACACCAATTTTGAAATAAGCCCAATCAAAGATTATTCGTCGTCTTTCTACGCATATGAAAGTGAAAAGACGCTGTTGTGTTATTTTGGTATCATTCCAGAATCTTTGCGAATTCTGTGTCAAAGTGCATTAACACCGAAGAACACGACATGAAATAAGCAAAATCCAAGATTCTTCTTTCTATGTAGCTGGAACCCAAAACAACCTGTTTTGTTATGTTTAGGCTTGTTAAACTTCGCTTTTCTATTTGTGGGTGAATGAACCCCCAAAGAACAATCCAAGCTTCTTAGTCCTCTTTCTATTGTGATGGAACCAAAACACCTAAGCTTGATTTTGGCTGATAAGAAACATTTCGCTCTGCGATGTTTGGGTGCATTCTAACCACAAAAACACCAATTTTGAAATAAGCCCAATCAAAGCTTATTCGTCGTCTTTCTACGCATATGAAAGTGAAAAGACGCTGTTGTGTTATATTGGTATCATTCCACAAACCTTGCGAATTCGGTCTCAATGTGCATTAACACCGAAGAACACGTCATGAAATAAGTAAAATCCAAGATTCCTCTTTCTATGTAGCTGGAACCGAAAACAACCTGTTTTGTTTTGTTTAGGCTTGTTAAACTTCGCTTTGCTATTTGTGGGTGAATGAACACCGAAAGAACAATCCAAGCTTCTTAGTCCTCTTCCTATTGTTATGGAACCAAAACACCTAAGCTTGATTTTGGCTGATAAGAAACATTTCACTCTGCGATTTTTGGGTGAATGTGCATAGTAACCACAAAAACACCAATTTTGAAATAAGCCCAATCAAAGCTTATTCGTCGTCTTTCTACGCATATGAAAGTGAAAAGATGCTGTTGTGTTATTTTGGTATCATTCCACAATCTTTGAAATTTCTGGATCAATGTGCATTAACACCGAAGAACACGTCATGAAATAAGTAAAATCCAAGATTCCTCTTTCGATGTAGCTGGAACCGAAAACAACCTGTTTTGTTTTGTTTAGGCTTGTTAAACTTCACTTTGCTATTTGTCGGTGAATGAACACCGAAAAAACAATCCAAGTTTCTTAGTCCTCTTTCTATTGTGATGGAACCAAAACACCCAAGCTTGATTTTGGCTGATAAGAAACATTTCACTGCGATTTTTGGGTGAATGTGCATTCTAACCACAAAAACACCAATTTTGAAATAAGCCCAATCAAAGCCTATTCGTCGTCTTTCTACGCATATGAAAGCGAAAAGACGGTGTTGTGTTATTTTGGTATCATTCCACAAACCTTGCGAATTCGGTGTCAATGTGCATTAACACCGAAGAACACGTCATGAAATAAGTAAAATCCAAGATTCCTCTTTCTATGTAGCTGGAACCCAAAACAACCTGTTTTGTTATGTTTAGACTTGTTAAACTTCACTTTGCTATTTGTGGGTGAATGAACACCGAAAGAACAATCCAAGCTTCTTAGTCCTCTTTCTATTGTGATGGAACCAAAACACCTAAGCTTGATTTTGGCTGATAAGAAACATTTCACTCTGCTATTTTTGGGTGAATGTGCATAGTAACCACAAAAACACCAATTTTGAAATAAGCCCAATCAAAGCTTATTCGTCGTCTTTCTACGCATATGAAAGTGAAAAGACGCTGTTGTGTTATTTTGGTATCATTCCAGAATCTTTGCGAATTCTGTGTCAAAGTGCATTAACACCGAAGAACACGACATGAAATAAGCAAAATCCAAGATTCTTCTTTCTATGTAGCTGGAACCCAAAACAACCTGTTTTGTTATGTTTAGGCTTGTTAAACTTCGCTTTTCTATTTGTGGGTGAATGAACCCCCAAAGAACAATCCAAGCTTCTTAGTCCTCTTTCTATTGTGATGGAACCAAAACACCTAAGCTTGATTTTGGCTGATAAGAAACATTTCGCTCTGCGATGTTTGGGTGCATTCTAACCACAAAAACACCAATTTTGAAATAAGCCCAATCAAAGCTTATTCGTCGTCTTTCTACGCATATGAAAGTGAAAAGACGCTGTTGTGTTATATTGGTATCATTCCACAAACCTTGCGAATTCGGTCTCAATGTGCATTAACACCGAAGAACACGTCATGAAATAAGTAAAATCCAAGATTCCTCTTTCTATGTAGCTGGAACAGAAAACAACCTGTTTTGTTTTGTTTAGGCTTGTTAAACTTCGCTTTGCTATTTGTGGGTGAATGAACACCGAAAGAACAATCCAAGCTTCTTAGTCCTCTTCCTATTGTTATGGAACCAAAACACCTAAGCTTGATTTTGGCTGATAAGAAACATTTCACTCTGCGATTTTTGGGTGAATGTGCATAGTAACCACAAAAACACCAATTTTGAAATAAGCCCAATCAAAGCTTATTCGTCGTCTTTCTACGCATATGAAAGTGAAAAGATGCTGTTGTGTTATTTTGGTATCATTCCACAATCTTTGAAATTTCTGGATCAATGTGCATTAACACCGAAGAACACGTCATGAAATAAGTAAAATCCAAGATTCCTCTTTCGATGTAGCTGGAACCGAAAACAACCTGTTTTGTTTTGTTTAGGCTTGTTAAACTTCACTTTGCTATTTGTCGGTGAATGAACACCGAAAAAACAATCCAAGTTTCTTAGTCCTCTTTCTATTGTGATGGAACCAAAACACCCAAGCTTGATTTTGGCTGATAAGAAACATTTCACTGCGATTTTTGGGTGAATGTGCATTCTAACCACAAAAACACCAATTTTGAAATAAGCCCAATCAAAGCCTATTCGTCGTCTTTCTACGCATATGAAAGCGAAAAGACGGTGTTGTGTTATTTTGGTATCATTCCACAAACCTTGCGAATTCGGTGTCAATGTGCATTAACACCGAAGAACACGTCATGAAATAAGTAAAATCCAAGATTCCTCTTTCTATGTAGCTGGAACCCAAAACAACCTGTTTTGTTATGTTTAGACTTGTTAAACTTCACTTTGCTATTTGTGGGTGAATGAACACCGAAAGAACAATCCAAGCTTCTTAGTCCTCTTTCTATTGTGATGGAACCAAAACACCTAAGCTTGATTTTGGCTGATAAGAAACATTTCACTCTGCTATTTTTGGGTGAATGTGCATAGTAACCACAAAAACACCAATTTTGAAATAAGCCCAATCAAAGCTTATTCGTCGTCTTTCTACGCATATGAAAGTGAAAAGACGCTGTTGTGTTATTTTGGTATCATTCCAAAATCTTTGCGAATTCTGTGTCAAAGTGCATTAACACCGAAGAACACGACATGAAATAAGCAAAATCCAAGATTCTTCTTTCTATGTAGCTGGAACCCAAAACAACCTGTTTTGTTATGTTTAGGCTTGTTAAACTTCGCTTTTCTATTTGTGGGTGAATGAACACCGAAAGAACAATCCAAGCTTCTTAGTCCTCTTTCTATTGTGATGGAACCAAAACACCTAAGCTTGATTTTGGCTGATAAGAAACATTTCACTCTGCGATTTTTGGGTGAATGTGCATTCTAACCACAAAAACACCCATTTTGAAAGAAGCCCAATCAAAGTTTATTCGTCGTCTTTCTACGCATATGAAAGTGAAAAGACGCTGTTGTGTTATATTGGTATCATTCCACAAACCTTGCGAATTCGGTCTCAATGTGCATTAACACCGAAGAACACGTCATGAAATAAGTAAAATCCAAGATTCCTCTTTCTATGTAGCTGGAACAGAAAACAACCTGTTTTGTTTTGTTTAGGCTTGTTAAACTTCGCTTTGCTATTTGTGGGTGAATGAACACCGAAAGAACAATCCAAGCTTCTTAGTCCTCTTCCTATTGTGATGGAACCAAAACACCTAAGCTTGATTTTGGCTGATAAGAAACATTTCACTCTGCGATTTTTGGGTGAATGTGCATTCTAACCACAAAAACACCCATTTTGAAATAAGCCCAATCAAAGCTTATTCGACGTCTTTCTAAGCATATGAAAGCGAAAAGACGGTGTGGTGTTATTTTGGTATCATTATACACACTTTGCGAATTCTGTGTCAAAGTGCATTAACACCGAAGAACACGACTTGAAATAAGCAAAATCCAAGATTCTTCTTTCTATGTAGCTGGAACCCAAAACAACCTGTTTTGTTATGTTTAGGCTTGTTAAACTTCGCTTTTCTATTTGTGGGTGAATGAACACCGAAAGAACAATCCAAGCATATTCGTCCTCTTTCTATTGTGATGGAACCAAAACACCTAAGCTTGATTTTGGCTGATAAGAAACATTTCACTCTGCGATTTTTGGGTGAATGTGCATTCTAACCACAAAAACACCCATTTTGAAATAAGCCCAATCAAAGCTTATTCGACGTCTTTCTAAGCATATGAAAGCGAAAAGACGGTGTGGTGTTATTTTGGTATCATTACACACACTTTGCGAATTCGGTGTCAAAGTGCATTAACACCGAAGAACACGACATGAAATAAGCAAAATCCAAGATTCTTCTTTCTATGTAGCTGGAACCCAAAACAACCTGTTTTGTTATGTTTAGACTTGTTAAACTTCACTTTGCTATTTGTGGGTGAATGAACACCGAAAGAACAATCCAAGCTTCTTAGTCCTCTTTCTATTGTGATGGAACCAAAACACCTAAGCTTGATTTTGGCTGATAAGAAACATTTCACTCTGCGATTTTTGGGTGAATGTGCATTCTAACCACAAAAACACCAATTTTGAAATAAGCCCAATCAAAGCTTATTCGTCGTCTTTCTACGCATATGAAAGTGAAAAGATGCTGTTGTGTTATTTTGGTATCATTCCACAATCTTTGAAATTTCTGGATCAATGTGCATTAACACCGAAGAACACGTCATGAAATAAGTAAAATCCAAGATTCCTCTTTCGATGTAGCTGGAACCGAAAACAACCTGTTTTGTTTTGTTTAGGCTTGTTAAACTTCACTTTGCTATTTGTCGGTGAATGAACACCGAAAAAACAATCCAAGTTTCTTAGTCCTCTTTCTATTGTGATGGAACCAAAACACCCAAGCTTGATTTTGGCTGATAAGAAACATTTCACTGCGATTTTTGGGTGAATGTGCATTCTAACCACAAAAACACCAATTTTGAAATAAGCCCAATCAAAGCCTATTCGTCGTCTTTCTACGCATATGAAAGCGAAAAGACGGTGTTGTGTTATTTTGGTATCATTCCACAAACCTTGCGAATTCGGTGTCAATGTGCATTAACACCGAAGAACACGTCATGAAATAAGTAAAATCCAAGATTCCTCTTTCTATGTAGCTGGAACCGAAAACAACCTGTTTTGTTTTGTTTAGGCTTGTTAAACTTCACTTTGCTATTTGTCGGTGAATGAACACCGAAAGAACAATCCAAGCTTCTTAGTCCTCTTTCTATTGTGATGGAACCAAAACACCTAAGCTTGATTTTGGCTGATAAGAAACATTTCACTCTGCGATTTTTGGGTGAATGTGCATTCTAACCACAAAAACACCAATTTTGAAATAAGCCCAATCAAAGCCTATTCGTCGTCTTCCTACGCATATGAAAGCGAAAAGACGGTGTTGTGTTATTTTGGTATCATTACACACACTTTGCGAATTCAGTGTCAATGTGCATTAACACCGAAGAACGGCATGAAATAAGCAAAATCCAAGATTTTTCTTTCTATGTAGCTGGAACCCAAAACAACCTGTTTTGTTTTGTTTAGGCATGATAAACTTCGCTTTGCTATTTGTGGGTGAATGAACACCGAAAGAACAATCCAAACTTCTTAGTCCTCTTTCTATTGTGATGGAACCAAAACACCTAAGCTTGATTTTGGTTGATAAGAAACATTTCATTCTGCTATTTTTGGGTGAATGTGCATTCTAACCACAAAAACACCAATTTTGAAATAAGCCCAATCAAAGATTATTCGTCGTCTTTCTACGCATATGAAAGTGAAAAGACGCTGTTGTGTTATTTTGGTATCATTCCAGAATCTTTGCGAATTCTGTGTCAAAGTGCATTAACACCGAAGAACACGACATGAAATAAGCAAAATCCAAGATTCTTCTTTCTATGTAGCTGGAACCCAAAACAACCTGTTTTGTTATGTTTAGGCTTGTTAAACTTCGCTTTTCTATTTGTGGGTGAATGAACCCCCAAAGAACAATCCAAGCTTCTTAGTCCTCTTTCTATTGTGATGGAACCAAAACACCTAAGCTTGATTTTGGCTGATAAGAAACATTTCGCTCTGCGATGTTTGGGTGCATTCTAACCACAAAAACACCAATTTTGAAATAAGCCCAATCAAAGCTTATTCGTCGTCTTTCTACGCATATGAAAGTGAAAAGACGCTGTTGTGTTATATTGGTATCATTCCACAAACCTTGCGAATTCGGTCTCAATGTGCATTAACACCGAAGAACACGTCATGAAATAAGTAAAATCCAAGATTCCTCTTTCTATGTAGCTGGAACCGAAAACAACCTGTTTTGTTTTGTTTAGGCTTGTTAAACTTCGCTTTGCTATTTGTGGGTGAATGAACACCGAAAGAACAATCCAAGCTTCTTAGTCCTCTTCCTATTGTTATGGAACCAAAACACCTAAGCTTGATTTTGGCTGATAAGAAACATTTCACTCTGCGATTTTTGGGTGAATGTGCATAGTAACCACAAAAACACCAATTTTGAAATAAGCCCAATCAAAGCTTATTCGTCGTCTTTCTACGCATATGAAAGTGAAAAGATGCTGTTGTGTTATTTTGGTATCATTCCACAATCTTTGAAATTTCTGGATCAATGTGCATTAACACCGAAGAACACGTCATGAAATAAGTAAAATCCAAGATTCCTCTTTCGATGTAGCTGGAACCGAAAACAACCTGTTTTGTTTTGTTTAGGCTTGTTAAACTTCACTTTGCTATTTGTCGGTGAATGAACACCGAAAAAACAATCCAAGTTTCTTAGTCCTCTTTCTATTGTGATGGAACCAAAACACCCAAGCTTGATTTTGGCTGATAAGAAACATTTCACTGCGATTTTTGGGTGAATGTGCATTCTAACCACAAAAACACCAATTTTGAAATAAGCCCAATCAAAGCCTATTCGTCGTCTTTCTACGCATATGAAAGCGAAAAGACGGTGTTGTGTTATTTTGGTATCATTCCACAAACCTTGCGAATTCGGTGTCAATGTGCATTAACACCGAAGAACACGTCATGAAATAAGTAAAATCCAAGATTCCTCTTTCTATGTAGCTGGAACCGAAAACAACCTGTTTTGTTTTGTTTAGGCTTGTTAAACTTCACTTTGCTATTTGTCGGTGAATGAACACCGAAAGAACAATCCAAGCTTCTTAGTCCTCTTTCTATTGTGATGGAACCAAAACACCTAAGCTTGATTTTGGCTGATAAGAAACATTTCACTCTGCGATTTTTGGGTGAATGTGCATTCTAACCACAAAAACACCAATTTTGAAATAAGCCCAATCAAAGCCTATTCGTCGTCTTCCTACGCATATGAAAGCGAAAAGACGGTGTTGTGTTATTTTGGTATCATTACACACACTTTGCGAATTCAGTGTCAATGTGCATTAACACCGAAGAACGGCATGAAATAAGCAAAATCCAAGATTTTTCTTTCTATGTAGCTGGAACCCAAAACAACCTGTTTTGTTTTGTTTAGGCATGATAAACTTCGCTTTGCTATTTGTGGGTGAATGAACACCGAAAGAACAATCCAAACTTCTTAGTCCTCTTTCTATTGTGATGGAACCAAAACACCTAAGCTTGATTTTGGTTGATAAGAAACATTTCATTCTGCTATTTTTGGGTGAATGTGCATTCTAACCACAAAAACACCAATTTTGAAATAAGCCCAATCAAAGATTATTCGTCGTCTTTCTACGCATATGAAAGTGAAAAGACGCTGTTGTGTTATTTTGGTATCATTCCAGAATCTTTGCGAATTCTGTGTCAAAGTGCATTAACACCGAAGAACACGACATGAAATAAGCAAAATCCAAGATTCTTCTTTCTATGTAGCTGGAACCCAAAACAACCTGTTTTGTTATGTTTAGGCTTGTTAAACTTCGCTTTTCTATTTGTGGGTGAATGAACCCCCAAAGAACAATCCAAGCTTCTTAGTCCTCTTTCTATTGTGATGGAACCAAAACACCTAAGCTTGATTTTGGCTGATAAGAAACATTTCGCTCTGCGATGTTTGGGTGCATTCTAACCACAAAAACACCAATTTTGAAATAAGCCCAATCAAAGCTTATTCGTCGTCTTTCTACGCATATGAAAGTGAAAAGACGCTGTTGTGTTATATTGGTATCATTCCACAAACCTTGGGAATTCGGTCTCAATGTGCATTAACACCGAAGAACACGTCATGAAATAAGTAAAATCCAAGATTCCTCTTTCTATGTAGCTGGAACCGAAAACAACCTGTTTTGTTTTGTTTAGGCTTGTTAAACTTCGCTTTTCTATTTGTGGGTGAATGAACACCGAAAGAACAATCCAAGCATATTCGTCCTCTTTCTATTGTGATGGAACCAAAACACCTAAGCTTGATTTTGGCTGATAAGAAACATTTCACTCTGCGATTTTTGGGTGAATGTGCATTCTAACCACAAAAACACCCATTTTGAAATAAGCCCAATCAAAGCTTATTCGACGTCTTTCTAAGCATATGAAAGCGAAAAGACGGTGTGGTGTTATTTTGGTATCATTACACACACTTTGCGAATTCGGTGTCAAAGTGCATTAACACCGAAGAACACGACATGAAATAAGCAAAATCCAAGATTCTTCTTTCTATGTAGCTGGAACCCAAAACAACCTGTTTTGTTATGTTTAGACTTGTTAAACTTCACTTTGCTATTTGTGGGTGAATGAACACCGAAAGAACAATCCAAGCTTCTTAGTCCTCTTTCTATTGTGATGGAACCAAAACACCTAAGCTTGATTTTGGCTGATAAGAAACATTTCACTCTGCGATTTTTGGGTGAATGTGCATTCTAACCACAAAAACACCAATTTTGAAATAAGCCCAATCAAAGCTTATTCGTCGTCTTTCTACGCATATGAAAGTGAAAAGATGCTGTTGTGTTATTTTGGTATCATTCCACAATCTTTGAAATTTCTGGATCAATGTGCATTAACACCGAAGAACACGTCATGAAATAAGTAAAATCCAAGATTCCTCTTTCGATGTAGCTGGAACCGAAAACAACCTGTTTTGTTTTGTTTAGGCTTGTTAAACTTCACTTTGCTATTTGTCGGTGAATGAACACCGAAAAAACAATCCAAGTTTCTTAGTCCTCTTTCTATTGTGATGGAACCAAAACACCCAAGCTTGATTTTGGCTGATAAGAAACATTTCACTGCGATTTTTGGGTGAATGTGCATTCTAACCACAAAAACACCAATTTTGAAATAAGCCCAATCAAAGCCTATTCGTCGTCTTTCTACGCATATGAAAGCGAAAAGACGGTGTTGTGTTATTTTGGTATCATTCCACAAACCTTGCGAATTCGGTGTCAATGTGCATTAACACCGAAGAACACGTCATGAAATAAGTAAAATCCAAGATTCCTCTTTCTATGTAGCTGGAACCGAAAACAACCTGTTTTGTTTTGTTTAGGCTTGTTAAACTTCACTTTGCTATTTGTCGGTGAATGAACACCGAAAGAACAATCCAAGCTTCTTAGTCCTCTTTCTATTGTGATGGAACCAAAACACCTAAGCTTGATTTTGGCTGATAAGAAACATTTCACTCTGCGATTTTTGGGTGAATGTGCATTCTAACCACAAAAACACCAATTTTGAAATAAGCCCAATCAAAGCCTATTCGTCATCTTCCTACGCATATGAAAGCGAAAAGACGGTGTTGTGTTATTTTGGTATCATTACACACACTTTGCGAATTCAGTGTCAATGTGCATTAACACCGAAGAACGGCATGAAATAAGCAAAATCCAAGATTTTTCTTTCTATGTAGCTGGAACCCAAAACAACCTGTTTTGTTTTGTTTAGGCATGATAAACTTCGCTTTGCTATTTGTGGGTGAATGAACACCGAAAGAACAATCCAAACTTCTTAGTCCTCTTTCTATTGTGATGGAACCAAAACACCTAAGCTTGATTTTGGTTGATAAGAAACATTTCATTCTGCTATTTTTGGGTGAATGTGCATTCTAACCACAAAAACACCAATTTTGAAATAAGCCCAATCAAAGATTATTCGTCGTCTTTCTACGCATATGAAAGTGAAAAGACGCTGTTGTGTTATTTTGGTATCATTCCAGAATCTTTGCGAATTCTGTGTCAAAGTGCATTAACACCGAAGAACACGACATGAAATAAGCAAAATCCAAGATTCTTCTTTCTATGTAGCTGGAACCCAAAACAACCTGTTTTGTTATGTTTAGGCTTGTTAAACTTCGCTTTTCTATTTGTGGGTGAATGAACCCCCAAAGAACAATCCAAGCTTCTTAGTCCTCTTTCTATTGTGATGGAACCAAAACACCTAAGCTTGATTTTGGCTGATACGAAACATTTCGCTCTGCGATGTTTGGGTGCATTCTAACCACAAAAACACCAATTTTGAAATAAGCCCAATCAAAGCTTATTCGTCGTCTTTCTACGCATATGAAAGTGAAAAGACGCTGTTGTGTTATATTGGTATCATTCCACAAACCTTGCGAATTCGGTCTCAATGTGCATTAACACCGAAGAACACGTCATGAAATAAGTAAAATCCAAGATTCCTCTTTCTATGTAGCTGGAACCGAAAACAACCTGTTTTGTTTTGTTTAGGCTTGTTAAACTTCGCTTTGCTATTTGTGGGTGAATGAACACCGAAAGAACAATCCAAGCTTCTTAGTCCTCTTCCTATTGTGATGGAACCAAACCACCTAAGCTTGATTTTGGCTGATAAGAAACATTTCACTCTGCGATTTTTGGGTGAATGTGCATTCTAACCACAAAAACACCCATTTTGAAAGAAGCCCAATCAAAGTTTATTCGACGTCTTTCTAAGCATATGAAAGCGAAAAGACGGTGTGGTGTAATTTTGGTATCATTATACACACTTTGCGAATTCTGTGTCAAAGTGCATTAACACCGAAGAACACGACTTGAAATAAGCAAAATCCAAGATTCTTCTTTCTATGTAGCTGGAACCCAAAACAACCTGTTTTGTTATGTTTAGGCTTGTTAAACTTCGCTTTTCTATTTGTGGGTGAATGAACACCGAAAGAACAACCCAAGCTTCTTAGTCCTCTTTCTATTGTGATGGAACCAAAACACCTAAGCTTGATTTTGGCTGATAAGAAACATTTCACTCTGCGATTTTTGGGTGAATGTGCATTCTAACCACAAAAACACCCATTTTGAAATAAGCCCAATCAAAGCTTATTCGACGTCTTTCTAAGCATATGAAAGCGAAAAGACGGTGTGGTGTTATTTTGGTATCATTACACACACTTTGCGAATTCGGTGTCAAAGTGCATTAACACCGAAGAACACGACATGAAATAAGCAAAATCCAAGATTCTTCTTTCTATGTAGCTGGAACCCAAAACAACCTGTTTTGTTATGTTTAGACTTGTTAAACTTCACTTTGCTATTTGTGGGTGAATGAACACCGAAAGAACAATCCAAGCTTCTTAGTCCTCTTTCTATTGTGATGGAACCAAAACACCTAAGCTTGATTTTGGCTGATAAGAAACATTTCACTCTGCGATTTTTGGGTGAATGTGCATTCTAACCACAAAAACACCAATTTTGAAATAAGCCCAATCAAAGCTTATTCGTCGTCTTTCTACGCATATGAAAGTGAAAAGATCCTGTTGTGTTATTTTGGTATCATTCCACAATCTTTGAAATTTCTGGATCAATGTGCATTAACACCGAAGAACACGTCATGAAATAAGTAAAATCCAAGATTCCTCTTTCGATGTAGCTGGAACCGAAAACAACCTGTTTTGTTTTGTTTAGGCTTGTTAAACTTCACTTTGCTATTTGTCGGTGAATGAACACCGAAAAAACAATCCAAGTTTCTTAGTCCTCTTTCTATTGTGATGGAACCAAAACACCCAAGCTTGATTTTGGCTGATAAGAAACATTTCACTGCGATTTTTGGGTGAATGTGCATTCTAACCACAAAAACACCAATTTTGAAATAAGCCCAATCAAAGCCTATTCGTCGTCTTTCTACGCATATGAAAGCGAAAAGACGGTGTTGTGTTATTTTGGTATCATTCCACAAACCTTGCGAATTCGGTGTCAATGTGCATTAACACCGAAGAACACGTCATGAAATAAGTAAAATCCAAGATTCCTCTTTCTATGTAGCTGGAACCGAAAACAACCTGTTTTGTTTTGTTTAGGCTTGTTAAACTTCACTTTGCTATTTGTCGGTGAATGAACACCGAAAGAACAATCCAAGCTTCTTAGTCCTCTTTCTATTGTGATGGAACCAAAACACCTAAGCTTGATTTTGGCTGATAAGAAACATTTCACTCTGCGATTTTTGGGTGAATGTGCATTCTAACCACAAAAACACCAATTTTGAAATAAGCCCAATCAAAGCCTATTCGTCGTCTTCCTACGCATATGAAAGCGAAAAGACGGTGTTGTGTTATTTTGGTATCATTACACACACTTTGCGAATTCAGTGTCAATGTGCATTAACACCGAAGAACGGCATGAAATAAGCAAAATCCAAGATTTTTCTTTCTATGTAGCTGGAACCCAAAACAACCTGTTTTGTTTTGTTTAGGCATGATAAACTTCGCTTTGCTATTTGTGGGTGAATGAACACCGAAAGAACAATCCAAACTTCTTAGTCCTCTTTCTATTGTGATGGAACCAAAACACCTAAGCTTGATTTTGGTTGATAAGAAACATTTCATTCTGCTATTTTTGGGTGAATGTGCATTCTAACCACAAAAACACCAATTTTGAAATAAGCCCAATCAAAGCTTATTCGTCGTCTTTCTGCGCATATGAAAGTGAAAAGACGCTGTTGTGTTATTTTGGTATCATTCCAGAATCTTTGCGAATTCTGTGTCAAAGTGCATTAACACCGAAGAACACGACATGAAATAAGCAAAATCCAAGATTCTTCTTTCTATGTAGCTGGAACCGAAAACAACCTGTTTTGTTTTGTTTAGGCTTGTTAAACTTCGCTTTGCTATTTGTGGGTGAATGAACACCGAAAGAACAATCCAAGCTTCTTAGTCCTCTTCCTATTGTGATGGAACCAAAACACCTAAGCTTGATTTTGGCTGATAAGAAACATTTCACTCTGCGATTTTTGGGTGAATGTGCATTCTAACCACAAAAACACCCATTTTGAAAGAAGCCCAATCAAAGTTTATTCGACGTCTTTCTAAGCATATGAAAGCGAAAAGACGGTGTGGTGTTATTTTGGTATCATTATACACACTTTGCGAATTCTGTGTCAAAGTGCATTAACACCGAAGAACACGACTTGAAATAAGCAAAATCCAAGATTCTTCTTTCTATGTAGCTGGAACCCAAAACAACCTGTTTTGTTATGTTTAGGCTTGTTAAACTTCGCTTTCCTATTTGTGGGTGAATGAACACCGAAAGAACAATCCAAGCTTCTTAGTCCTCTTTCTATTGTGATGGAACCAAAACACCTAAGCTTGATTTTGGCTGATAAGAAACATTTCACTCTGCGATTTTTGGGTGAATGTGCATTCTAACCACAAAAACACCCATTTTGAAATAAGCCCAATCAAAGCTTATTCGACGTCTTTCTAAGCATATGAAAGCGAAAAGACGGTGTGGTGTTATTTTGGTATCATTACACACACTTTGCGAATTCTGTGTCAAAGTGCATTAACACCATAGAACACGACATGAAATAAGCAAAATCCAAGATTCTTCTTTTTATGTAGCTGGAACCCATAAGAACCTGTTTTGTTATGTTTAGGCTTGTTAAACTTCGCTTTGCTATTTGTGGGTGAATGAACACCGAAAGAACAATCCAAGCTTCTTATTCCTCTTTCTATTGTGATGGAACCAAAACACCTAAGCTTGATTTTGGCTGATAAGAAACATTTCACTCTGCGATTTTTGGGTGAATGTGCATTCTAACCACAAAAACACCAATTTTGAAATAAGCCCAATCAAAGCCTATTCGTCGTCTTCCTACGCATATGAAAGCGAAAAGACGGTGTTGTGTTATTTTGGTATCATTACACACACTTTGCGAATTCAGTGTCAATGTGCATTAACACCGAAGAACGGCATGAAATAAGCAAAATCCAAGATTTTTCTTTCTATGTAGCTGGAACCCAAAACAACCTGTTTTGTTTTGTTTAGGCATGATAAACTTCGCTTTGCTATTTGTGGGTGAATGAACACCGAAAGAACAATCCAAACTTCTTAGTCCTCTTTCTATTGTGATGGAACCAAAACACCTAAGCTTGATTTTGGTTGATAAGAAACATTTCATTCTGCTATTTTTGGGTGAATGTGCATTCTAACCACAAAAACACCAATTTTGAAATAAGCCCAATCAAAGCTTATTCGTCGTCTTTCTGCGCATATGAAAGTGAAAAGACGCTGTTGTGTTATTTTGGTATCATTCCAGAATCTTTGCGAATTCTGTGTCAAAGTGCATTAACACCGAAGAACACGACATGAAATAAGCAAAATCCAAGATTCTTCTTTCTATGTAGCTGGAACCGAAAACAACCTGTTTTGTTTTGTTTAGGCTTGTTAAACTTCGCTTTGCTATTTGTGGGTGAATGAACACCGAAAGAACAATCCAAGCTTCTTAGTCCTCTTCCTATTGTGATGGAACCAAAACACCTAAGCTTGATTTTGGCTGATAAGAAACATTTCACTCTGCGATTTTTGGGTGAATGTGCATTCTAACCACAAAAACACCCATTTTGAAAGAAGCCCAATCAAAGTTTATTCGACGTCTTTCTAAGCATATGAAAGCGAAAAGACGGTGTGGTGTTATTTTGGTATCATTATACACACTTTGCGAATTCTGTGTCAAAGTGCATTAACACCGAAGAACACGACTTGAAATAAGCAAAATCCAAGATTCTTCTTTCTATGTAGCTGGAACCCAAAACAACCTGTTTTGTTATGTTTAGGCTTGTTAAACTTCGCTTTCCTATTTGTGGGTGAATGAACACCGAAAGAACAATCCAAGCTTCTTAGTCCTCTTTCTATTGTGATGGAACCAAAACACCTAAGCTTGATTTTGGCTGATAAGAAACATTTCACTCTGCGATTTTTGGGTGAATGTGCATTCTAACCACAAAAACACCCATTTTGAAATAAGCCCAATCAAAGCTTATTCGACGTCTTTCTAAGCATATGAAAGCGAAAAGACGGTGTGGTGTTATTTTGGTATCATTACACACACTTTGCGAATTCTGTGTCAAAGTGCATTAACACCATAGAACACGACATGAAATAAGCAAAATCCAAGATTCTTCTTTTTATGTAGCTGGAACCCAAAAGAACCTGTTTTGTTATGTTTAGGCTTGTTAAACTTCGCTTTGCTATTTGTGGGTGAATGAACACCGAAAGAACAATCCAAGCTTCTTATTCCTCTTTCTATTGTGATGGAACCAAAACACCTAAGCTTGATTTTGGCTGATAAGAAACATTTCACTCTGCGATTTTTGGGTGAATGTGCATTCTAACCACAAAAACACCAATTTTGAAATAAGCCCAATCAAAGCTTATTCGTCGTCTTTCTACGCATATGAAAGTGAAAAGACGCTGTTGTGTTATTTTGGTATCATTCCACAATCTTTGAAATTTCTGGATCAATGTGCATTAACACCGAAGAACACGTCATGAAATAAGTAAAATCCAAGATTCCTCTTTCGATGTAGCTGGAACCGAAAACAACCTGTTTTGTTTTGTTTAGGCTTGTTAAACTTCACTTTGCTATTTGTCGGTGAATGAACACCGAAAAAACAATCCAAGCTTCTTAGTCCTCTTTCTATTGTGATGGAACCAAAACACCCAAGCTTGATTTTGGCTGATAAGAAACATTTCACTCTGCGATTTTTGGGTGAATGGGCATTCTAACCACAAAAACACCAATTTTGAAATAAGCCCAATCAAAGCCTATTCGTCGTCTTTCTACGCATATGAAAGCGAAAAGACGGTGTTGTGTTATTTTGGTATCATTCCACAAACCTTGCGAATTCGGTGTCAATGTGCATTAACACCGAAGAACACGTCATGAAATAAGTAAAATCCAAGATTCCTCTTTCTATGTAGCTGGAACCGAAAACAACCTGTTTTGTTTTGTTTAGGCTTGTTAAACTTCACTTTGCTATTTGTCGGTGAATGAACACCGAAAGAACAATCCAAGCTTCTTAGTCCTCTTTCTATTGTGATGGAACCAAAACACCTAAGCTTGATTTTGGCTGATAAGAAACATTTCACTCTGCGATTTTTGGGTGAATGTGCATTCTAACCACAAAAACACCAATTTTGAAATAAGCCCAATCAAAGCCTATTCGTCGTCTTCCTACGCATATGAAAGCGAAAAGACGGTGTTGTGTTATTTTGGTATCATTACACACACTTTGCGAATTCAGTGTCAATGTGCATTAACACCGAAGAACGGCATGAAATAAGCAAAATCCAAGATTTTTCTTTCTATGTAGCTGGAACCCAAAACAACCTGTTTTGTTTTGTTTAGGCATGATAAACTTCGCTTTGCTATTTGTGGGTGAATGAACACCGAAAGAACAATCCAAACTTCTTAGTCCTCTTCCTATTGTGATGGAACCAAAACACCTAAGCTTGATTTTGGCTGATAAGAAACATTTCACTCTGCGATTTTTGGGTGAATATGCATTCTAACCACAAAAACACCGATTTTGAAATAAGCCCAATCAAAGCTTATTCGTCGTCTTTCTAAGCATATGAAAGCGAAAAGACGGTGTGGTGTTATTTTGGTATCATTACATACACTTTGCGAATTCGGTGTCAAAGTGCATTAACACCGAAGAACACGACATGAAATAAGCAAAACCCAAGATTCCTCTTTCTATGTAGCTGGAACCCAAAACAACCTGTTTTGTTTTGTTTAGGCATGTTAAACTTCACTTTGCTATTTGTGGGTGAATGAACACCGAAAGAACAATCCAAGCTTCTTAGTCCTCTTTCTATTTTGATGGAAACAAAACACCTAAGCTTGATTTTGGCTGATAAGAAACATTTCACTCTGCGATTTTGGGCTGAATGTGCATTCTAACCACAAAAACACCAATTTTGAAATAAGCCCAATCAAAGCTTATTCGACGTCTTTCTAAGCATATGAAAGCGAAAATACGGTGTGGTGTTATTTTGGTATCATTACACACACTTTGCGAATTCGGTGTCAAAGTGCATTAACACCGAAGAAATAAGCAGAATCAAAACATGAAATAAGTAAAATCCAAGATTCTTCTTTCTTTGTAGCTGGAACCGAAAACAACCTGTTTTGTTTTGTTTAGGCTTGTTAAACTTCGCTTTGCTATTTGTGGGTGAATGAACACCGAAAGAACAATCCAAGCTTCTTAGTCCTCTTTCTATTGTGATGGAACCAAAACACCTAAGCTTGATAAGAAACATTTCACTCTGCGATTTTGGGGTGAATGTGTATTCTAACCACAAAAACACCAATTTTGAAATAAGCCCAAGCAAAGCTTATTCGACGTCTTTCTAAGCATATGAAAGCGAAAAGAAGGTGTGGTGTTATTTTGGTATCATTACACACACTTTGCGAATTTGGTGTCAAAGTGCATTAACACCGAAGAAATAAGCAAAATCAAAACATTAAATAAGCAAAATCCAAGATTCTTCTTTCTATGTAGCTGGAACCGAAAACAACCTGTTTTGTTTTCTTTAGGCATGTTAAACTTCACTTTGCTATTTGTGGGTGAATGAACACCGAAAGAACAATCCAAGCTTCTTAGTCCTCTTTCTATTGTGATGGAACCAAAACACCTAAGCTTGATTTTGGCTGATAAGAAACATTTCACTCTGCGATTTTGGGGTGAATGTGTATTCTAACCACAAAACACCAATTTTGTAATAAGCCCAAGCAAAGCTTATTCGATGTCTTTCTAAGCATATGAAAGAGAAAAGAAGGTGTGGTGTTATTTTGGTATCATTACACATACTTTGCGAATTCGGTGTCAAAGTGCATTAACACCGAAGAACGACATGAAATAAGCAAAATCCAAGATTTTTCTTTCTATGTAGCTGGAACCCAAAACAACCTGTTTTGTTTTGTTTAGGCATGATAAACTTCACTTTGCTATTTGTGGGTGAATGAACACCGAAAGAACAATCCAAGCATATTCGCCCTCTTTCTATTGTGATGGAACCAAAACACCTAAGCTTGATTTTGTTGATAAGAAACATTTCATTCTGCTATTTTTGGGTGAATGTGCATTCTAACCACAAAAACACCAATTTTGAAATAAGCCCAATCAAAGCTTATTCGACGTCTTTCTAAGCATATGAAAGCGAAAAGACGGTGTGGTGTTATTTTGGTATCATTACACACACTTTGCGAATTCGGTGTCAAAGTGCATTAACACCACAGAACACGACATGAAATAAGCAAAATCCAAGATTCTTCTTTCTATGTAGCTGGAACCCAAAACAACCTGTTTTGTTTTGTTTAGGCTTGTTAAACTTCGCTTTGCTATTTGTGGGTGAATGAACACCGAAAGAACAATCCAAGCTTCTTAGTCCTCTTTCTATTGTGACGGAACCAAAACACCTAAGCTTGATTTTGGCTGATAAGAAACATTTCACTCTGCGATTTTTGGGTGAATGTGCATTCTAACCACAAAAACACCAATTTTGAAATAAGCCCAATCAAAGCTTATTCGTCGTCTTTCTACGCATATGAAAGTGAAAAGATGCTGTTGTGTTATTTTGGTATCATTCCACAATCTTTGAAATTTCTGGATCAATGTGCATTAACACCGAAGAACACGTCATGAAATAAGTAAAATCCAAGATTCCTCTTTCGATGTAGCTGGAACCGAAAACAACCTGTTTTGTTTTGTTTAGGCTTGTTAAACTTCACTTTGCTATTTGTCGGTGAATGAACACCGAAAAAACAATCCAAGTTTCTTAGTCCTCTTTCTATTGTGATGGAACCAAAACACCCAAGCTTGATTTTGGCTGATAAGAAACATTTCACTGCGATTTTTGGGTGAATGTGCATTCTAACCACAAAAACACCAATTTTGAAATAAGCCCAATCAAAGCCTATTCGTCGTCTTTCTACGCATATGAAAGCGAAAAGACGGTGTTGTGTTATTTTGGTATCATTCCACAAACCTTGCGAATTCGGTGTCAATGTGCATTAACACCGAAGAACACGTCATGAAATAAGTAAAATCCAAGATTCCTCTTTCTATGTAGCTGGAACCGAAAACAACCTGTTTTGTTTTGTTTAGGCTTGTTAAACTTCACTTTGCTATTTGTCGGTGAATGAACACCGAAAGAACAATCCAAGCTTCTTAGTCCTCTTTCTATTGTGATGGAACCAAAACACCTAAGCTTGATTTTGGCTGATAAGAAACATTTCACTCTGCGATTTTTGGGTGAATGTGCATTCTAACCACAAAAACACCAATTTTGAAATAAGCCCAATCAAAGCCTATTCGTCGTCTTCCTACGCATATGAAAGCGAAAAGACGGTGTTGTGTTATTTTGGTATCATTACACACACTTTGCGAATTCAGTGTCAATGTGCATTAACACCGAAGAACGGCATGAAATAAGCAAAATCCAAGATTTTTCTTTCTATGTAGCTGGAACCCAAAACAACCTGTTTTGTTTTGTTTAGGCATGATAAACTTCGCTTTGCTATTTGTGGGTGAATGAACACCGAAAGAACAATCCAAACTTCTTAGTCCTCTTTCTATTGTGATGGAACCAAAACACCTAAGCTTGATTTTGGTTGATAAGAAACATTTCATTCTGCTATTTTTGGGTGAATGTGCATTCTAACCACAAAAACACCAATTTTGAAATAAGCCCAATCAAAGCTTATTCGTCGTCTTTCTGCGCATATGAAAGTGAAAAGACGCTGTTGTGTTATTTTGGTATCATTCCAGAATCTTTGCGAATTCTGTGTCAAAGTGCATTAACACCGAAGAACACGACATGAAATAAGCAAAATCCAAGATTCTTCTTTCTATGTAGCTGGAACCGAAAACAACCTGTTTTGTTTTGTTTAGGCTTGTTAAACTTCGCTTTGCTATTTGTGGGTGAATGAACACCGAAAGAACAATCCAAGCTTCTTAGTCCTCTTCCTATTGTGATGGAACCAAAACACCTAAGCTTGATTTTGGCTGATAAGAAACATTTCACTCTGCGATTTTTGGGTGAATGTGCATTCTAACCACAAAAACACCCATTTTGAAAGAAGCCCAATCAAAGTTTTTTCGACGTCTTTCTAAGCATATGAAACCGAAAAGACGGTGTGGTGTTATTTTGGTATCATTATACACACTTTGCGAATTCTGTGTCAAAGTGCATTAACACCGAAGAACACGACTTGAAATAAGCAAAATCCAAGATTCTTCTTTCTATGTAGCTGGAACCCAAAACAACCTGTTTTGTTATGTTTAGGCTTGTTAAACTTCGCTTTCCTATTTGTGGGTGAATGAACACCGAAAGAACAATCCAAGCTTCTTAGTCCTCTTTCTATTGTGATGGAACCAAAACACCTAAGCTTGATTTTGGCTGATAAGAAACATTTCACTCTGCGATTTTTGGGTGAATGTGCATTCTAACCACAAAAACACCCATTTTGAAATAAGCCCAATCAAAGCTTATTCGACGTCTTTCTAAGCATATGAAAGCGAAAAGACGGTGTGGTGTTATTTTGGTATCATTACACACACTTTGCGAATTCTGTGTCAAAGTGCATTAACACCATAGAACACGACATGAAATAAGCAAAATCCAAGATTCTTCTTTTTATGTAGCTGGAACCCAAAAGAACCTGTTTTGTTATGTTTAGGCTTGTTAAACTTCGCTTTGCTATTTGTGGGTGAATGAACACCGAAAGAACAATCCAAGCTTCTTATTCCTCTTTCTATTGTGATGGAACCAAAACACCTAAGCTTGATTTTGGCTGATAAGAAACATTTCACTCTGCGATTTTTGGGTGAATGTGCATTCTAACCACAAAAACACCAATTTTGAAATAAGCCCAATCAAAGCCTATTCGTCGTCTTTCTACGCATATGAAAGCGAAAAGACGGTGTTGTGTTATTTTGGTATCATTCCACAAACCTTGCGAATTCGGTGTCAATGTGCATTAACACCGAAGAACACGTCATGAAATAAGTAAAATCCAAGATTCCTCTTTCTATGTAGCTGGAACCGAAAACAACCTGTTTTGTTTTGTTTAGGCTTGTTAAACTTCACTTTGCTATTTGTCGGTGAATGAACACCGAAAGAACAATCCAAGCTTCTTAGTCCTCTTTCTATTGTGATGGAACCAAAACACCTAAGCTTGATTTTGGCTGATAAGAAACATTTCACTCTGCGATTTTTGGGTGAATGTGCATTGTAACCACAAAAACACCAATTTTGAAATAAGCCCAATCAAAGCCTATTCGTCGTCTTCCTACGCATATGAAAGCGAAAAGACGGTGTTGTGTTATTTTGGTATCATTACACACACTTTGCGAATTCAGTGTCAATGTGCATTAACACCGAAGAACGGCATGAAATAAGCAAAACCCAAGATTCCTCTTTCTATGTAGCTGGAACCCAAAACAACCTGTTTTGTTTTGTTTAGGCATGTTAAACTTCACTTTGCTATTTGTGGGTGAATGAACACCGAAAGAACAATCCAAGCTTCTTAGTCCTCTTTCTATTTTGATGGAAACAAAACACCTAAGCTTGATTTGGGCTGATAAGAAACATTTCACTCTGCGATTTTGGGCTGAATGTGCATTCTAACCACAAAAACACCAATTTTGAAATAAGCCCAATCAAAGCTTATTCGACGTCTTTCTAAGCATATGAAAGCGAAAATACGGTGTGGTGTTATTTTGGTATCATTACACACACTTTGCGAATTCGGTGTCAAAGTGCATTAACACCGAAGAAATAAGCAGAATCAAAACATGAAATAAGTAAAATCCAAGATTCTTCTTTCTATGTAGCTGGAACCGAAAACAACCTGTTTTGTTTTGTTTAGGCTTGTTAAACTTCGCTTTGCTATTTGTGGGTGAATGAACACCGAAAGAACAATCCAAGCTTCTTAGTCCTCTTTCTATTGTGATGGAACCAAAACACCTAAGCTTGATAAGAAACATTTCACTCTGCGATTTTGGGGTGAATGTGTATTCTAACCACAAAAACACCAATTTTGAAATAAGCCCAAGCAAAGCTTATTCGACGTCTTTCTAAGCATATGAAAGCGAAAAGAAGGTGTGGTGTTATTTTGGTATCATTACACACACTTTGCGAATTCTGTGTCAAAGTGCATTAACACCGAAGAACACGACTTGAAATAAGCAAAATCCAAGATTCTTCTTTCTATGTAGCTGGAACCCAAAACAACCTGTTTTGTTATGTTTAGGCTTGTTAAACTTCACTTTGCTATTTGTGGGTGAATGAACACCGAAAGAACAATCCAAGCTTCTTAGTCCTCTTTCTATTGTGATGGAACCAAAACACCTAAGCTTGATTTTGGCTGATAAGAAACATTTCACTCTGCGATTTTGGGGTGAATGTGTATTCTAACCACAAAACACCAATTTTGAAATAAGCCCAAGCAAAGCTTATTCGATGTCTTTCTAAGCATATGAAAGAGAAAAGAAGGTGTGGTGTTATTTTGGTATCATTACACATACTTTGCGAATTCGGTGTCAAAGTGCATTAACACCGAAGAACGACATGAAATAAGCAAAATCCAAGATTTTTCTTTCTATGTAGCTGGAACCCAAAACAACCTGTTTTGTTTTGTTTAGGCATGATAAACTTCACTTTGCTATTTGTGGGTGAATGAACACCGAAAGAACAATCCAAGCATATTCGCCCTCTTTCTATTGTGATGGAACCAAAACACCTAAGCTTGATTTTGTTGATAAGAAACATTTCATTCTGCTATTTTTGGGTGAATGTGCATTCTAACCACAAAAACACCAATTTTGAAATAAGCCCAATCAAAGCTTATTCGACGTCTTTCTAAGCATATGAAAGCGAAAAGACGGTGTGGTGTTATTTTGGTATCATTACACACACTTTGCGAATTCGGTGTCAAAGTGCATTAACACCATAGAACACGACATGAAATAAGCAAAATCCAAGATTCTTCTTTCTATGTAGCTGGAACCCAAAACAACCTGTTTTGTTTTGTTTAGGCTTGTTAAACTTCGCTTTGCTATTTGTGGGTGAATGAACACCGAAAGAACAATCCAAGCTTCTTAGTCCTCTTTCTATTGTGACGGAACCAAAACACCTAAGCTTGATTTTGGCTGATAAGAAACATTTCACTCTGCGATTTTTGGGTGAATGTGCATTCTAACCACAAAAACACCAATTTTGAAATAAGCCCAATCAAAAGCTTATTCGACGTCTTTCTAAGCATATGAAAGCGAAAAGACGGTGTGGTGTTATTTTGGTATCATTACACACACTTTGCGAATTCTGTGTCAAAGTGCATTAACACCATAGAACACGACATGAAATAAGCAAAATCCAAGATTCTTCTTTTTATGTAGCTGGAACCCAAAAGAACCTGTTTTGTTATGTTTAGGCTTGTTAAACTTCGCTTTGCTATTTGTGGGTGAATGAACACCGAAAGAACAATCCAAGCTTCTTATTCCTCTTTCTATTGTGATGGAACCAAAACACCTAAGCTTGATTTTGGCTGATAAGAAACATTTCACTCTGCGATTTTTGGGTGAATGTGCATTCTAACCACAAAAACACCAATTTTGAAATAAGCCCAATCAAAGCTTATTCGTCGTCTTTCTACGCATATGAAAGTGAAAAGACGCTGTTGTGTTATATTGGTATCATTCCACAATCTTTGCGATTTCTGGATCAATGTGCATTAACACCGAAGAACACGTCATGAAATAAGTAAAATCCAAGATTCCTCTTTCTATGTAGCTGGAACCGAAAACAACCTGTTTTGTTTTGTTTAGGCTTGTTAAACTTCGCTTTGCTATTTGTGGGTGAATGAACACCGAAAGAACAATCCAAGCTTCTTATTCCTCTTTCTATTGTGATGGAACCAAAACACCTAAGCTTGATTTTGGCTGATAAGAAACATTTCACTCTGCGATTTTTGGGTGAATGTGCATTCTAACCACAAAAACACCCATTTTGAAAGAAGCCCAATCAAAGTTTATTCGACGTCTTTCTAAGCATATGAAAGCGAAAAGACGGTGTGGTGTTATTTTGGTATCTGTCAGAGACTGCCTCCAGGTCCCAGCTCACAGAAGACCAACGCTAGCCAGCGGAACTGTACAAAGTCTTTATTGAAGTTTAGTTCCCATTTTCAAACCCTAGCGTGCATCTCTACGTCTAGACCCTAGACCAGCGAAGCCTCATCTGAGTCTCCGCCCCCTGTACACCAATTCAACACTCTAGCCTTACTCCACCTTCTGCGTTTCTCCTTCCGCCTCTGGGTCCTACTACCCCCCTGGGTGCCTTCCTTCCTGGACGCTTCGGATGCGGACCCCTCGGACTCCTCCCCCTCTCTTCGGCGGGCTTTGGGACCCGGCTCCCTCTCCGGGCTGCTTATGGCGCCACCCTCTTGTACATTTGAACTTGGCGCGCGCGCGCTGCCCCTGACCTTCCTTTTGACCGTTTCCTCGCTCTCTGATGCAGGCGTGGCTAACCCTGACTCCTGTCCTTCCGCTGACGGAGAGCTGCCTGCTCCCGATGCCTGGGGCTCCTCCCCCCTACTGCTCTCCGGTGGGGAAGCTGGTCCCGATTTCCAGCTGCTGCTCTCTGAGCCCTCTCTGGCCCCTCCCTCCTGGGGTGTTCCCCTTGGCAACCCCCTTGCTCTGATCACGGGAGCCCCTTTCTGTGAATCCTCTGATTCGCTGGAGAGACTTAGAGACCTCGGACGGCTATCATCGCTGACTTCTCCCTCGGATTCCTCTCCCTCGGTCTCTAATTCCTCCCTTCCCTGTCCCTCTGCTCCTGAACCCCTGACATCCATCCCCCCCTCGAAGCCCCCCCTTCCCCCCTCCCCTCCTTCCGGTGTGGGTACTGGGTGCTCCGTCGTAGCGGGGGTGCGTGCAGGATACAGTTCGTCCCCCATGTACTCGTCGACATCTCTCTCCTCTGCTTCCATCTCTCTGTCTCCGTGCTCGAACCCCACGTCTTCCCCCAACACGTCCATGTCCGTCTCGCCCCCCTCCCCCTCTTCGGGTGATCCCAGCCAAGGACCACTCAGCCACTTCCTGCGCCACTGCTCTTCTGGTCGATCGTCCCACCAATAAGAGCTGTCTGAGGCAGACCCCGGTGGCGAACCCACCCGGGAGCTCGGGACTGGGGCCTGTTCTTCGTCCGAGTCGAACCCCTGGAATGTGCTGGCCGAAAGAGTGGTTGTGAAGAGCCAGTCGTCGAAATACTCGGCTGGCATGGGCCTGTGTGGGAAGAGGGCATGAAACTCCTCTTTGAGCAGAGGCTCCTCCAAAGCATAGTCCGGAACCCAGCTGTTCGCAGTGGCCGGGGTACCCTCTCTGGCTAGGAGATATTCTACTCCTTCTTCCCCCCATCTCGAGTCTAAAATCTCTGTGACCTCGTTGATGTGCCCCCTCCTTGGCGACCCCCCCTGTCTGGGCCCTTCTCTGGGCGGGTCCGGTGCTGTGTCTGGCTCCTGAAATCTATGAGGTGCTTTGTAGGGCGTGAGCACTGATCTATGGAACACCGGATGCATCCTGGAACCCTCCGGAAGCGCTAACCGGAAGGCCACTGGATTGACCTGTGCCTGGACTTGGTAAGGTCCTAGCTGCTTATGTCCTAGCTTCTTCTTCGCTAACGATCTGGTCGGCACTGCTTGCGCTGCTAACCAGACCCAGTCTCCCACCTGTATGTCTTCCCCAACTCTTCTGTGTCTGTCTGCCTGCACTTTGTATGCGTGTTTTGCGAGTTCTAACTGCCTCCTGAGCTGTTCGTGGACTTCCTGCAACTCCGACGCTAAGGCTTCCGCTGCCTGTGGCTCCCCCTCCCCCACTCTCTCTAAACTCGGGAAGGTTCTGGGATGCCTCCCGTTGTTGGCAAAGAACGGCGTCACCCCCGTCGACACGTGCTTCGTATTGTTGTAAGCGAACTCAGCGAGTGGCAGGTAGTCCACCCATGTCGTGGGCTGCTGATTGGCGTAGCATCTCAGGTACTGCTGCATGATGGCGTTGACCCTCTCCGCTTGTCCGTTGGTCTGTGGGTGTCTCGCCGACGCCAAATTGACTTTGACGTTCAGAATGCCCATCAGCTTCTGCCAGAAGTTCGAGATGAACTGTCGCCCCCGGTCGGAGAGAATAGATCGTGGCAGACCGTGAACCTTGAACACGTGGTCAATGAACAGTTTGGCGGTCTGCTCTGCCGTGGCTACCTTCGCACACGGAATGAAGTGTGCCATTTTAGTAAACATGTCCACCACCACTAGCACTGCTGTCTTTCCCCTCGAACTGGGCAGATCCGTGACGAAGTCCAGGGCCACCCTCTCCCACGGTTCAGCCGGTGTTTGCAGCGGTTCCAGCAATCCCGCCGGCGGTTTGTGAACTGACTTGGCCCTTTGGCAGGTGTCACATCTCGCGACGTAATCCGCGACTTCCCCCCGCATCTTGGGCCACCAAAAGTCTCTGGCTACTAGTTCGACAGTCTTTTCTTTGCCAAAGTGCCCGGCTGTGGGAGCGTCGTGTAGCTGCTGCAGAACCCTTGCGCGGAGGTCGTCTCCCGGCACGTAGAGTGCTCCCTTGTGGAGGAGCAACCCATCGCGTATCTGGAACTCGTCGGCCCTCGCTGTGCCCCTGTGCACCTCCTCCATCCTGGCCTGTGCGAAGGGGTCTTCCCGCAGCGCTCGACGGACGGCCTCCAGGTCCACGGTTGCCGACGCGCATGCCCACGCTTCCGGTGCGAAAATGTGCTTGGCCGCCGGCGGTGCCGCCTCCTCCAGGTATTGCGGCTTTCTGGACAAAGCATCCGCCATCACGTTGTTGTCGCCCGGAATGTACTCTATCTTAAAGTCGAAGTCCGCGAAGAACTCCGCCCATCTAATGTGTCGCTGGTTGAGGAACCTAGCCGTGCGCCAGTACTCCAGATTCTTGTGGTCCGTGTGGACCTGCACTGTGTGTCTGGCTCCGATAAGGAAGTGCCGCCATGCCTTGAACGCTGCATGGATGGCTAGCAACTCCCTGTCCCAGATGGTATAATTCTGCTCCGACTTGCTGAGCTTCCTCGAGTAGAAGGCGCACGGCCTCCAGTCCCCCTGCTGGTCTTGTTGCAACAGGACAGCTCCCACGGCTCTGTCTGAGGCGTCTGTCTCCACCCTCATGGGTCTGCTGGGATTCACATGCAGCAGCTGCTCCTCTGACGCGAAGAGCCGCTTGAGTCTCTGAAAGGACTGCTCCGCTTGCTCCGTCCAGATGAATTTCTTCTTCTTGGAGCTGAGCGTGTCGGTGATGGCCGCTGTCTGCATGGCAAATCCCTTGATGAACTTGCGGTAAAAGTTGGCAAAGCCGACAAACCGCTGGACTTCCTTCCGATTGCGTGGGCTTTTCCAGTCCAAAACTGCGCTAACCTTGGCGCTGTCCATGGCGAGCCCCTTGTCTGACAGCTTGTAGCCCAGGAAATCCACCTCCGTCACGTCGAACTGGCACTTCTCCAGCTTGGCGTACAGCCTGTGCTCCTTCAGTCTCTGCAGAACTTCCCTGACATCCCTCTCGTGCGCCTCGCGCGATTCTGAAAAAATCAGGATGTCGTCCAGGAAGCATACGCACTTCTTGTAAAGGAGCCCCGCCAGC
Source organism: Podarcis melisellensis (assembly GCF_964234715.1). Taxonomy (NCBI): domain Eukaryota; kingdom Metazoa; phylum Chordata; class Lepidosauria; order Squamata; family Lacertidae; genus Podarcis; species Podarcis melisellensis. Next base: position 386,504 of record NW_028113145.1, on the reverse strand, counting down.
ACATGATGCATAAAGGCTTGGAAAGTGTGAGAGCCATTTTGCAATCCGAAGGGCATAACTCTGTATTCGTAGGTGCCCAGTGGCGTGAACATGGCCGTCTTCCACTCGTCGCCCTCGCGCATGCGAATCAGGTTGTACGCCCCACGTAGATCCAACTTGGTGAAAACGCGTCCTTTCCGCACCGTCGCGAGCAGGTCGTCTATCTTGGGCATGGGGAAAGCTGAGGGCTTGGTTTTCGAGTTTAAGATCCTGAAATCCACCACCAGCCTCCGTTGGGGCGTGTCCCGCTTCTTCACAAAGAATACTGGACTGCCTCCCACCGCTTTCGACTCCCGGATGAACCCACGCTGCAAATTGTGATCTATGAACTCCCTGAGTTCCTGCAGTTCATCCTCAGACATGGAGTACAGTTTCCCCGTTGGCAGCGTCGCCCCCGGCAGGAGGTCAATCTTGCAATCATAGGGTCTGTGAGGAGGTAGCTTGTCCGCCTCCTTCTCGCAGAAAACCTCCAAAAACTCCGCATACTTGTGGGGTACTGCTTGCAGCGTGCCCAACTGTAACTGCGGGTCCTCCTCTTCCTCCTCTGGGCTGGGTATGATGCAGTGTTCTGCACAGTAGGAGGATCCAAACGTTAGTTGGCGCTGGTACCAAGCCAACGCTGGGCTGTGCCTGTGCAGCCAACTCATGCCTAATACTACAGGCGTGTCTGACAGTTGGGTGACATTGAAGCTGATAACCTCCCGGTGATTCCCAATTTGCATCACCATCGGCGGCGTCTGCTGCACCACCTGCCCCCCTAGCAGTTCCCTGCCATCCACCGTGACAACCTTCAGGGGCAGCGTGGCTGGCAGTAAAGCTATGTTGTGTCGTTGAATGAACTCCAGTCCTATAAAGTCTGCATTACTGCCAGAGTCAATTGTGATAGGCACTTCTAAGGTGAGTCCATTGGGCAGCTGGAGCGATGCGGTGAGCTGCACCACTGGTTTGGGCGGGAGGGGGTCTGTGGGCTGCAAAATCTCCGGGGACTTCTTCACTGACTTGTCTGGCTGGGCCCCAGTGCCTCCTATTCCAGCCAGACTTCGTCGTTTCCCTGCTGTGGTTCTCTCTGCTGAGTTGTTTCCAATACTGTCACTGAGGCTGCAGTTTGCTTGCGGAGCCTCTGGGGACACTCTTTCGCCAGATGCTCCTCACTCTCACATATATAGCACTTCCTGTTCCTTCTAGGCAGCTTCGGTTTTACTGCTCCCGGTGTTAAGGCTCTATTAGCTGAGAGAGCCCTAGCACCTCCAATCTCCATCTGCTCTTCGCCCCCTCCCTGTGGAGGCGTGGACTGCGCACGCGCTGTCTCTCTAGACAAGAGGGGGGGCACCCTCCCTGGTGTGCGTCCCCAACGTCCTTCTTCTTTGCTCCATGGCCGTTCTTCCTGCCTCACCCCAATCGACAGCGCTCTTTCCACCACTTGCTGAGTGGTTGTGGGTCTCTCTCCCCGTGCCATCTCATCTTTGATCTGTGGGCTCAATCCCTCCAAAAAAAGGTCTCTAACTGGCGGAGAATCCTTATCCTAATTCAGCGCGTTGACCAATGCAAAAAACCTGGAATGATACTGCCTGACGCTGGCTTTCCCTTGTCTTAGCCCAAATATGTCCTTTCTGGCAATATCAATGTCTATGTTTGATAAGAAACAGGAATCCATCGCCTTAATGAATGCATCTGCGCTTTGGAGCGCTGGATCCTTGTCCCTCCACAGATTTCGCAGCCATGCTTTCGCGTCCCCATGCAAATGGGACAGGATGAACCCCACTTTCTCTTGCTCATCTCTAAAGTCTCTCTCCAACAGCTGCAGCGCAAACAGCACGTCTGCTCGGAAATTGGGGTACTGCTGCAAATTCCCATCAAAATGAGATACAATGCTGGCTCCTCTTTTCCCCAACCCAATCCCCTCGGATCTGGGTCCCGGTAGCCCCTGCTTCGCAAGCCCCTCTAACCTGGCTTGAAGATCTCTGCAGGCAGCCGCCGCTTCTTCCTCTCTCTTCCTGGATGCGATTATTTCAGCGCTGAGTTGTGTCACCGCTTCTTGCAGGGAAGCTATTTTCTGTTCTGTAGTCATCTCGCCTGACTTTTGTGAGCTCGCAAGGCACCAGTCTTCTGCCCTCCCTGCCTCGCTCCCGTAGCGATGCTTGAGGCGAAGAAAACCGGTGAAAATTTGAGATGAGGCTTACTGTCAGAGACTGCCTCCAGGTCCCAGCTCACAGAAGACCAACGCTAGCCAGCGGAACTGTACAAAGTCTTTATTGAAGTTTAGTTCCCATTTTCAAACCCTAGCGTGCATCTCTACGTCTAGACCCTAGACCAGCGAAGCCTCATCTGAGTCTCCGCCCCCTGTACACCAGTTCAACACTCTAGCCTTACTCCACCTTCTGCGTTTCTCCTTCCGCCTCTGGGTCCTACTACCCCCCTGGGTGCCTTCCTTCCTGGACGCTTCGGATGCGGACCCCTCGGACTCCTCCCCCTCTCTTCGGCGGGCTTTGGGACCCGGCTCCCTCTCCGGGCTGCTTATGGCGCCACCCTCTTGTACATTTGAACTTGGCGCGCGCGCGCTGCCCCTGACCTTCCTTTTGACCGTTTCCTCGCTCTCTGATGCAGGCGTGGCTAACCCTGACTCCTGTCCTTCCGCTGACGGAGAGCTGCCTGCTCCCGATGCCTGGGGCTCCTCCCCCCTACTGCTCTCCGGTGGGGAAGCTGGTCCCGATTTCCAGCTGCTGCTCTCTGAGCCCTCTCTGGCCCCTCCCTCCTGGGGTGTTCCCCTTGGCAACCCCCTTGCTCTGATCACGGGAGCCCCTTTCTGTGAATCCTCTGATTCGCTGGAGAGACTTAGAGACCTCGGACGGCTATCATCGCTGACTTCTCCCTCGGATTCCTCTCCCTCGGTCTCTAATTCCTCCCTTCCCTGTCCCTCTGCTCCTGAACCCCTGACAGTATCATTATACACACTTTGCGAATTCTGTGTCAAAGTGCATTAACACCGAAGAACACGACTTGAAATAAGCAAAATCCAAGATTCTTCTTTCTATGTAGCTGGAACCCAAAACAACCTGTTTTGTTATGTTTAGGCTTGTTAAACTTCGCTTTTCTATTTGTGGGTGAATGAACACCGAAAGAACAATCCAAGCTTCTTAGTCCTCTTTCTATTGTGATGGAACCAAAACACCTAAGCTTGATTTTGGCTGATAAGAAACATTTCACTCTGCGATTTTTGGGTGAATGTGCATTCTAACCACAAAAACACCCATTTTGAAATAAGCCCAATCAAAGCTTATTCGACGTCTTTCTAAGCATATGAAAGCGAAAAGACGGTGTGGTGTTATTTTGGTATCATTATACACACTTTGCGAATTCTGTGTCAAAGTGCATTAACACCGAAGAACACGACTTGAAATAAGCAAAATCCAAGATTCTTCTTTCTATGTAGCTGGAACCCAAAACAACCTGTTTTGTTATGTTTAGGCTTGTTAAACTTCGCTTTTCTATTTGTGGGTGAATGAACACCGAAAGAACAATCCAAGCATATTCGTCCTCTTTCTATTGTGATGGAACCAAAACACCTAAGCTTGATTTTGGCTGATAAGAAACATTTCACTCTGCGATTTTTGGGTGAATGTGCATTCTAACCACAAAAACACCCATTTTGAAATAAGCCCAATCAAAGCTTATTCGACGTCTTTCTAAGCATATGAAAGCGAAAAGACGGTGTGGTGTTATTTTGGTATCATTACACACACTTTGCGAATTCGGTGTCAAAGTGCATTAACACCGAAGAACACGACATGAAATAAGCAAAATCCAAGATTCTTCTTTCTATGTAGCTGGAACCCAAAACAAAATGTTTTGTTATGTTTAGACTTGTTAAACTTCACTTTGCTATTTGTGGGTGAATGAACACCGAAAGAACAATCCAAGCTTCTTAGTCCTCTTTCTATTGTGACGGAACCAAAACACCTAAGCTTGATTTTGGCTGATAAGAAACATTTCACTCTGCGATTTTTGGGTGAATGGGCATTCTAACCACAAAAACACCAATTTTGAAATAAGCCCAATCAAAGCCTATTCGTCGTCTTTCTACGCATATGAAAGCGAAAAGACGGTGTTGTGTTATTTTGGTATCATTCCACAAACCTTGCGAATTCGGTGTCAATGTACATTAACACCGAAGAACACGTCATGAAATAAGTAAAATCCAAGATTCCTCTTTCTATGTAGCTGGAACCGAAAACAACCTGTTTTGTTTTGTTTAGGCTTGTTAAACTTCACTTTGCTATTTGTCGGTGAATGAACACCGAAAGAACAATCCAAGCTTCTTAGTCCTCTTTCTATTGTGATGGAACCAAAACACCTAAGCTTGATTTTGGCTGATAAGAAACATTTCACTCTGCGATTTTTGGGTGAATGTGCATTCTAACCACAAAAACACCAATTTTGAAATAAGCCCAATCAAAGCTTATTCGTCGTCTTTCTACGCATATGAAAGTGAAAAGATGCTGTTGTGTTATTTTGGTATCATTACACACACTTTGCGAATTCAGTGTCAATGTGCATTAACACCGAAGAACGGCATGAAATAAGCAAAATCCAAGATTTTTCTTTCTATGTAGCTGGAACCCAAAACAACCTGTTTTGTTTTGTTTAGGCATGATAAACTTCGCTTTGCTATTTGTGGGTGAATGAACACCGAAAGAACAATCCAAACTTCTTAGTCCTCTTTCTATTGTGATGGAACCAAAACACCTAAGCTTGATTTTGGTTGATAAGAAACATTTCATTCTGCTATTTTTGGGTGAATGTGCATTCTAACCACAAAAACACCAATTTTGAAATAAGCCCAATCAAAGATTATTCGTCGTCTTTCTACGCATATGAAAGTGAAAAGACGCTGTTGTGTTATTTTGGTATCATTCCAGAATCTTTGCGAATTCTGTGTCAAAGTGCATTAACACCGAAGAACACGACATGAAATAAGCAAAATCCAAGATTCTTCTTTCTATGTAGCTGGAACCCAAAACAACCTGTTTTGTTATGTTTAGGCTTGTTAAACTTCGCTTTTCTATTTGTGGGTGAATGAACCCCCAAAGAACAATCCAAGCTTCTTAGTCCTCTTTCTATTGTGATGGAACCAAAACACCTAAGCTTGATTTTGGCTGATAAGAAACATTTCGCTCTGCGATTTTTGGGTGCATTCTAACCACAAAAACACCAATTTTGAAATAAGCCCAATCAAAGCTTATTCGTCGTCTTTCTACGCATATGAAAGTGAAAAGACGCTGTTGTGTTATATTGGTATCATTCCACAAACCTTGCGAATTCGGTCTCAATGTGCATTAACACCGAAGAACACGTCATGAAATAAGTAAAATCCAAGATTCCTCTTTCTATGTAGCTGGAACCGAAAACAACCTGTTTTGTTTTGTTTAGGCTTGTTAAACTTCGCTTTGCTATTTGTGGGTGAATGAACACCGAAAGAACAATCCAAGCTTCTTAGTCCTCTTCCTATTGTGATGGAACCAAAACACCTAAGCTTGATTTTGGCTGATAAGAAACATTTCACTCTGCGATTTTTGGGTGAATGTGCATTCTAACCACAAAAACACCCATTTTGAAAGAAGCCCAATCAAAGCTTCTTCGACGTCTTTCTAAGCATATGAAAGCGAAAAGACGGTGTGGTGTTATTTTGGTATCATTATACACACTTTGCGAATTCTGTGTCAAAGTGCATTAACACCGAAGAACACGACTTGAAATAAGCAAAATCCAAGATTCTTCTTTCTATGTAGCTGGAACCCAAAACAACCTGTTTTGTTATGTTTAGGCTTGTTAAACTTCGCTTTTCTATTTGTGGGTGAATGAACACCGAAAGAACAATCCAAGCTTCTTAGTCCTCTTTCTATTGTGATGGAACCAAAACACCTAAGCTTGATTTTGGCTGATAAGAAACATTTCACTCTGCGATTTTTGGGTGAATGTGCATTCTAACCACAAAAACACCCATTTTGAAATAAGCCCAATCAAAGCTTATTCGACGTCTTTCTAAGCATATGAAAGCGAAAAGACGGTGTGGTGTTATTTTGGTATCATTACACACACTTTGCGAATTCGGTGTCAAAGTGCATTAACACCGAAGAACACGACATGAAATAAGCAAAATCCAAGATTCTTCTTTCTATGTAGCTGGAACCCAAAACAACCTGTTTTGTTATGTTTAGACTTGTTAAACTTCACTTTGCTATTTGTGGGTGAATGAACACCGAAAGAACAATCCAAGCTTCTTAGTCCTCTTTCTATTGTGATGGAACCAAAACACCTAAGCTTGATTTTGGCTGATAAGAAACATTTCACTCTGCGATTTTTGGGTGAATGTGCATTCTAACCACAAAAACACCAATTTTGAAATAAGCCCAATCAAAGCTTATTCGTCGTCTTTCTACGCATATGAAAGTGAAAAGATGCTGTTGTGTTATTTTGGTATCATTCCACAATCTTTGAAATTTCTGGATCAATGTGCATTAACACCGAAGAACACGTCATGAAATAAGTAAAATCCAAGATTCCTCTTTCGATGTAGCTGGAACCGAAAACAACCTGTTTTGTTTTGTTTAGGCTTGTTAAACTTCACTTTGCTATTTGTCGGTGAATGAACACCGAAAAAACAATCCAAGTTTCTTAGTCCTCTTTCTATTGTGATGGAACCAAAACACCCAAGCTTGATTTTGGCTGATAGGAAACATTTCACTGCGATTTTTGGGTGAATGTGCATTCTAACCACAAAAACACCAATTTTGAAATAAGCCCAATCAAAGCCTATTCGTCGTCTTTCTACGCATATGAAAGCGAAAAGACGGTGTTGTGTTATTTTGGTATCATTCCACAAACCTTGCGAATTCGGTGTCAATGTGCATTAACACCGAAGAACACGTCATGAAATAAGTAAAATCCAAGATTCCTCTTTCTATGTAGCTGGAACCGAAAACAACCTGTTTTGTTTTGTTTAGGCTTGTTAAACTTCACTTTGCTATTTGTCGGTGAATGAACACCGAAAGAACAATCCAAGCTTCTTAGTCCTCTTTCTATTGTGATGGAACCAAAACACCTAAGCTTGATTTTGGCTGATAAGAAACATTTCACTCTGCGATTTTTGGGTGAATGTGCATTCTAACCACAAAAACACCAATTTTGAAATAAGCCCAATCAAAGCCTATTCGTCGTCTTCCTACGCATATGAAAGCGAAAAGACGGTGTTGTGTTATTTTGGTATCATTACACACACTTTGCGAATTCAGTGTCAATGTGCATTAACACCGAAGAACGGCATGAAATAAGCAAAATCCAAGATTTTTCCTTCTATGTAGCTGGAACCCAAAACAACCTGTTTTGTTTTGTTTAGGCATGATAAACTTCGCTTTGCTATTTGTGGGTGAATGAACACCGAAAGAACAATCCAAACTTCTTAGTCCTCTTTCTATTGTGATGGAACCAAAACACCTAAGCTTGATTTTGGTTGATAAGAAACATTTCATTCTGCTATTTTTGGGTGAATGTGCATTCTAACCACAAAAACACCAATTTTGAAATAAGCCCAATCAAAGCTTATTCGTCGTCTTTCTACGCATATGAAAGTGAAAAGACGCTGTTGTGTTATTTTGGTATCATTCCAGAATCTTTGCGAATTCTGTGTCAAAGTGCATTAACATCGAAGAACACGACATGAAATAAGCAAAATCCAAGATTCTTCTTTCTATGTAGCTGGAACCGAAAACAACCTGTTTTGTTTTGTTTAGGCTTGTTAAACTTCGCTTTGCTATTTGTGGGTGAATGAACACCGAAAGAACAATCCAAGCTTCTTAGTCCTCTTCCTATTGTGATGGAACCAAAACACCTAAGCTTGATTTTGGCTGATAAGAAACATTTCACTCTGCGATTTTTGGGTGAATGTGCATTCTAACCACAAAAACACCCATTTTGAAAGAAGCCCAATCAAAGTTTATTCGACGTCTTTCTAAGCATATGAAAGCGAAAAGACGGTGTGGTGTTATTTTGGTATCATTATACACACTTTGCGAATTCTGTGTCAAAGTGCATTAACACCGAAGAGCACGACTTGAAATAAGCAAAATCCAAGATTCTTCTTTCTATGTAGCTGGAACCCAAAACAACCTGTTTTGTTATGTTTAGGCTTGTTAAACTTCGCTTTCCTATTTGTGGGTGAATGAACACCGAAAGAACAATCCAAGCTTCTTAGTCCTCTTTCTATTGTGATGGAACCAAAACACCTAAGCTTGATTTTGGCTGATAAGAAACATTTCACTCTGCGATTTTTGGGTGAATGTGCATTCTAACCACAAAAACACCCATTTTGAAATAAGCCCAATCAAAGCTTATTCGACGTCTTTCTAAGCATATGAAAGCGAAAAGACGGTGTGGTGTTATTTTGGTATCATTACACACACTTTGCGAATTCGGTGTCAAAGTGCATTAACACCGAAGAACACGACATGAAATAAGCAAAATCCAAGATTCTTCTTTCTATGTAGCTGGAACCCAAAACAAAATGTTTTGTTATGTTTAGACTTGTTAAACTTCACTTTGCTATTTGTGGGTGAATGAACACCGAAAGAACAATCCAAGCTTCTTAGTCCTCTTTCTATTGTGACGGAACCAAAACACCTAAGCTTGATTTTGGCTGATAAGAAACATTTCACTCTGCGATTTTTGGGTGAATGTGCATTCTAACCACAAAAACACCCATTTTGAAATAAGCCCAATCAAAGCTTATTCGACGTCTTTCTAAGCATATGAAAGCGAAAAGACGGTGTGGTGTTATTTTGGTATCATTACACACACTTTGCGAATTCTGTGTCAAAGTGCATTAACACCATAGAACACGACATGAAATAAGCAAAATCCAAGATTCTTCTTTTTATGTAGCTGGAACCCAAAAGAACCTGTTTTGTTATGTTTAGGCTTGTTAAACTTCGCTTTGCTATTTGTGGGTGAATGAACACCGAAAGAACAATCCAAGCTTCTTATTCCTCTTTCTATTGTGATGGAACCAAAACACCTAAGCTTGATTTTGGCTGATAAGAAACATTTCACTCTGCGATTTTTGGGTGAATGTGCATTCTAACCACAAAAACACCAATTTTGAAATAAGCCCAATCAAAGCTTATTCGTCGTCTTTCTACGCATATGAAAGTGAAAAGACGCTGTTGTGTTATTTTGGTATCATTCCACAATCTTTGAAATTTCTGGATCAATGTGCATTAACACCGAAGAACACGTCATGAAATAAGTAAAATCCAAGATTCCTCTTTCGATGTAGCTGGAACCGAAAACAACCTGTTTTGTTTTGTTTAGGCTTGTTAAACTTCACTTTGCTATTTGTCGGTGAATGAACACCGAAAAAACAATCCAAGCTTCTTAGTCCTCTTTCTATTGTGATGGAACCAAAACACCCAAGCTTGATTTTGGCTGATAAGAAACATTTCACTCTGCGATTTTTGGGTGAATGGGCATTCTAACCACAAAAACACCAATTTTGAAATAAGCCCAATCAAAGCCTATTCGTCGTCTTTCTACGCATATGAAAGCGAAAAGACGGTGTTGTGTTATTTTGGTATCATTCCACAAACCTTGCGAATTCGGTGTCAATGTGCATTAACACCGAACAACACATCATGAAATAAGTAAAATCCAAGATTCCTCTTTCTATGTAGCTGGAACCGAAAACAACCTGTTTTGTTTTGTTTAGGCTTGTTAAACTTCACTTTGCTATTTGTCGGTGAATGAACACCGAAAGAACAATCCAAGCTTCTTAGTCCTCTTTCTATTGTGATGGAACCAAAACACCTAAGCTTGATTTTGGTTGATAAGAAACATTTCACTCTGCGATTTTTGGGTGAATGTGCATTCTAACCACAAAAACACCAATTTTGAAATAAGCCCAATCAAAGCCTATTCGTCGTCTTCCTACGCATATGAAAGCGAAAAGACGGTGTTGTGTTATTTTGGTATCATTACACACACTTTGCGAATTCAGTGTCAATGTGCATTAACACCGAAGAACGGCATGAAATAAGCAAAATCCAAGATTTTTCTTTCTATGTAGCTGGAACCCAAAACAACCTGTTTTGTTTTGTTTAGGCATGATAAACTTCGCTTTGCTATTTGTGGGTGAATGAACACCGAAAGAACAATCCAAACTTCTTAGTCCTCTTCCTATTGTGATGGAACCAAAACACCTAAGCTTGATTTTGGCTGATAAGAAACATTTCACTCTGCGATTTTTGGGTGAATATGCATTCTAACCACAAAAACACCGATTTTGAAATAAGCCCAATCAAAGCTTATTCGTCGTCTTTCTAAGCATATGAAAGCGAAAAGACGGTGTGGTGTTATTTTGGTATCATTACATACACTTTGCGAATTCGGTGTCAAAGTGCATTAACACCGAAGAACACGACATGAAATAAGCAAAACCCAAGATTCCTCTTTCTATGTAGCTGGAACCCAAAACAACCTGTTTTGTTTTGTTTAGGCATGTTAAACTTCACTTTGCTATTTGTGGGTGAATGAACACCGAAAGAACAATCCAAGCTTCTTAGTCCTCTTTCTATTTTGATGGAAACAAAACACCTAAGCTTGATTTTGGCTGATAAGAAACATTTCACTCTGCGATTTTGGGGTGAATGTGCATTCTAACCACAAAAACACCAATTTTGAAATAAGCCCAATCAAAGCTTATTCGACGTCTTTCTAAGCATAAAAAAGCGAAAATACGGTGTGGTGTTATTTTGGTATCATTACACACACTTTGCGAATTCGGTGTCAAAGTGCATTAACACCGAAGAAATAAGCAGAATCAAAACATGAAATAAGTAAAATCCAAGATTCTTCTTTCTATGTAGCTGGAACCGAAAACAACCTGTTTTGTTTTGTTTAGGCTTGTTAAACTTCGCTTTGCTATTTGTGGGTGAATGAACACCGAAAGAACAATCCAAGCTTCTTAGTCCTCTTTCTATTGTGATGGAACCAAAACACCTAAGCTTGATAAGAAACATTTCACTCTGCGATTTTGGGGTGAATGTGTATTCTAACCACAAAAACACCAATTTTGAAATAAGCCCAAGCAAAGCTTATTCGACGTCTTTCTAAGCATATGAAAGCGAAAAGAAGGTGTGGTGTTATTTTGGTATCATTACACACACTTTGCGAATTTGGTGTCAAAGTGCATTAACACCGAAGAAATAAGCAAAATCAAAACATTAAATAAGCAAAATCCAAGATTCTTCTTTCTATGTAGCTGGAACCGAAAACAACCTGTTTTGTTTTCTTTAGGCATGTTAAACTTCACTTTGCTATTTGTGGGTGAATGAACACCGAAAGAACAATCCAAGCTTCTTAGTCCTCTTTCTATTGTGATGGAACCAAAACACCTAAGCTTGATTTTGGCTGATAAGAAACATTTCACTCTGCGATTTTGGGGTGAATGTGTATTCTAACCACAAAACACCAATTTTGAAATAAGCCCAAGCAAAGCTTATTCGATGTCTTTCTAAGCATATGAAAGAGAAAAGAAGGTGTGGTGTTATTTTGGTATCATTACACATACTTTGCGAATTCGGTGTCAAAGTGCATTAACACCGAAGAACGACATGAAATAAGCAAAATCCAAGATTTTTCTTTCTATGTAGCTGGAACCCAAAACAACCTGTTTTGTTTTGTTTAGGCATGATAAACTTCACTTTGCTATTTGTGGGTGAATGAACACCGAAAGAACAATCCAAGCATATTCGCCCTCTTTCTATTGTGATGGAACCAAAACACCTAAGCCTGATTTTGTTGATAAGAAACATTTCATTCTGCTATTTTTGGGTGAATGTGCATTCTAACCACAAAAACACCAATTTTGAAATAAGCCCAATCAAAGCTTATTCGACGTCTTTCTAAGCATATGAAAGCGAAAAGACGGTGTGGTGTTATTTTGGTATCATTACACACACTTTGCGAATTCGGTGTCAAAGTGCATTAACACCATAGAACACGACATGAAATAAGCAAAATCCAAGATTCTTCTTTCTATGTAGCTGGAACCCAAAACAACCTGTTTTGTTTTGTTTAGGCTTGTTAAACTTCGCTTTGCTATTTGTGGGTGAATGAACACCGAAAGAACAATCCAAGCTTCTTAGTCCTCTTTCTATTGTGACGGAACCAAAACACCTAAGCTTGATTTTGGCTGATAAGAAACATTTCACTCTGCGATTTTTGGGTGAATGTGCATTCTAACCACAAAAACACCAATTTTGAAATAAGCCCAATCAAAAGCTTATTCGACGTCTTTCTAAGCATATGAAAGCGAAAAGACGGTGTGGTGTTATTTTGGTATCATTACACACACTTTGCGAATTCTGTGTCAAAGTGCATTAAGACCATAGAACACGACATGAAATAAGCAAAATCCAAGATTCTTCTTTTTATGTAGCTGGAACCCAAAAGAACCTGTTTTTTTATGTTTAGGCTTGTTAAACTTCGCTTTGCTATTTGTGGGTAAATGAACACCGAAAGAACAATCCAAGCTTCTTATTCCTCTTTCTATTGTGATGGAACCAAAACACCTAAGCTTGATTTTGGCTGATAAGAAACATTTCACTCTGCGATTTTTGGGTGAATGTGCATTCTAACCACAAAAACACCCATTTTGAAAGAAGCCCAATCAAAGTTTATTCGACGTCTTTCTAAGCATATGAAAGCGAAAAGACGGTGTGGTGTTATTTTGGTATCATTATACACACTTTGCGAATTCTGTGTCAAAGTGCATTAACACCGAAGAACACGACATGAAATAAGCAAAATCCAAGATTCTTCTTTCTATGTAGCTGGAACCCAAAACAACCTGTTTTGTTATGTTTAGGCTTGTTAAACTTCGCTTTTCTATTTGTGGGTGAATGAACCCCCAAAGAACAATCCAAGCTTCTTAGTCCTCTTTCTATTGTGATGGAACCAAAACACCTAAGCTTGATTTTGGCTGATAAGAAACAATTCGCTCTGCGATTTTTGGGTGCATTCTAACCACAAAAACACCAATTTTGAAATAAGCCCAATCAAAGCTTATTCGTCGTCTTTCTACGCATATGAAAGTGAAAAGACGCTGTTGTGTTATATTGGTATCATTCCACAAACCTTGCGAATTCGGTCTCAATGTGCATTAACACCGAAGAACACGTCATGAAATAAGTAAAATCCAAGATTCCTCTTTCTATGTAGCTGGAACCGAAAACAACCTGTTTTGTTTTGTTTAGGCTTGTTAAACTTCGCTTTGCTATTTGTGGGTGAATGAACACCGAAAGAACAATCCAAGCTTCTTAGTCCTCTTCCTATTGTGATGGAACCAAAACACCTAAGCTTGATTTTGGCTGATAAGAAACATTTCACTCTGCGATTTTTGGGTGAATGTGCATTCTAACCACAAAAACACCCATTTTGAAAGAAGCCCAATCAAAGCTTATTCGACGTCTTTCTAAGCATATGAAAGCGAAAAGACGGTGTGGTGTTATTTTGGTATCATTATACACACTTTGCGAATTCTGTGTCAAAGTGCATTAACACCGAAGAACACGACTTGAAATAAGCAAAATCCAAGATTCTTCTTTCTATGTAGCTGGAACCCAAAACAACCTGTTTTGTTATGTTTAGGCTTGTTAAACTTCGCTTTTCTATTTGTGGGTGAATGAACACCGAAAGAACAATCCAAGCTTCTTAGTCCTCTTTCTATTGTGATGGAACCAAAACACCTAAGCTTGATTTTGGCTGATAAGAAACATTTCACTCTGCGATTTTTGGGTGAATGTGCATTCTAACCACAAAAACACCCATTTTGAAATAAGCCCAATCAAAGCTTATTCGACGTCTTTCTAAGCATATGAAAGCGAAAAGACGGTGTGGTGTTATTTTGGTATCATTACACACACTTTGCGAATTCGGTGTCAAAGTGCATTAACACCGAAGAACACGACATGAAATAAGCAAAATCCAAGATTCTTCTTTCTATGTAGCTGGAACCCAAAACAACCTGTTTTGTTATGTTTAGACTTGTTAAACTTCACTTTGCTATTTGTGGGTGAATGAACACCGAAAGAACAATCCAAGCTTCTTAGTCCTCTTTCTATTGTGATGGAACCAAAACACCTAAGCTTGATTTTGGCTGATAAGAAACATTTCACTCTGCGATTTTTGGGTGAATGTGCATTCTAACCACAAAAACACCAATTTTGAAATAAGCCCAATCAAAGCTTATTCGTCGTCTTTCTACGCATATGAAAGTGAAAAGATGCTGTTGTGTTATTTTGGTATCATTCCACAATCTTTGAAATTTCTGGATCAATGTGCATTAACACCGAAGAACACGTCATGAAATAAGTAAAATCCAAGATTCCTCTTTCGATGTAGCTGGAACCGAAAACAACCTGTTTTGTTTTGTTTAGGCTTGTTAAACTTCACTTTGCTATTTGTCGGTGAATGAACACCGAAAAAACAATCCAAGTTTCTTAGTCCTCTTTCTATTGTGATGGAACCAAAACACCCAAGCTTGATTTTGGCTGATAGGAAACATTTCACTGCGATTTTTGGGTGAATGTGCATTCTAACCACAAAAACACCAATTTTGAAATAAGCCCAATCAAAGCCTATTCGTCGTCTTTCTACGCATATGAAAGCGAAAAGACGGTGTTGTGTTATTTTGGTATCATTCCACAAACCTTGCGAATTCGGTGTCAATGTGCATTAACACCGAAGAACACGTCATGAAATAAGTAAAATCCAAGATTCCTCTTTCTATGTAGCTGGAACCGAAAACAACCTGTTTTGTTTTGTTTAGGCTTGTTAAACTTCACTTTGCTATTTGTCGGTGAATGAACACCGAAAGAACAATCCAAGCTTCTTAGTCCTCTTTCTATTGTGATGGAACCAAAACACCTAAGCTTGATTTTGGCTGATAAGAAACATTTCACTCTGCGATTTTTGGGTGAATGTGCATTCTAACCACAAAAACACCAATTTTGAAATAAGCCCAATCAAAGCCTATTCGTCGTCTTCCTACGCATATGAAAGCGAAAAGACGGTGTTGTGTTATTTTGGTATCATTACACACACTTTGCGAATTCAGTGTCAATGTGCATTAACACCGAAGAACGGCATGAAATAAGCAAAATCCAAGATTTTTCCTTCTATGTAGCTGGAACCCAAAACAACCTGTTTTGTTTTGTTTAGGCATGATAAACTTCGCTTTGCTATTTGTGGGTGAATGAACACCGAAAGAACAATCCAAACTTCTTAGTCCTCTTTCTATTGTGATGGAACCAAAACACCTAAGCTTGATTTTGGTTGATAAGAAACATTTCATTCTGCTATTTTTGGGTGAATGTGCATTCTAACCACAAAAACACCAATTTTGAAATAAGCCCAATCAAAGCTTATTCGTCGTCTTTCTACGCATATGAAAGTGAAAAGACGCTGTTGTGTTATTTTGGTATCATTCCAGAATCTTTGCGAATTCTGTGTCAAAGTCCATTAACATCGAAGAACACGACATGAAATAAGCAAAATCCAAGATTCTTCTTTCTATGTAGCTGGAACCGAAAACAACCTGTTTTGTTTTGTTTAGGCTTGTTAAACTTCGCTTTGCTATTTGTGGGTGAATGAACACCGAAAGAACAATCCAAGCTTCTTAGTCCTTTTCCTATTGTGATAGAACCAAAACACCTAAGCTTGATTTTGGCTGATAAGAAACATTTCACTCTGCGATTTTTGGGTGAATGTGCATTCTAACCACAAAAACACCCATTTTGAAAGAAGCCCAATCAAAGTTTATTCGTCGTCTTTCTAAGCATATGAAAGCGAAAAGACGGTGTGGTGTTATTTTGGTATCATTATACACACTTTGCGAATTCTGTGTCAAAGTGCATTAACACCGAAGAGCACGACTTGAAATAAGCAAAATCCAAGATTCTTCTTTCTATGTAGCTGGAACCCAAAACAACCTGTTTTGTTATGTTTAGGCTTGTTAAACTTCGCTTTCCTATTTGTGGGTGAATGAACACCGAAAGAACAATCCAAGCTTCTTAGTCCTCTTTCTATTGTGATGGAACCAAAACACCTAAGCTTGATTTTGGCTGATAAGAAACATTTCACTCTGCGATTTTTGGGTGAATGTGCATTCTAACCACAAAAACACCCATTTTGAAATAAGCCCAATCAAAGCTTATTCGACGTCTTTCTAAGCATATGAAAGCGAAAAGACGGTGTGGTGTTATTTTGGTATCATTACACACACTTTGCGAATTCGGTGTCAAAGTGCATTAACACCGAAGAACACGACATGAAATAAGCAAAATCCAAGATTCTTCTTTCTATGTAGCTGGAACCCAAAACAAAATGTTTTGTTATGTTTAGACTTGTTAAACTTCACTTTGCTATTTGTGGGTGAATGAACACCGAAAGAACAATCCAAGCTTCTTAGTCCTCTTTCTATTGTGACGGAACCAAAACACCTAAGCTTGATTTTGGCTGATAAGAAACATTTCACTCTGCGATTTTTGGGTGAATGTGCATTCTAACCACAAAAACACCCATTTTGAAATAAGCCCAATCAAAGCTTATTCGACGTCTTTCTAAGCATATGAAAGCGAAAAGACGGTGTGGTGTTATTTTGGTATCATTACACACACTTTGCGAATTCTGTGTCAAAGTGCATTAACACCATAGAACACGACATGAAATAAGCAAAATCCAAGATTCTTCTTTTTATGTAGCTGGAACCCAAAAGAACCTGTTTTGTTATGTTTAGGCTTGTTAAACTTCGCTTTGCTATTTGTGGGTGAATGAACACCGAAAGAACAATCCAAGCTTCTTATTCCTCTTTCTATTGTGATGGAACCAAAACACCTAAGCTTGATTTTGGCTGATAAGAAACATTTCACTCTGCGATTTTTGGGTGAATGTGCATTCTAACCACAAAAACACCAATTTTGAAATAAGCCCAATCAAAGCTTATTCGTCGTCTTTCTACGCATATGAAAGTGAAAAGACGCTGTTGTGTTATTTTGGTATCATTCCACAATCTTTGAAATTTCTGGATCAATGTGCATTAACACCGAAGAACACGTCATGAAATAAGTAAAATCCAAGATTCCTCTTTCGATGTAGCTGGAACCGAAAACAACCTGTTTTGTTTTGTTTAGGCTTGTTAAACTTCACTTTGCTATTTGTCGGTGAATGAACACCGAAAAAACAATCCAAGCTTCTTAGTCCTCTTTCTATTGTGATGGAACCAAAACACCCAAGCTTGATTTTGGCTGATAAGAAACATTTCACTCTGCGATTTTTGGGTGAATGGGCATTCTAACCACAAAAACACCAATTTTGAAATAAGCCCAATCAAAGCCTATTCGTCGTCTTTCTACGCATATGAAAGCGAAAAGACGGTGTTGTGTTATTTTGGTATCATTCCACAAACCTTGCGAATTCGGTGTCAATGTGCATTAACACCGAACAACACATCATGAAATAAGTAAAATCCAAGATTCCTCTTTCTATGTAGCTGGAACCGAAAACAACCTGTTTTGTTTTGTTTAGGCTTGTTAAACTTCACTTTGCTATTTGTCGGTGAATGAACACCGAAAGAACAATCCAAGCTTCTTAGTCCTCTTTCTATTGTGATGGAACCAAAACACCTAAGCTTGATTTTGGTTGATAAGAAACATTTCACTCTGCGATTTTTGGGTGAATGTGCATTCTAACCACAAAAACACCAATTTTGAAATAAGCCCAATCAAAGCCTATTCGTCGTCTTCCTACGCATATGAAAGCGAAAAGACGGTGTTGTGTTATTTTGGTATCATTACACACACTTTGCGAATTCAGTGTCAATGTGCATTAACACCGAAGAACGGCATGAAATAAGCAAAATCCAAGATTTTTCTTTCTATGTAGCTGGAACCCAAAACAACCTGTTTTGTTTTGTTTAGGCATGATAAACTTCGCTTTGCTATTTGTGGGTGAATGAACACCGAAAGAACAATCCAAACTTCTTAGTCCTCTTCCTATTGTGATGGAACCAAAACACCTAAGCTTGATTTTGGCTGATAAGAAACATTTCACTCTGCGATTTTTGGGTGAATATGCATTCTAACCACAAAAACACCGATTTTGAAATAAGCCCAATCAAAGCTTATTCGTCGTCTTTCTAAGCATATGAAAGCGAAAAGACGGTGTGGTGTTATTTTGGTATCATTACATACACTTTGCGAATTCGGTGTCAAAGTGCATTAACACCGAAGAACACGACATGAAATAAGCAAAACCCAAGATTCCTCTTTCTATGTAGCTGGAACCCAAAACAACCTGTTTTGTTTTGTTTAGGCATGTTAAACTTCACTTTGCTATTTGTGGGTGAATGAACACCGAAAGAACAATCCAAGCTTCTTAGTCCTCTTTCTATTTTGATGG
The DNA here is from genome assembly GCF_964234715.1 of Podarcis melisellensis. Classification (NCBI taxonomy): domain Eukaryota; kingdom Metazoa; phylum Chordata; class Lepidosauria; order Squamata; family Lacertidae; genus Podarcis; species Podarcis melisellensis. The sequence continues at coordinate 367,958 of NW_028113145.1, read as the reverse complement.
AAACAAAACACCTAAGCTTGATTTTGGCTGATAAGAAACATTTCACTCTGCGATTTTGGGGTGAATGTGCATTCTAACCACAAAAACACCAATTTTGAAATAAGCCCAATCAAAGCTTATTCGACGTCTTTCTAAGCATATGAAAGCGAAAATACGGTGTGGTGTTATTTTGGTATCATTACACACACTTTGCGAATTCGGTGTCAAAGTGCATTAACACCGAAGAAATAAGCAGAATCAAAACATGAAATAAGTAAAATCCAAGATTCTTCTTTCTATGTAGCTGGAACCGAAAACAACCTGTTTTGTTTTGTTTAGGCTTGTTAAACTTCGCTTTGCTATTTGTGGGTGAATGAACACCGAAAGAACAATCCAAGCTTCTTAGTCCTCTTTCTATTGTGATGGAACCAAAACACCTAAGCTTGATAAGAAACATTTCACTCTGCGATTTTGGGGTGAATGTGTATTCTAACCACAAAAACACCAATTTTGAAATAAGCCCAAGCAAAGCTTATTCGACGTCTTTCTAAGCATATGAAAGCGAAAAGAAGGTGTGGTGTTATTTTGGTATCATTACACACACTTTGCGAATTTGGTGTCAAAGTGCATTAACACCGAAGAAATAAGCAAAATCAAAACATTAAATAAGCAAAATCCAAGATTCTTCTTTCTATGTAGCTGGAACCGAAAACAACCTGTTTTGTTTTCTTTAGGCATGTTAAACTTCACTTTGCTATTTGTGGGTGAATGAACACCGAAAGAACAATCCAAGCTTCTTAGTCCTCTTTCTATTGTGATGGAACCAAAACACCTAAGCTTGATTTTGGCTGATAAGAAACATTTCACTCTGCGATTTTGGGGTGAATGTGTATTCTAACCACAAAACACCAATTTTGAAATAAGCCCAAGCAAAGCTTATTCGATGTCTTTCTAAGCATATGAAAGAGAAAAGAAGGTGTGGTGTTATTTTGGTATCATTACACATACTTTGCGAATTCGGTGTCAAAGTGCATTAACACCGAAGAACGACATGAAATAAGCAAAATCCAAGATTTTTCTTTCTATGTAGCTGGAACCCAAAACAACCTGTTTTGTTTTGTTTAGGCATGATAAACTTCACTTTGCTATTTGTGGGTGAATGAACACCGAAAGAACAATCCAAGCATATTCGCCCTCTTTCTATTGTGATGGAACCAAAACACCTAAGCCTGATTTTGTTGATAAGAAACATTTCATTCTGCTATTTTTGGGTGAATGTGCATTCTAACCACAAAAACACCAATTTTGAAATAAGCCCAATCAAAGCTTATTCGACGTCTTTCTAAGCATATGAAAGCGAAAAGACGGTGTGGTGTTATTTTGGTATCATTACACACACTTTGCGAATTCGGTGTCAAAGTGCATTAACACCATAGAACACGACATGAAATAAGCAAAATCCAAGATTCTTCTTTCTATGTAGCTGGAACCCAAAACAACCTGTTTTGTTTTGTTTAGGCTTGTTAAACTTCGCTTTGCTATTTGTGGGTGAATGAACACCGAAAGAACAATCCAAGCTTCTTAGTCCTCTTTCTATTGTGACGGAACCAAAACACCTAAGCTTGATTTTGGCTGATAAGAAACATTTCACTCTGCGATTTTTGGGTGAATGTGCATTCTAACCACAAAAACACCAATTTTGAAATAAGCCCAATCAAAAGCTTATTCGACGTCTTTCTAAGCATATGAAAGCGAAAAGACGGTGTGGTGTTATTTTGGTATCATTACACACACTTTGCGAATTCTGTGTCAAAGTGCATTAACACCATAGAACACGACATGAAATAAGCAAAATCCAAGATTCTTCTTTTTATGTAGCTGGAACCCAAAAGAACCTGTTTTTTTATGTTTAGGCTTGTTAAACTTCGCTTTGCTATTTGTGGGTAAATGAACACCGAAAGAACAATCCAAGCTTCTTATTCCTCTTTCTATTGTGATGGAACCAAAACACCTAAGCTTGATTTTGGCTGATAAGAAACATTTCACTCTGCGATTTTTGGGTGAATGTGCATTCTAACCACAAAAACACCCATTTTGAAAGAAGCCCAATCAAAGTTTATTCGACGTCTTTCTAAGCATATGAAAGCGAAAAGACGGTGTGGTGTTATTTTGGTATCATTATACACACTTTGCGAATTCTGTGTCAAAGTGCATTAACACCGAAGAACACGACTTGAAATAAGCAAAATCCAAGATTCTTCTTTCTATGTAGCTGGAACCCAAAACAACCTGTTTTGTTATGTTTAGGCTTGTTAAACTTCGCTTTTCTATTTGTGGGTGAATGAACACCGAAAGAACAATCCAAGCTTCTTAGTCCTCTTTCTATTGTGATGGAACCAAAACACCTAAGCTTGATTTTGGCTGATAAGAAACATTTCACTCTGCGATTTTTGGGTGAATGTGCATTCTAACCACAAAAACACCCATTTTGAAATAAGCCCAATCAAAGCTTATTCGACGTCTTTCTAAGCATATGAAAGCGAAAAGACGGTGTGGTGTTATTTTGGTATCATTACACACACTTTGCGAATTCGGTGTCAAAGTGCATTAACACCGAAGAACACGACATGAAATAAGCAAAATCCAAGATTCTTCTTTCTATGTAGCTGGAACCCAAAACAACCTGTTTTGTTATGTTTAGACTTGTTAAACTTCACTTTGCTATTTGTGGGTGAATGAACACCGAAAGAACAATCCAAGCTTCTTAGTCCTCTTTCTATTGTGATGGAACCAAAACACCTAAGCTTGATTTTGGCTGATAAGAAACATTTCACTCTGCGATTTTTGGGTGAATGTGCATTCTAACCACAAAAACACCAATTTTGAAATAAGCCCAATCAAAGCTTATTCGTCGTCTTTCTACGCATATGAAAGTGAAAAGATGCTGTTGTGTTATTTTGGTATCATTCCACAATCTTTGAAATTTCTGGATCAATGTGCATTAACACCGAAGAACACGTCATGAAATAAGTAAAATCCAAGATTCCTCTTTCGATGTAGCTGGAACCGAAAACAACCTGTTTTGTTTTGTTTAGGCTTGTTAAACTTCACTTTGCTATTTGTCGGTGAATGAACACCGAAAAAACAATCCAAGTTTCTTAGTCCTCTTTCTATTGTGATGGAACCAAAACACCCAAGCTTGATTTTGGCTGATAGGAAACATTTCACTGCGATTTTTGGGTGAATGTGCATTCTAACCACAAAAACACCAATTTTGAAATAAGCCCAATCAAAGCCTATTCGTCGTCTTTCTACGCATATGAAAGCGAAAAGACGGTGTTGTGTTATTTTGGTATCATTCCACAAACCTTGCGAATTCGGTGTCAATGTGCATTAACACCGAAGAACACGTCATGAAATAAGTAAAATCCAAGATTCCTCTTTCTATGTAGCTGGAATCGAAAACAACCTGTTTTGTTTTGTTTAGGCTTGTTAAACTTCACTTTGCTATTTGTCGGTGAATGAACACCGAAAGAACAATCCAAGCTTCTTAGTCCTCTTTCTATTGTGATGGAACCAAAACACCTAAGCTTGATTTTGGCTGATAAGAAACATTTCACTCTGCGATTTTTGGGTGAATGTGCATTCTAACCACAAAAACACCAATTTTGAAATAAGCTCAATCAAAGCCTATTCGTCGTCTTCCTACGCATATGAAAGCGAAAAGACGGTGTTGTGTTATTTTGGTATCATTACACACACTTTGCGAATTCAGTGTCAATGTGCATTAACACCGAAGAACGGCATGAAATAAGCAAAATCCAAGATTTTTCCTTCTATGTAGCTGGAACCCAAAACAACCTGTTTTGTTTTGTTTAGGCATGATAAACTTCGCTTTGCTATTTGTGGGTGAATGAACACCGAAAGAACAATCCAAACTTCTTAGTCCTCTTTCTATTGTGATGGAACCAAAACACCTAAGCTTGATTTTGGTTGATAAGAAACATTTCATTCTGCTATTTTTGGGTGAATGTGCATTCTAACCACAAAAACACCAATTTTGAAATAAGCCCAATCAAAGCTTATTCGTCGTCTTTCTACGCATATGAAAGTGAAAAGACGCTGTTGTGTTATTTTGGTATCATTCCAGAATCTTTGCGAATTCTGTGTCAAAGTGCATTAACATCGAAGAACACGACATGAAATAAGCAAAATCCAAGATTCTTCTTTCTATGTAGCTGGAACCGAAAACAACCTGTTTTGTTTTGTTTAGGCTTGTTAAACTTCGCTTTGCTATTTGTGGGTGAATGAACACCGAAAGAACAATCCAAGCTTCTTAGTCCTCTTCCTATTGTGATGGAACCAAAACACCTAAGCTTGATTTTGGCTGATAAGAAACATTTCACTCTGCGATTTTTGGGTGAATGTGCATTCTAACCACAAAAACACCCATTTTGAAAGAAGCCCAATCAAAGTTTATTCGACGTCTTTCTAAGCATATGAAAGCGAAAAGACGGTGTGGTGTTATTTTGGTATCATTATACACACTTTGCGAATTCTGTGTCAAAGTGCATTAACACCGAAGAGCACGACTTGAAATAAGCAAAATCCAAGATTCTTCTTTCTATGTAGCTGGAACCCAAAACAACCTGTTTTGTTATGTTTAGGCTTGTTAAACTTCGCTTTCCTATTTGTGGGTGAATGAACACCGAAAGAACAATCCAAGCTTCTTAGTCCTCTTTCTATTGTGATGGAACCAAAACACCTAAGCTTGATTTTGGCTGATAAGAAACATTTCACTCTGCGATTTTTGGGTGAATGTGCATTCTAACCACAAAAACACCCATTTTGAAATAAGCCCAATCAAAGCTTATTCGACGTCTTTCTAAGCATATGAAAGCGAAAAGACGGTGTGGTGTTATTTTGGTATCATTACACACACTTTGCGAATTCGGTGTCAAAGTGCATTAACACCGAAGAACACGACATGAAATAAGCAAAATCCAAGATTCTTCTTTCTATGTAGCTGGAACCCAAAACAAAATGTTTTGTTATGTTTAGACTTGTTAAACTTCACTTTGCTATTTGTGGGTGAATGAACACCGAAAGAACAATCCAAGCTTCTTAGTCCTCTTTCTATTGTGACGGAACCAAAACACCTAAGCTTGATTTTGGCTGATAAGAAACATTTCACTCTGCGATTTTTGGGTGAATGTGCATTCTAACCACAAAAACACCCATTTTGAAATAAGCCCAATCAAAGCTTATTCGACGTCTTTCTAAGCATATGAAAGCGAAAAGACGGTGTGGTGTTATTTTGGTATCATTACACACACTTTGCGAATTCTGTGTCAAAGTGCATTAACACCATAGAACACGACATGAAATAAGCAAAATCCAAGATTCTTCTTTTTATGTAGCTGGAACCCAAAAGAACCTGTTTTGTTATGTTTAGGCTTGTTAAACTTCGCTTTGCTATTTGTGGGTGAATGAACACCGAAAGAACAATCCAAGCTTCTTATTCCTCTTTCTATTGTGATGGAACCAAAACACCTAAGCTTGATTTTGGCTGATAAGAAACATTTCACTCTGCGATTTTTGGGTGAATGTGCATTCTAACCACAAAAACACCAATTTTGAAATAAGCCCAATCAAAGCTTATTCGTCGTCTTTCTACGCATATGAAAGTGAAAAGACGCTGTTGTGTTATTTTGGTATCATTCCACAATCTTTGAAATTTCTGGATCAATGTGCATTAACACCGAAGAACACGTCATGAAATAAGTAAAATCCAAGATTCCTCTTTCGATGTAGCTGGAACCGAAAACAACCTGTTTTGTTTTGTTTAGGCTTGTTAAACTTCACTTTGCTATTTGTCGGTGAATGAACACCGAAAAAACAATCCAAGCTTCTTAGTCCTCTTTCTATTGTGATGGAACCAAAACACCCAAGCTTGATTTTGGCTGATAAGAAACATTTCACTCTGCGATTTTTGGGTGAATGGGCATTCTAACCACAAAAACACCAATTTTGAAATAAGCCCAATCAAAGCCTATTCGTCGTCTTTCTACGCATATGAAAGCGAAAAGACGGTGTTGTGTTATTTTGGTATCATTCCACAAACCTTGCGAATTCGGTGTCAATGTGCATTAACACCGAACAACACATCATGAAATAAGTAAAATCCAAGATTCCTCTTTCTATGTAGCTGGAACCGAAAACAACCTGTTTTGTTTTGTTTAGGCTTGTTAAACTTCACTTTGCTATTTGTCGGTGAATGAACACCGAAAGAACAATCCAAGCTTCTTAGTCCTCTTTCTATTGTGATGGAACCAAAACACCTAAGCTTGATTTTGGTTGATAAGAAACATTTCACTCTGCGATTTTTGGGTGAATGTGCATTCTAACCACAAAAACACCAATTTTGAAATAAGCCCAATCAAAGCCTATTCGTCGTCTTCCTACGCATATGAAAGCGAAAAGACGGTGTTGTGTTATTTTGGTATCATTACACACACTTTGCGAATTCAGTGTCAATGTGCATTAACACCGAAGAACGGCATGAAATAAGCAAAATCCAAGATTTTTCTTTCTATGTAGCTGGAACCCAAAACAACCTGTTTTGTTTTGTTTAGGCATGATAAACTTCGCTTTGCTATTTGTGGGTGAATGAACACCGAAAGAACAATCCAAACTTCTTAGTCCTCTTCCTATTGTGATGGAACCAAAACACCTAAGCTTGATTTTGGCTGATAAGAAACATTTCACTCTGCGATTTTTGGGTGAATATGCATTCTAACCACAAAAACACCGATTTTGAAATAAGCCCAATCAAAGCTTATTCGTCGTCTTTCTAAGCATATGAAAGCGAAAAGACGGTGTGGTGTTATTTTGGTATCATTACATACACTTTGCGAATTCGGTGTCAAAGTGCATTAACACCGAAGAACACGACATGAAATAAGCAAAACCCAAGATTCCTCTTTCTATGTAGCTGGAACCCAAAACAACCTGTTTTGTTTTGTTTAGGCATGTTAAACTTCACTTTGCTATTTGTGGGTGAATGAACACCGAAAGAACAATCCAAGCTTCTTAGTCCTCTTTCTATTTTGATGGAAACAAAACACCTAAGCTTGATTTTGGCTGATAAGAAACATTTCACTCTGCGATTTTGGGGTGAATGTGCATTCTAACCACAAAAACACCAATTTTGAAATAAGCCCAATCAAAGCTTATTCGACGTCTTTCTAAGCATATGAAAGCGAAAATACGGTGTGGTGTTATTTTGGTATCATTACACACACTTTGCGAATTCGGTGTCAAAGTGCATTAACACCGAAGAAATAAGCAGAATCAAAACATGAAATAAGTAAAATCCAAGATTCTTCTTTCTATGTAGCTGGAACCGAAAACAACCTGTTTTGTTTTGTTTAGGCTTGTTAAACTTCGCTTTGCTATTTGTGGGTGAATGAACACCGAAAGAACAATCCAAGCTTCTTAGTCCTCTTTCTATTGTGATGGAACCAAAACACCTAAGCTTGATAAGAAACATTTCACTCTGCGATTTTGGGGTGAATGTGTATTCTAACCACAAAAACACCAATTTTGAAATAAGCCCAAGCAAAGCTTATTCGACGTCTTTCTAAGCATATGAAAGCGAAAAGAAGGTGTGGTGTTATTTTGGTATCATTACACACACTTTGCGAATTTGGTGTCAAAGTGCATTAACACCGAAGAAATAAGCAAAATCAAAACATTAAATAAGCAAAATCCAAGATTCTTCTTTCTATGTAGCTGGAACCGAAAACAACCTGTTTTGTTTTCTTTAGGCATGTTAAACTTCACTTTGCTATTTGTGGGTGAATGAACACCGAAAGAACAATCCAAGCTTCTTAGTCCTCTTTCTATTGTGATGGAACCAAAACACCTAAGCTTGATTTTGGCTGATAAGAAACATTTCACTCTGCGATTTTGGGGTGAATGTGTATTCTAACCACAAAACACCAATTTTGAAATAAGCCCAAGCAAAGCTTATTCGATGTCTTTCTAAGCATATGAAAGAGAAAAGAAGGTGTGGTGTTATTTTGGTATCATTACACATACTTTGAGAATTCGGTGTCAAAGTGCATTAACACCGAAGAACGACATGAAATAAGCAAAATCCAAGATTTTTCTTTCTATGTAGCTGGAACCCAAAACAACCTGTTTTGTTTTGTTTAGGCATGATAAACTTCACTTTGCTATTTGTGGGTGAATGAACACCGAAAGAACAATCCAAGCATATTCGCCCTCTTTCTATTGTGATGGAACCAAAACACCTAAGCCTGATTTTGTTGATAAGAAACATTTCATTCTGCTATTTTTGGGTGAATGTGCATTCTAACCACAAAAACACCAATTTTGAAATAAGCCCAATCAAAGCTTATTCGACGTCTTTCTAAGCATATGAAAGCGAAAAGACGGTGTGGTGTTATTTTGGTATCATTACACACACTTTGCGAATTCGGTGTCAAAGTGCATTAACACCATAGAACACGACATGAAATAAGCAAAATCCAAGATTCTTCTTTCTATGTAGCTGGAACCCAAAACAACCTGTTTTGTTTTGTTTAGGCTTGTTAAACTTCGCTTTGCTATTTGTGGGTGAATGAACACCGAAAGAACAATCCAAGCTTCTTAGTCCTCTTTCTATTGTGACGGAACCAAAACACCTAAGCTTGATTTTGGCTGATAAGAAACATTTCACTCTGCGATTTTTGGGTGAATGTGCATTCTAACCACAAAAACACCAATTTTGAAATAAGCCCAATCAAAACTTATTCGACGTCTTTCTAAGCATATGAAAGCGAAAAGACGGTGTGGTGTTATTTTGGTATCATTACACACACTTTGCGAATTCTGTGTCAAAGTGCATTAACACCATAGAACACGACATGAAATAAGCAAAATCCAAGATTCTTCTTTTTATGTAGCTGGAACCCAAAAGAACCTGTTTTTTTATGTTTAGGCTTGTTAAACTTCGCTTTGCTATTTGTGGGTAAATGAACACCGAAAGAACAATCCAAGCTTCTTATTCCTCTTTCTATTGTGATGGAACCAAAACACCTAAGCTTGATTTTGGCTGATAAGAAACATTTCACTCTGCGATTTTTGGGTGAATGTGCATTCTAACCACAAAAACACCCATTTTGAAAGAAGCCCAATCAAAGTTTATTCGACGTCTTTCTAAGCATATGAAAGCGAAAAGACGGTGTGGTGTTATTTTGGTATCATTATACACACTTTGCGAATTCTGTGTCAAAGTGCATTAACACCGAAGAACACGACTTGAAATAAGCAAAATCCAAGATTCTTCTTTCTATGTAGCTGGAACCCAAAACAACCTGTTTTGTTATGTTTAGGCTTGTTAAACTTCGCTTTTCTATTTGTGGGTGAATGAACACCGAAAGAACAATCCAAGCTTCTTAGTCCTCTTTCTATTGTGATGGAACCAAAACACCTAAGCTTGATTTTGGCTGATAAGAAACATTTCACTCTGCGATTTTTGGGTGAATGTGCATTCTAACCACAAAAACACCCATTTTGAAATAAGCCCAATCAAAGCTTATTCGACGTCTTTCTAAGCATATGAAAGCGAAAAGACGGTGTGGTGTTATTTTGGTATCATTACACACACTTTGCGAATTCGGTGTCAAAGTGCATTAACACCGAAGAACACGACATGAAATAAGCAAAATCCAAGATTCTTCTTTCTATGTAGCTGGAACCCAAAACAACCTGTTTTGTTATGTTTAGACTTGTTAAACTTCACTTTGCTATTTGTGGGTGAATGAACACCGAAAGAACAATCCAAGCTTCTTAGTCCTCTTTCTATTGTGATGGAACCAAAACACCTAAGCTTGATTTTGGCTGATAAGAAACATTTCACTCTGCGATTTTTGGGTGAATGTGCATTCTAACCACAAAAACACCAATTTTGAAATAAGCCCAATCAAAGCTTATTCGTCGTCTTTCTACGCATATGAAAGTGAAAAGATGCTGTTGTGTTATTTTGGTATCATTCCACAATCTTTGAAATTTCTGGATCAATGTGCATTAACACCGAAGAACACGTCATGAAATAAGTAAAATCCAAGATTCCTCTTTCAATGTAGCTGGAACCGAAAACAACCTGTTTTGTTTTGTTTAGGCTTGTTAAACTTCACTTTGCTATTTGTCGGTGAATGAACACCGAAAAAACAATCCAAGTTTCTTAGTCCTCTTTCTATTGTGATGGAACCAAAACACCCAAGCTTGATTTTGGCTGATAGGAAACATTTCACTGCGATTTTTGGGTGAATGTGCATTCTAACCACAAAAACACCAATTTTGAAATAAGCCCAATCAAAGCCTATTCGTCGTCTTTCTACGCATATGAAAGCGAAAAGACGGTGTTGTGTTATTTTGGTATCATTCCACAAACCTTGCGAATTCGGTGTCAATGTGCATTAACACCGAAGAACACGTCATGAAATAAGTAAAATCCAAGATTCCTCTTTCTATGTAGCTGGAATCGAAAACAACCTGTTTTGTTTTGTTTAGGCTTGTTAAACTTCACTTTGCTATTTGTCGGTGAATGAACACCGAAAGAACAATCCAAGCTTCTTAGTCCTCTTTCTATTGTGATGGAACCAAAACACCTAAGCTTGATTTTGGCTGATAAGAAACATTTCACTCTGCGATTTTTGGGTGAATGTGCATTCTAACCACAAAAACACCAATTTTGAAATAAGCCCAATCAAAGCCTATTCGTCGTCTTCCTACGCATATGAAAGCGAAAAGACGGTGTTGTGTTATTTTGGTATCATTACACACACTTTGCGAATTCAGTGTCAATGTGCATTAACACCGAAGAACGGCATGAAATAAGCAAAATCCAAGATTTTTCCTTCTATGTAGCTGGAACCCAAAACAACCTGTTTTGTTTTGTTTAGGCATGATAAACTTCGCTTTGCTATTTGTGGGTGAATGAACACCGAAAGAACAATCCAAACTTCTTAGTCCTCTTTCTATTGTGATGGAACCAAAACACCTAAGCTTGATTTTGGTTGATAAGAAACATTTCATTCTGCTATTTTTGGGTGAATGTGCATTCTAACCACAAAAACACCAATTTTGAAATAAGCCCAATCAAAGCTTATTCGTCGTCTTTCTACGCATATGAAAGTGAAAAGACGCTGTTGTGTTATTTTGGTATCATTCCAGAATCTTTGCGAATTCTGTGTCAAAGTGCATTAACATCGAAGAACACGACATGAAATAAGCAAAATCCAAGATTCTTCTTTCTATGTAGCTGGAACCGAAAACAACCTGTTTTGTTTTGTTTAGGCTTGTTAAACTTCGCTTTGCTATTTGTGGGTGAATGAACACCGAAAGAACAATCCAAGCTTCTTAGTCCTCTTCCTATTGTGATGGAACCAAAACACCTAAGCTTGATTTTGGCTGATAAGAAACATTTCACTCTGCGATTTTTGGGTGAATGTGCATTCTAACCACAAAAACACCAATTTTGAAATAAGCCCAATCAAAGTTTATTCGACGTCTTTCTAAGCATATGAAAGCGAAAAGACGGTGTGGTGTTATTTTGGTATCATTATACACACTTTGCGAATTCTGTGTCAAAGTGCATTAACACCGAAGAGCACGACTTGAAATAAGCAAAATCCAAGATTCTTCTTTCTATGTAGCTGGAACCCAAAACAACCTGTTTTGTTATGTTTAGGCTTGTTAAACTTCGCTTTCCTATTTGTGGGTGAATGAACACCGAAAGAACAATCCAAGCTTCTTAGTCCTCTTTCTATTGTGATGGAACCAAAACACCTAAGCTTGATTTTGGCTGATAAGAAACATTTCACTCTGCGATTTTTGGGTGAATGTGCATTCTAACCACAAAAACACCCATTTTGAAATAAGCCCAATCAAAGCTTATTCGACGTCTTTCTAAGCATATGAAAGCGAAAAGACGGTGTGGTGTTATTTTGGTATCATTACACACACTTTGCGAATTCGGTGTCAAAGTGCATTAACACCGAAGAACACGACATGAAATAAGCAAAATCCAAGATTCTTCTTTCTATGTAGCTGGAACCCAAAACAAAATGTTTTGTTATGTTTAGACTTGTTAAACTTCACTTTGCTATTTGTGGGTGAATGAACACCGAAAGAACAATCCAAGCTTCTTAGTCCTCTTTCTATTGTGACGGAACCAAAACACCTAAGCTTGATTTTGGCTGATAAGAAACATTTCACTCTGCGATTTTTGGGTGAATGTGCATTCTAACCACAAAAACACCCATTTTGAAATAAGCCCAATCAAAGCTTATTCGACGTCTTTCTAAGCATATGAAAGCGAAAAGACGGTGTGGTGTTATTTTGGTATCATTACACACACTTTGCGAATTTGGTGTCAAAGTGCATTAACACCATAGAACACGACATGAAATAAGCAAAATCCAAGATTCTTCTTTCTATGTAGCTGGAACCCAAAACAACCTGTTTTGTTATGTTTAGGCTTGTTAAACTTCGCTTTGCTATTTGTGGGTGAATGAACACCGAAAGAACAATCCAAGCTTCTTATTCCTCTTTCTATTGTGATGGAACCAAAACACCTAAGCTTGATTTTGGCTGATAAGAAACATTTCACTCTGCGATTTTTGGGTGAATGTGCATTCTAACCACAAAAACACCAATTTTGAAATAAGCCCAATCAAAGCTTATTCGTCGTCTTTCTACGCATATGAAAGTGAAAAGACGCTGTTGTGTTATTTTGGTATCATTCCACAATCTTTGAAATTTCTGGATCAATGTGCATTAACACCGAAGAACACGTCATGAAATAAGTAAAATCCAAGATTCCTCTTTCGATGTAGCTGGAACCGAAAACAACCTGTTTTGTTTTGTTTAGGCTTGTTAAACTTCACTTTGCTATTTGTCGGTGAATGAACACCGAAAAAACAATCCAAGCTTCTTAGTCCTCTTTCTATTGTGATGGAACCAAAACACCCAAGCTTGATTTTGGCTGATAAGAAACATTTCACTCTGCGATTTTTGGGTGAATGGGCATTCTAACCACAAAAACACCAATTTTGAAATAAGCCCAATCAAAGCCTATTCGTCGTCTTTCTACGCATATGAAAGCGAAAAGACGGTGTTGTGTTATTTTGGTATCATTCCACAAACCTTGCGAATTCGGTGTCAATGTGCATTAACACCGAACAACACATCATGAAATAAGTAAAATCCAAGATTCCTCTTTCTATGTAGCTGGAACCGAAAACAACCTGTTTTGTTTTGTTTAGGCTTGTTAAACTTCACTTTGCTATTTGTCGGTGAATGAACACCGAAAGAACAATCCAAGCTTCTTAGTCCTCTTTCTATTGTGATGGAACCAAAACACCTAAGCTTGATTTTGGTTGATAAGAAACATTTCACTCTGCGATTTTTGGGTGAATGTGCATTCTAACCACAAAAACACCAATTTTGAAATAAGCCCAATCAAAGCCTATTCGTCGTCTTCCTACGCATATGAAAGCGAAAAGACGGTGTTGTGTTATTTTGGTATCATTACACACACTTTGCGAATTCAGTGTCAATGTGCATTAACACCGAAGAACGGCATGAAATAAGCAAAATCCAAGATTTTTCTTTCTATGTAGCTGGAACCCAAAACAACCTGTTTTGTTTTGTTTAGGCATGATAAACTTCGCTTTGCTATTTGTGGGTGAATGAACACCGAAAGAACAATCCAAACTTCTTAGTCCTCTTCCTATTGTGATGGAACCAAAACACCTAAGCTTGATTTTGGCTGATAAGAAACATTTCACTCTGCGATTTTTGGGTGAATATGCATTCTAACCACAAAAACACCGATTTTGAAATAAGCCCAATCAAAGCTTATTCGTCGTCTTTCTAAGCATATGAAAGCGAAAAGACGGTGTGGTGTTATTTTGGTATCATTACATACACTTTGCGAATTCGGTGTCAAAGTGCATTAACACCGAAGAACACGACATGAAATAAGCAAAACCCAAGATTCCTCTTTCTATGTAGCTGGAACCCAAAACAACCTGTTTTGTTTTGTTTAGGCATGTTAAACTTCACTTTGCTATTTGTGGGTGAATGAACACCGAAAGAACAATCCAAGCTTCTTAGTCCTCTTTCTATTTTGATGGAAACAAAACACCTAAGCTTGATTTTGGCTGATAAGAAACATTTCACTCTGCGATTTTGGGGTGAATGTGCATTCTAACCACAAAAACACCAATTTTGAAATAAGCCCAATCAAAGCTTATTCGACGTCTTTCTAAGCATATGAAAGCGAAAATACGGTGTGGTGTTATTTTGGTATCATTACACACACTTTGCGAATTCGGTGTCAAAGTGCATTAACACCGAAGAAATAAGCAGAATCAAAACATGAAATAAGTAAAATCCAAGATTCTTCTTTCTATGTAGCTGGAACCGAAAACAACCTGTTTTGTTTTGTTTAGGCTTGTTAAACTTCGCTTTGCTATTTGTGGGTGAATGAACACCGAAAGAACAATCCAAGCTTCTTAGTCCTCTTTCTATTGTGATGGAACCAAAACACCTAAGCTTGATAAGAAACATTTCACTCTGCGATTTTGGGGTGAATGTGTATTCTAACCACAAAAACACCAATTTTGAAATAAGCCCAAGCAAAGCTTATTCGACGTCTTTCTAAGCATATGAAAGCGAAAAGAAGGTGTGGTGTTATTTTGGTATCATTACACACACTTTGCGAATTTGGTGTCAAAGTGCATTAACACCGAAGAAATAAGCAAAATCAAAACATTAAATAAGCAAAATCCAAGATTCTTCTTTCTATGTAGCTGGAACCGAAAACAACCTGTTTTGTTTTCTTTAGGCATGTTAAACTTCACTTTGCTATTTGTGGGTGAATGAACACCGAAAGAACAATCCAAGCTTCTTAGTCCTCTTTCTATTGTGATGGAACCAAAACACCTAAGCTTGATTTTGGCTGATAAGAAACATTTCACTCTGCGATTTTGGGGTGAATGTGTATTCTAACCACAAAACACCAATTTTGAAATAAGCCCAAGCAAAGCTTATTCGATGTCTTTCTAAGCATATGAAAGAGAAAAGAAGGTGTGGTGTTATTTTGGTATCATTACACATACTTTGCGAATTCGGTGTCAAAGTGCATTAACACCGAAGAACGACATGAAATAAGCAAAATCCAAGATTTTTCTTTCTATGTAGCTGGAACCCAAAACAACCTGTTTTGTTTTGTTTAGGCATGATAAACTTCACTTTGCTATTTGTGGGTGAATGAACACCGAAAGAACAATCCAAGCATATTCGCCCTCTTTCTATTGTGATGGAACCAAAACACCTAAGCTTGATTTTGTTGATAAGAAACATTTCATTCTGCTATTTTTGGGTGAATGTGCATTCTAACCACAAAAACACCAATTTTGAAATAAGCCCAATCAAAGCTTATTCGACGTCTTTCTAAGCATATGAAAGCGAAAAGACGGTGTGGTGTTATTTTGGTATCATTACACACACTTTGCGAATTCGGTGTCAAAGTGCATTAACACCATAGAACACGACATGAAATAAGCAAAATCCAAGATTCTTCTTTCTATGTAGCTGGAACCCAAAACAACCTGTTTTGTTTTGTTTAGGCTTGTTAAACTTCGCTTTGCTATTTGTGGGTGAATGAACACCGAAAGAACAATCCAAGCTTCTTAGTCCTCTTTCTATTGTGACGGAACCAAAACACCTAAGCTTGATTTTGGCTGATAAGAAACATTTCACTCTGCGATTTTTGGGTGAATGTGCATTCTAACCACAAAAACACCAATTTTGAAATAAGCCCAATCAAAAGCTTATTCGACGTCTTTCTAAGCATATGAAAGCGAAAAGACGGTGTGGTGTTATTTTGGTATCATTACACACACTTTGCGAATTCTGTGTCAAAGTGCATTAACACCATAGAACACGACATGAAATAAGCAAAATCCAAGATTCTTCTTTTTATGTAGCTGGAACCCAAAAGAACCTGTTTTTTTATGTTTAGGCTTGTTAAACTTCGCTTTGCTATTTGTGGGTAAATGAACACCGAAAGAACAATCCAAGCTTCTTATTCCTCTTTCTATTGTGATGGAACCAAAACACCTAAGCTTGATTTTGGCTGATAAGAAACATTTCACTCTGCGATTTTTGGGTGAATGTGCATTCTAACCACAAAAACACCAATTTTGAAATAAGCCCAATCAAAGCTTATTCGTCGTCTTTCTACGCATATGAAAGTGAAAAGACGCTGTTGTGTTATTTTGGTATCATTCCACAATCTTTGCGATTTCTGGATCAATGTGCATTAACACCGAAGAACACGTCATGAAATAAGTAAAATCCAAGATTCCTCTTTCTATGTAGCTGGAACCGAAAACAACCTGTTTTGTTTTGTTTAGGCTTGTTAAACTTCGCTTTGCTATTTGTGGGTGAATGAACACCGAAAGAACAATCCAAGCTTCTTAGTCCTCTTCCTATTGTGATGGAACCAAAACACCTAAGCTTGATTTTGGCTGATAAGAAACATTTCACTCTGCGATTTTTGGGTGAATGTGCATTCTAACCACAAAAACACCCATTTTGAAAGAAGCCCAATCAAAGTTTATTCGACGTCTTTCTAAGCATATGAAAGCGAAAAGACGGTGTGGTGTTATTTTGGTATCATTATACACACTTTGCGAATTCTGTGTCAAAGTGCATTAACACCGAAGAACACGACTTGAAATAAGCAAAATCCAAGATTCTTCTTTCTATGTAGCTGGAACCCAAAACAACCTGTTTTGTTATGTTTAGGCTTGTTAAACTTCGCTTTTCTATTTGTGGGTGAATGAACACCGAAAGAACAATCCAAGCTTCTTAGTCCTCTTTCTATTGTGATGGAACCAAAACACCTAAGCTTGATTTTGGCTGATAAGAAACATTTCACTCTGCGATTTTTGGGTGAATGTGCATTCTAACCACAAAAACACCCATTTTGAAATAAGCCCAATCAAAGCTTATTCGACGTCTTTCTAAGCATATGAAAGCGAAAAGACGGTGTGGTGTTATTTTGGTATCATTACACACACTTTGCGAATTCGGTGTCAAAGTGCATTAACACCGAAGAACACGACATGAAATAAGCAAAATCCAAGATTCTTCTTTCTATGTAGCTGGAACCCAAAACAACCTGTTTTGTTATGTTTAGACTTGTTAAACTTCACTTTGCTATTTGTGGGTGAATGAACACCGAAAGAACAATCCAAGCTTCTTAGTCCTCTTTCTATTGTGATGGAACCAAAACACCTAAGCTTGATTTTGGCTGATAAGAAACATTTCACTCTGCGATTTTTGGGTGAATGTGCATTCTAACCACAAAAACACCAATTTTGAAATAAGCCCAATCAAAGCTTATTCGTCGTCTTTCTACGCATATGAAAGTGAAAAGATGCTGTTGTGTTATTTTGGTATCATTCCACAATCTTTGAAATTTCTGGATCAATGTGCATTAACACCGAAGAACACGTCATGAAATAAGTAAAATCCAAGATTCCTCTTTCGATGTAGCTGGAACCGAAAACAACCTGTTTTGTTTTGTTTAGGCTTGTTAAACTTCACTTTGCTATTTGTCGGTGAACGAACACCGAAAAAACAATCCAAGTTTCTTAGTCCTCTTTCTATTGTGATGGAACCAAAACACCCAAGCTTGATTTTGGCTGATAAGAAACATTTCACTCTGCGATTTTTGGGTGAATGTGCATTCTAACCACAAAAACACCAATTTTGAAATAAGCCCAATCAAAGCCTATTCGTCGTCTTTCTACGCATATGAAAGCGAAAAGACGGTGTTGTGTTATTTTGGTATCATTCCACAAACCTTGCGAATTCGGTGTCAATGTGCATTAACACCGAAGAACACGTCATGAAATAAGTAAAATCCAAGATTCCTCTTTCTATGTAGCTGGAACCGAAAACAACCTGTTTTGTTTTGTTTAGGCTTGTTAAACTTCACTTTGCTATTTGTCGGTGAATGAACACCGAAAGAACAATCCAAGCTTCTTAGTCCTCTTTCTATTGTGATGGAACCAAAACACCTAAGCTTGATTTTGGCTGATAAGAAACATTTCACTCTGCGATTTTTGGGTGAATGTGCATTCTAACCACAAAAACACCAATTTTGAAATAAGCCCAATCAAAGCCTATTCGTCGTCTTCCTACGCATATGAAAGCGAAAAGACGGTGTTGTGTTATTTTGGTATCATTACACACACTTTGCGAATTCAGTGTCAATGTGCATTAACACCGAAGAACGGCATGAAATAAGCAAAATCCAAGATTTTTCTTTCTATGTAGCTGGAACCCAAAACAACCTGTTTTGTTTTGTTTAGGCATGATAAACTTCGCTTTGCTATTTGTGGGTGAATGAACACCGAAAGAACAATCCAAACTTCTTAGTCCTCTTTCTATTGTGATGGAACCAAAACACCTAAGCTTGATTTTGGTTGATAAGAAACATTTCATTCTGCTATTTTTGGGTGAATGTGCATTCTAACCACAAAAACACCAATTTTGAAATAAGCCCAATCAAAGCTTATTCGTCGTCTTTCTACGCATATGAAAGTGAAAAGACGCTGTTGTGTTATTTTGGTATCATTCCAGAATCTTTGCGAATTCTGTGTCAAAGTGCATTAACACCGAAGAACACGACATGAAATAAGCAAAATCCAAGATTCTTCTTTCTATGTAGCTGGAACCGAAAACAACCTGTTTTGTTTTGTTTAGGCTTGTTAAACTTCGCTTTGCTATTTGTGGGTGAATGAACACCGAAAGAACAATCCAAGCTTCTTAGTCCTCTTCCTATTGTGATGGAACCAAAACACCTAAGCTTGATTTTGGCTGATAAGAAACATTTCACTCTGCGATTTTTGGGTGAATGTGCATTCTAACCACAAAAACACCCATTTTGAAAGAAGCCCAATCAAAGTTTATTCGACGTCTTTCTAAGCATATGAAAGCGAAAAGACGGTGTGGTGTTATTTTGGTATCATTATACACACTTTGCGAATTCTGTGTCAAAGTGCATTAACACCGAAGAACACGACTTGAAATAAGCAAAATCCAAGATTCTTCTTTCTATGTAGCTGGAACCCAAAACAACCTGTTTTGTTATGTTTAGGCTTGTTAAACTTCGCTTTTCTATTTGTGGGTGAATGAACACCGAAAGAACAATCCAAGCTTCTTAGTCCTCTTTCTATTGTGATGGAACCAAAACACCTAAGCTTGATTTTGGCTGATAAGAAACATTTCACTCTGCGATTTTTGGGTGAATGTGCATTCTAACCACAAAAACACCCATTTTGAAATAAGCCCAATCAAAGCTTATTCGACGTCTTTCTAAGCATATGAAAGCGAAAAGACGGTGTGGTGTTATTTTGGTATCATTACACACACTTTGCGAATTCGGTGTCAAAGTGCATTAACACCGAAGAACACGACATGAAATAAGCAAAATCCAAGATTCTTCTTTCTATGTAGCTGGAACCCAAAACAAAATGTTTTGTTATGTTTAGACTTGTTAAACTTCACTTTGCTATTTGTGGGTGAATGAACACCGAAAGAACAATCCAAGCTTCTTAGTCCTCTTTCTATTGTGACGGAACCAAAACACCTAAGCTTGATTTTGGCTGATAAGAAACATTTCACTCTGCGATTTTTGGGTGAATGTGCATTCTAACCACAAAAACACCCATTTTGAAATAAGCCCAATCAAAGCTTATTCGACGTCTTTCTAAGCATATGAAAGCGAAAAGACGGTGTGGTGTTATTTTGGTATCATTCCACAATCTTTGAAATTTCTGGATCAATGTGCATTAACACCGAAGAACACGTCATGAAATAAGTAAAATCCAAGATTCCTCTTTCGATGTAGCTGGAACCGAAAACAACCTGTTTTGTTTTGTTTAGGCTTGTTAAACTTCACTTTGCTATTTGTCGGTGAATGAACACCGAAAAAACAATCCAAGCTTCTTAGTCCTCTTTCTATTGTGATGGAACCAAAACACCCAAGCTTGATTTTGGCTGATAAGAAACATTTCACTCTGCGATTTTTGGGTGAATGGGCATTCTAACCACAAAAACACCAATTTTGAAATAAGCCCAATCAAAGCCTATTCGTCG
The DNA here is from genome assembly GCF_964234715.1 of Podarcis melisellensis. Lineage (NCBI taxonomy): Eukaryota > Metazoa > Chordata > Lepidosauria > Squamata > Lacertidae > Podarcis > Podarcis melisellensis. The sequence continues at coordinate 347,726 of NW_028113145.1, read as the reverse complement.
TCTTTCTACGCATATGAAAGCGAAAAGACGGTGTTGTGTTATTTTGGTATCATTCCACAAACCTTGCGAATTCGGTGTCAATGTGCATTAACACCGAAGAACACGTCATGAAATAAGTAAAATCCAAGATTCCTCTTTCTATGTAGCTGGAACCGAAAACAACCTGTTTTGTTTTGTTTAGGCTTGTTAAACTTCACTTTGCTATTTGTCGGTGAATGAACACCGAAAGAACAATCCAAGCTTCTTAGTCCTCTTTCTATTGTGATGGAACCAAAACACCTAAGCTTGATTTTGGCTGATAAGAAACATTTCACTCTGCGATTTTTGGGTGAATGTGCATTCTAACCACAAAAACACCAATTTTGAAATAAGCCCAATCAAAGCCTATTCGTCGTCTTCCTACGCATATGAAAGCGAAAAGACGGTGTTGTGTTGTTTTGGTATCATTACACACACTTTGCGAATTCAGTGTCAATGTGCATTAACACCGAAGAACGGCATGAAATAAGCAAAATCCAAGATTTTTCTTTCTATGTAGCTGGAACCCAAAACAACCTGTTTTGTTTTGTTTAGGCATGATAAACTTCGCTTTGCTATTTGTGGGTGAATGAACACCGAAAGAACAATCCAAACTTCTTAGTCCTCTTTCTATTGTGATGGAACCAAAACACCTAAGCTTGATTTTGGCTGATAAGAAACATTTCACTCTGCGATTTTTGGGTGAATATGCATTCTAACCACAAAAACACCGATTTTGAAATAAGCCCAATCAAAGCTTATTCGTCGTCTTTCTAAGCATATGAAAGCGAAAAGACGGTGTGGTGTTATTTTGGTATCATTACATACACTTTGCGAATTCGGTGTCAAAGTGCATTAACACCGAAGAACACGACATGAAATAAGCAAAACCCAAGATTCCTCTTTCTATGTAGCTGGAACCCAAAACAACCTGTTTTGTTTTGTTTAGGCATGTTAAACTTCACTTTGCTATTTGTGGGTGAATGAACACCGAAGGAACAATCCAAGCTTCTTAGTCCTCTTTCTATTTTGATGGAAACAAAACACCTAAGCTTGATTTTGGCTGATAAGTCACATTTCACTCTGCGATTTTGGGGTGAATGTGCATTCTAACCACAAAAACACCAATTTTGAAATAAGCCCAATCAAAGCTTATTCGACGTCTTTCTAAGCATATGAAAGCGAAAATACGGTGTGGTGTTATTTTGGTATCATTACACACACTTTGCGAATTCGGTGTCAAAGTGCATTAACACCGAAGAAATAAGCAGAATCAAAACATGAAATAAGTAAAATCCAAGATTCTTCTTTCTATGTAGCTGGAACCGAAAACAACCTGTTTTGTTTTGTTTAGGCTTGTTAAACTTCGCTTTGCTATTTGTGGGTGAATGAACACCGAAAGAACAATCCAAGCTTCTTAGTCCTCTTTCTATTGTGATGGAACCAAAACACCTAAGCTTGATAAGAAACATTTCACTCTGCGATTTTGGGGTGAATGTGTATTCTAACCACAAAAACACCAATTTTGAAATAAGCCCAAGCAAAGCTTATTCGACGTCTTTCTAAGCATATGAAAGCGAAAAGAAGGTGTGGTGTTATTTTGGTATCATTACACACACTTTGCGAATTTGGTGTCAAAGTGCATTAACACCGAAGAAATAAGCAAAATCAAAACATTAAATAAGCAAAATCCAAGATTCTTCTTTCTATGTAGCTGGAACCGAAAACAACCTGTTTTGTTTTCTTTAGGCATGTTAAACTTCACTTTGCTATTTGTGGGTGAATGAACACCGAAAGAACAATCCAAGCTTCTTAGTCCTCTTTCTATTGTGATGGAACCAAAACACCTAAGCTTGATTTTGGCTGATAAGAAACATTTCACTCTGCGATTTTGGGGTGAATGTGTATTCTAACCACAAAACACCAATTTTGAAATAAGCCCAAGCAAAGCTTATTCGATGTCTTTCTAAGCATATGAAAGAGAAAAGAAGGTGTGGTGTTATTTTGGTATCATTACACACACTTTGCGAATTCGGTGTCAAAGTGCATTAACACCATAGAACGACATGAAATAAGCAAAATCCAAGATTTTTCTTTCTATGTAGCTGGAACCCAAAACAACCTGTTTTGTTTTGTTTAGGCATGATAAACTTCACTTTGCTATTTGTGGGTGAATGAACACCGAAAGAACAATCCAAGCATATTCGCCCTCTTTCTATTGTGATGGAACCAAAACACCTAAGCTTGATTTTGTTGATAAGAAACATTTCATTCTGCTATTTTTGGGTGAATGTGCATTCTAACCACAAAAACACCAATTTTGAAATAAGCCCAATCAAAGCTTATTCGACGTCTTTCTAAGCATATGAAAGCGAAAAGACGGTGTGGTGTTATTTTGGTATCATTACACACACTTTGCGAATTCGGTGTCAAAGTGCATTAACACCATAGAACACGACATGAAATAAGCAAAATCCAAGATTCTTCTTTCTATGTAGCTGGAACCCAAAACAACCTGTTTTGTTTTGTTTAGGCTTGTTAAACTTCGCTTTGCTATTTGTGGGTGAATGAACACCGAAAGAACAATCCAAGCTTCTTAGTCCTCTTTCTATTGTGACGGAACCAAAACACCTAAGCTTGATTTTGGCTGATAAGAAACATTTCACTCTGCGATTTTTGGGTGAATGTGCATTCTAACCACAAAAACACCAATTTTGAAATAAGCCCAATCAAAAGCTTATTCGACGTCTTTCTAAGCATATGAAAGCGAAAAGACGGTGTGGTGTTATTTTGGTATCATTACACACACTTTGCGAATTCAGTGTCAATGTGCATTAACACCGAAGAACGACATGAAATAAGCAAAATCCAAGATTTTTCTTTCTATGTAGCTGGAACCCAAAACAACCTGTTTTGTTTTGTTTAGGCATGATAAACTTCACTTTGCTATTTGTGGGTGAATGAACACCGAAAGAACAATCCAAGCATATTCGTCCTCTTTCTATTGTGATGGAACCAAAACACCTAAGCTTGATTTTGGTTGATAAGAAACATTTCATTCTGCTATTTTTGGGTGAATGTGCATTCTAACCACAAAAACACCAATTTTGAAATAAGCCCAATCAAAGCTTATTCGTCGTCTTTCTACGCATATGAAAGTGAAAAGACGCTGTTGTGTTATTTTGGTATCATTCCAGAATCTTTGCGAATTCTGTGTCAAAGTGCATTAACACCGAAGAACACGACATGAAATAAGCAAAATCCAAGATTCTTCTTTCTATGTAGCTGGAACCCAAAACAACCTGTTTTGTTATGTTTAGGCTTGTTAAACTTCGCTTTTCTATTTGTGGGTGAATGAACACCGAAAGAACAATCCAAGCTTCTTAGTCCTCTTTCTATTGTGATGGAACCAAAACACCTAAGCTTGATTTTGGCTGATAAGAAACATTTCGCTCTGCGATTTTTGGGTGCATTCTAACCACAAAAACACCAATTTTGAAATAAGCCCAATCAAAGCTTATTCGTCGTCTTTCTACGCATATGAAAGTGAAAAGACGCTGTTGTGTTATATTGGTATCATTCCACAAACCTTGCGAATTCGGTCTCAATGTGCATTAACACCGAAGAACACGTCATGAAATAAGTAAAATCCAAGATTCCTCTTTCGATGTAGCTGGAACCGAAAACAACCTGTTTTGTTTTGTTTAGGCTTGTTAAACTTCACTTTGCTATTTGTCGGTGAATGAACACCGAAAAAACAATCCAAGTTTCTTAGTCCTCTTTCTATTGTGATGGAACCAAAACACCCAAGCTTGATTTTGGCTGATAAGAAACATTTCACTGCGATTTTTGGGTGAATGTGCATTCTAACCACAAAAACACCAATTTTGAAATAAGCCCAATCAAAGCCTATTCGTCGTCTTTCTACGCATATGAAAGCGAAAAGACGGTGTTGTGTTATTTTGGTATCATTCCACAAACCTTGCGAATTCGGTGTCAATGTGCATTAACACCGAAGAACACGTCATGAAATAAGTAAAATCCAAGATTCCTCTTTCTATGTAGCTGGAACCGAAAACAACCTGTTTTGTTTTGTTTAGGCTTGTTAAACTTCACTTTGCTATTTGTCGGTGAATGAACACCGAAAGAACAATCCAAGCTTCTTAGTCCTCTTTCTATTGTGATGGAACCAAAACACCTAAGCTTGATTTTGGCTGATAAGAAACATTTCACTCTGCGATTTTTGGGTGAATGTGCATTCTAACCACAAAAACACCAATTTTGAAATAAGCCCAATCAAAGCCTATTCGTCGTCTTCCTACGCATATGAAAGCGAAAAGACGGTGTTGTGTTATTTTGGTATCATTACACACACTTTGCGAATTCAGTGTCAATGTGCATTAACACCGAAGAACGGCATGAAATAAGCAAAATCCAAGATTTTTCTTTCTATGTAGCTGGAACCCAAAACAACCTGTTTTGTTTTGTTTAGGCATGATAAACTTCGCTTTGCTATTTGTGGGTGAATGAACACCGAAAGAACAATCCAAACTTCTTAGTCCTCTTTCTATTGTGATGGAACCAAAACACCTAAGCTTGATTTTGGTTGATAAGAAACATTTCATTCTGCTATTTTTGGGTGAATGTGCATTCTAACCACAAAAACACCAATTTTGAAATAAGCCCAATCAAAGCTTATTCGTCGTCTTTCTACGCATATGAAAGTGAAAAGACGCTGTTGTGTTATTTTTGTATCATTCCAGAATCTTTGCGAATTCTGTGTCAAAGTGCATTAACACCGAAGAACACGACATGAAATAAGCAAAATCCAAGATTCTTCTTTCTATGTAGCTGGAACCCAAAACAACCTGTTTTGTTATGTTTAGGCTTGTTAAACTTCGCTTTTCTATTTGTGGGTGAATGAACACCGAAAGAACAATCCAAGCTTCTTAGTCCTCTTTCTATTGTGATGGAACCAAAACACCTAAGCTTGATTTTGGCTGATAAGAAACATTTCGCTCTGCGATTTTTGGGTGCATTCTAACCACAAAAACACCAATTTTGAAATAAGCCCAATCAAAGCTTATTCGTCGTCTTTCTACGCATATGAAAGTGAAAAGACGCTGTTGTGTTATATTGGTATCATTCCACAAACCTTGCGAATTCGGTCTCAATGTGCATTAACACCGAAGAACACATCATGAAATAAGTAAAATCCAAGATTCCTCTTTCTATGTAGCTGGAACCGAAAACAACCTGTTTTGTTTTGTTTAGGCTTGTTAAACTTCGCTTTGCTATTTGTGGGTGAATGAACACCGAAAGAACAATCCAAGCTTCTTAGTCCTCTTCCTATTGTGATGGAACCAAAACACCTAAGCTTGATTTTGGCTGATAAGAAACATTTCACTCTGCGATTTTTGGGTGAATGTGCATTCTAACCACAAAAACACCCATTTTGAAAGAAGCCCAATCAAAGTTTATTCGACGTCTTTCTAAGCATATGAAAGCGAAAAGACGGTGTGGTGTTATTTTGGTATCATTATACACACTTTGCGAATTCTGTGTCAAAGTGCATTAACACCGAAGAACACGACTTGAAATAAGCAAAATCCAAGATTCTTCTTTCTATGTAGCTGGAACCCAAAACAACCTGTTTTGTTATGTTTAGGCTTGTTAAACTTCGCTTTTCTATTTGTGGGTGAATGAACACCGAAAGAACAATCCAAGCTTCTTAGTCCTCTTTCTATTGTGATGGAACCAAAACACCTAAGCTTGATTTTGGCTGATAAGAAACATTTCACTCTGCGATTTTTGGGTGAATGTGCATTCTAACCACAAAAACACCCATTTTGAAATAAGCCCAATCAAAGCTTATTCGACGTCTTTCTAAGCATATGAAAGCGAAAAGACGGTGTGGTGTTATTTTGGTATCATTACACACACTTTGCGAATTCGGTGTCAAAGTGCATTAACACCGAAGAACACGACATGAAATAAGCAAAATCCAAGATTCTTCTTTCTATGTAGCTGGAACCCAAAACAACCTGTTTTGTTATGTTTAGACTTGTTAAACTTCACTTTGCTATTTGTGGGTGAATGAACACCGAAAGAACAATCCAAGCTTCTTAGTCCTCTTTCTATTGTGATGGAACCAAAACACCTAAGCTTGATTTTGGCTGATAAGAAACATTTCACTCTGCGATTTTTGGGTGAATGTGCATTCTAACCACAAAAACACCAATTTTGAAATAAGCCCAATCAAAGCTTATTCGTCGTCTTTCTACGCATATGAAAGTGAAAAGATGCTGTTGTGTTATTTTGGTATCATTCCACAATCTTTGAAATTTCTGGATCAATGTGCATTAACACCGAAGAACACGTCATGAAATAAGTAAAATCCAAGATTCCTCTTTCGATGTAGCTGGAACCGAAAACAACCTGTTTTGTTTTGTTTAGGCTTGTTAAACTTCACTTTGCTATTTGTCGGTGAATGAACACCGAAAAAACAATCCAAGTTTCTTAGTCCTCTTTCTATTGTGATGGAACCAAAACACCCAAGCTTGATTTTGGCTGATAAGAAACATTTCACTCTGCGATTTTTGGGTGAATGTGCATTCTAACCACAAAAACACCAATTTTGAAATAAGCCCAATCAAAGCCTATTCGTCGTCTTTCTACGCATATGAAAGCGAAAAGACGGTGTTGTGTTATTTTGGTATCATTCCACAAACCTTGCGAATTCGGTGTCAATGTGCATTAACACCGAAGAACACGTCATGAAATAAGTAAAATCCAAGATTCCTCTTTCTATGTAGCTGGAACCGAAAACAACCTGTTTTGTTTTGTTTAGGCTTGTTAAACTTCACTTTGCTATTTGTCGGTGAATGAACACCGAAAGAACAATCCAAGCTTCTTAGTCCTCTTTCTATTGTGATGGAACCAAAACACCTAAGCTTGATTTTGGCTGATAAGAAACATTTCACTCTGCGATTTTTGGGTGAATGTGCATTCTAACCACAAAAACACCAATTTTGAAATAAGCCCAATCAAAGCCTATTCGTCGTCTTCCTACGCATATGAAAGCGAAAAGACGGTGTTGTGTTATTTTGGTATCATTACACACACTTTGCGAATTCGGTGTCAAAGTGCATTAACACCGAAGAACGGCATGAAATAAGCAAAATCCAAGATTTTTCTTTCTATGTAGCTGGAACCCAAAACAACCTGTTTTGTTTTGTTTAGGCATGTTAAACTTCACTTTGCTATTTGTGGGTGAATGAACACCGAAAGAACAATCCAAGCTTCTTAGTCCTCTTTCTATTTTGATGGAAACAAAACACCTAAGCTTGATTTTGGCTGATAAGAAACATTTCACTCTGCGATTTTGGGGTGAATGTGCATTCTAACCACAAAAACACCAATTTTGAAATAAGCCCAATCAAAGCTTATTCGACGTCTTTCTAAGCATATGAAAGCGAAAATACGGTGTGGTGTTATTTTGGTATGATTACACACACTTTGGGAATTCGGTGTCAAAGTGCATTAACACCGAAGAAATAAGCAGAATCAAAACATGAAATAAGTAAAATCCAAGATTCTTCTTTCTATGTAGCTGGAACCGAAAACAACCTGTTTTGTTTTGTTTAGGCTTGTTAAACTTCGCTTTGCTATTTGTGGGTGAATGAACACCGAAAGAACAATCCAAGCTTCTTAGTCCTCTTTCTATTGTGATGGAACCAAAACACCTAAGCTTGATAAGAAACATTTCACTCTGCGATTTTGGGGTGAATGTGTATTCTAACCACAAAAACACCAATTTTGAAATAAGCCCAAGCAAAGCTTATTCGACGTCTTTCTAAGCATATGAAAGCGAAAAGAAGGTGTGGTGTTATTTTGGTATCATTACACACACTTTGCGAATTCGGTGTCAAAGTGCATTAACACCGAAGAAATAAGCAAAATCAAAACATTAAATAAGCAAAATCCAAGATTCTTCTTTCTATGTAGCTGGAACCCAAAACAACCTGTTTTGTTTTGTTTAGGCATGATAAACTTCACTTTGCTATTTGTGGGTGAATGAACACCGAAAGAACAATCCAAGCATATTCGCCCTCTTTCTATTGTGATGGAACCAAAACACCTAAGCTTGATTTTGTTGATAAGAAACATTTCATTCTGCTATTTTTGGGTGAATGTGCATTCTAACCACAAAAACACCAATTTTGAAATAAGACCAATCAAAGCTTATTCGACGTCTTTCTAAGCATATGAAAGCGAAAAGACGGTGTGGTGTTATTTTGGTATCATTACACACACTTTGCGAATTCGGTGTCAAAGTGCATTAACACCATAGAACACGACATGAAATAAGCAAAATCCAAGATTCTTCTTTCTATGTAGCTGGAACCCAAAACAACCTGTTTTGTTTTGTTTAGGCTTGTTAAACTTCGCTTTGCTATTTGTGGGTGAATGAACACCGAAAGAACAATCCAAGCTTCTTAGTCCTCTATCTATTGTGACGGAACCAAAACACCTAAGCTTGATTTTGGCTGATAAGAAACATTTCACTCTGCGATTTTTGGGTGAATGTGCATTCTAACCACAAAAACACCAATTTTGAAATAAGCCCAATCAAAAGCTTATTCGACGTCTTTCTAAGCATATGAAAGCGAAAAGACGGTGTGGTGTTATTTTGGTATCATTACACACACTTTGCGAATTCTGTGTCAAAGTGCATTAACACCATAGAACACCATAGAACATGAAATAAGCAAAATCCAAGATTCTTCTTTTTATGTAGCTGGAACCCAAAAGAACCTGTTTTGTTATGTTTAGGCTTGTTAAACTTCGCTTTGCTATTTGTGGGTGAATGAACACCGAAAGAACAATCCAAGCTTCTTATTCCTCTTTCTATTGTGATGGAACCAAAACACCTAAGCTTGATTTTGGCTGATAAGAAACATTTCACTCTGCGATTTTTGGGTGAATGTGCATTCTAACCACAAAAACACCAATTTTGAAATAAGCCCAATCAAAGCTTATTCGTCGTCTTTCTACGCATATGAAATCGAAAAGACGGTGTTGTGTTATTTTGGTATCATTACACACACTTTGCGAATTCAGTGTCAAAGTGCATTAACACCGAAGAACACGACATGAAATAAGCAAAATCCAAGATTCTTCTTTCTATGTAGCTGGAACCCAAAACAACCTGTTTTGTTATGTTTAGGCTTGTTAAACTTCGCTTTTCTATTTGTGGGTGAATGAACACCGAAAGAACAATCCAAGCTTCTTAGTCCTCTTTCTATTGTGATGGAACCAAAACACCTAAGCTTGATTTTGGCTGATAAGAAACATTTCGCTCTGCGATTTTTGGGTGCATTCTAACCACAAAAACACCAATTTTGAAATAAGCCCAATCAAAGCTTATTCGTCGTCTTTCTACGCATATGAAAGTGAAAAGACGCTGTTGTGTTATATTGGTATCATTCCACAAACCTTGCGAATTCGGTCTCAATGTGCATTAACACCGAAGAACACGTCATGAAATAAGTAAAATCCAAGATTCCTCTTTCTATGTAGCTGGAACCGAAAACAACCTGTTTTGTTTTGTTTAGGCTTGTTAAACTTCGCTTTGCTATTTGTGGGTGAATGAACACCGAAAGAACAATCCAAGCTTCTTAGTCCTCTTCCTATTGTGATGGAACCAAAACACCTAAGCTTGATTTTGGCTGATAAGAAACATTTCACTCTGCGATTTTTGGGTGAATGTGCATTCTAACCACAAAAACACCCATTTTGAAAGAAGCCCAATCAAAGTTTATTCGACGTCTTTCTAAGCATATGAAAGCGAAAAGACGGTGTGGTGTTATTTTGGTATCATTACACACACTTTGCGAATTCGGTGTCAAAGTGCATTAACACCGAAGAACACGACATGAAATAAGCAAAATCCAAGATTCTTCTTTCTATGTAGCTGGAACCCAAAACAACCTGTTTTGTTATGTTTAGGCTTGTTAAACTTCGCTTTTCTATTTGTGGGTGAATGAACACCGAAAGAACAATCCAAGCATATTCGTCCTCTTTCTATTGTGATGGAACCAAAACACCTAAGCTTGATTTTGGCTGATAAGAAACATTTCACTCTGCGATTTTTGGGTGAATGTGCATTCTAACCACAAAAACACCAATTTTGAAATAAGCCCAATCAAAGCTTATTCGTCGTCTTTCTACGCATATGAAAGCGAAAAGACGGTGTTGTGTTATTTTGGTATCATTACACACACTTTGCGAATTCAGTGTCAATGTGCATTAACACCGAAGAACGACATGAAATAAGCAAAATCCAAGATTTTTCTTTCTATGTAGCTGGAACCCAAAACAACCTGTTTTGTTTTGTTTAGGCTTGTTAAACTTCACTTTGCTATTTGTGGGTGAATGAACACCGAAAGAACAATCCAAGCTTCTTAGTCCTCTTTCTATTGTGATGGAACCAAAACACCTAAGCTTGATTTTGGTTGATAAGAAACATTTCATTCTGCTATTTTTGGGGGAATGTGCATTCTAACCACAAAAACACCAATTTTGAAATAAGCCCAATCAAAGCTTATTCGTCGTCTTTCTACGCATATGAAAGTGAAAAGACGCTGTTGTGTTATTTTGGTATCATTCCAGAATCTTTGCGAATTCTTTGTCAAAGTGCATTAACACCGAAGAATACGACATGAAATAAGCAAAATCCAAGATTCTTCTTTCTATGTAGCTGGAACCCAAAACAACCTGTTTTGTTATGTTTAGGCTTGTTAAACTTCGCTTTTCTATTTGTGGGTGAATGAACACCGAAAGAACAATCCAAGCTTCTTAGTCCTCTTTCTATTGTGATGGAACCAAAACACCTAAGCTTGATTTTGGCTGATAAGAAACATTTCGCTCTGCGATTTTTGGGTGCATTCTAACCACAAAAACACCAATTTTGAAATAAGCCCAATCAAAGCTTATTCGTCGTCTTTCTACGCATATGAAAGTGAAAAGACGCTGTTGTGTTATATTGGTATCATTCCACAAACCTTGCGAATTCGGTCTCAATGTGCATTAACACCGAAGAACACGTCATGAAATAAGTAAAATCCAAGATTCCTCTTTCTATGTAGCTGGAACCGAAAACAACCTGTTTTGTTTTGTTTAGGCTTGTTAAACTTCGCTTTGCTATTTGTGGGTGAATGAACACCGAAAGAACAATCCAAGCTTCTTAGTCCTCTTCCTATTGTGATGGAACCAAAACACCTAAGCTTGATTTTGGCTGATAAGAAACATTTCACTCTGCGATTTTTGGGTGAATGTGCATTCTAACCACAAAAACACCCATTTTGAAAGAAGCCCAATCAAAGTTTATTCGACGTCTTTCTAAGCATATGAAAGCGAAAAGACGGTGTGGTGTTATTTTGGTATCATTACACACACTTTGCGAATTCGGTGTCAAAGTGCATTAACACCGAAGAACACGACATGAAATAAGCAAAATCCAAGATTCTTCTTTCTATGTAGCTGGAACCCAAAACAACCTGTTTTGTTATGTTTAGGCTTGTTAAACTTCGCTTTTCTATTTGTGGGTGAATGAACACCGAAAGAACAATCCAAGCATATTCGTCCTCTTTCTGTTGTGATGGAACCAAAACACCTAAGCTTGATTTTGGCTGATAAGAAACATTTCACTCTGCGATTTTTGGGTGAATGTGCATTCTAACCACAAAAACACCCATTTTGAAATAAGCCCAATCAAAGCTTATTCGACGACTTTCTAAGCATATGAAAGCGAAAAGACGGTGTGGTGTTATTTTGGTATCATTACACACACTTTGCGAATTCGGTGTCAAAGTGCATTAACACCGAAGAACACGACATGAAATAAGCAAAATCCAAGATTCTTCTTTCTATGTAGCTGGAACCCAAAACAACCTGTTTTGTTATGTTTAGACTTGTTAAACTTCACTTTGCTATTTGTGGGTGAATGAACACCGAAAGAACAATCCAAGCTTCTTAGTCCTCTTTCTATTGTGATGGAACCAAAACACCTAAGCTTGATTTTGGCTGATAAGAAACATTTCACTCTGCGATTTTTGGGTGAATGTGCATTCTAACCACAAAAACACCAATTTTGAAATAAGCCCAATCAAAGCTTATTCGTCGTCTTTCTACGCATATGAAAGTGAAAAGACGTGTTATTTTGGTATCATTCCACAAAACTTGCGAATTCGGTGTCAATGTGCATTAACACCGAAGAACGACATGAAATAAGCAAAATCCAAGATTTTTCTTTCTATGTAGCTGGAACCCAAAACAACCTGTTTTGTTTTGTTTAGGCATGATAAACTTCACTTTGCTATTTGTGGGTGAATGAACACCGAAAGAACAATCCAAGCATATTCGTCCTCTTTCTATTGTGATGGAACCAAAACACCTAAGCTTGATTTTGGTTGATAAGAAACATTTCATTCTGCTATTTTTGGGTGAATGTGCATTCTAACCACAAAAACACCAATTTTGAAATAAGCCCAATCAAAGCTTATTCGTCGTCTTTCTATGCATATGAAAGTGAAAAGACGCTGTTGTGTTATTTTGGTATCATTCCAGAATCTTTGCGAATTCTTTGTCAAAGTGCATTAACACCGAAGAACACGACATGAAATAAGCAAAATCCAAGATTCTTCTTTCTATGTAGCTGGAACCCAAAACAACCTGTTTTGTTATGTTTAGGCTTGTTAAACTTCGCTTTTCTATTTGTGGGTGAATGAACACCGAAAGAACAATCCAAGCTTCTTAGTCCTCTTTCTATTGTGATGGAACCAAAACACCTAAGCTTGATTTTGGCTGATAAGAAACATTTCGCTCTGCGATTTTTGGGTGCATTCTAACCACAAAAACACCAATTTTGAAATAAGCCCAATCAAAGCTTATTCGTCGTCTTTCTACGCATATGAAAGTGAAAAGACGCTGTTGTGTTATATTGGTATCATTCCACAAACCTTGCGAATTCGGTCTCAATGTGCATTAACACCGAAGAACACGTCATGAAATAAGTAAAATCCAAGATTCCTCTTTCTATGTAGCTGGAACCCAAAACAACCTGTTTTGTTTTGTTTAGGCTTGTTAAACTTCGCTTTGCTATTTGTGGGTGAATGAACACCGAAAGAACAATCCAAGCTTCTTAGTCCTCTTTCTATTGTGATGGAACCAAAACACCTAAGCTTGATTTTGGCTGATAAGAAACATTTCACTCTGCGATTTTTGGGTGAATGTGCATTCTAACCACAAAAACACCCATTTTGAAAGAAGCCCAATCAAAGTTTATTCGACGTCTTTCTAAGCATATGAAAGCGAAAAGACGGTGTGGTGTTATTTTGGTATCATTACACACACTTTGCGAATTCGGTGTCAAAGTGCATTAACACCGAAGAACACGACATGAAATAAGCAAAATCCAAGATTCTTCTTTCTATGTAGCTGGAACCCAAAACAACCTGTTTTGTTATGTTTAGGCTTGTTAAACTTCGCTTTTCTATTTGTGGGTGAATGAACACCGAAAGAACAATCCAAGCATATTCGTCCTCTTTCTATTGTGATGGAACCAAAACACCTAAGCTTGATTTTGGCTGATAAGAAACATTTCACTCTGCGATTTTTGGGTGAATGTGCATTCTAACCACAAAAACACCCATTTTGAAATAAGCCCAATCAAAGCTTATTCGACGTCTTTCTAAGCATATGAAAGCGAAAAGACGGTGTGGTGTTATTTTGGTATCATTACACACACTTTGCGAATTCGGTGTCAAAGTGCATTAACACCGAAGAACACGACATGAAATAAGCAAAATCCAAGATTCTTCTTTCTATGTAGCTGGAACCCAAAACAACCTGTTTTGTTATGTTTAGACTTGTTAAACTTCACTTTGCTATTTGTGGGTGAATGAACACCGAAAGAACAATCCAAGCTTCTTAGTCCTCTTTCTATTGTGATGGAACCAAAACACCTAAGCTTGATTTTGGCTGATAAGAAACATTTCACTCTGCGATTTTTGGGTGAATGTGCATTCTAACCACAAAAACACCAATTTTGAAATAAGCCCAATCAAAGCTTATTCGTCGTCTTTCTACGCATATGAAAGTGAAAAGACGTGTTATTTTGGTATCATTCCACAAAACTTGCGAATTCGGTGTCAATGTGCATTAACACCGAAGAACGACATGAAATAAGCAAAATCCAAGATTTTTCTTTCTATGTAGCTGGAACCCAAAACAACCTGTTTTGTTTTGTTTAGGCATGATAAACTTCACTTTGCTATTTGTGGGTGAATGAACACCGAAAGAACAATCCAAGCATATTCGTCCTCTTTCTATTGTGATGGAACCAAAACACCTAAGCTTGATTTTGGTTGATAAGAAACATTTCATTCTGCTATTTTTGGGTGAATGTGCATTCTAACCACAAAAACACCAATTTTGAAATAAGCCCAATCAAAGCTTATTCGTCGTCTTTCTAAGCTTATGAAAGCGAAAAGACGGTGTGGTGTTATTTTGGTATCATTACACACACTTTGCGAATTCGGTGTCAAAGTGCATTAACACCATAGAACACGACATGAAATAAGCAAAATCCAAGATTCTTCTTTCTATGTAGCTGGAACCCAAAACAACCTGTTTTGTTATGTTTAGGCTTGTTAAACTTCGCTTTGCTATTTGTGGGTGAATGAACACCGAAAGAACAATCCAAGCTTCTTATTCCTCTTTCTATTGTGATGGAACCAAAACACCTAAGCTTGATTTTGGCTGATAAGAAACATTTCACTCTGCGATTTTTGGGTGAATGTGCATTCTAACCACAAAAACACCAATTTTGAAATAAGCCCAATCAAAGCTTATTCGTCGTCTTTCTACGCATATGAAAGTGAAAAGACGCTGTTGTGTTATTTTGGTATCATTCCAGAATCTTTGCGAATTCTGTGTCAAAGTGCATTAACACCGAAGAACACGACATGAAATAAGCAAAATCCAAGATTCTTCTTTCTATGCAGCTGGAACCCAAAACAACCTGTTTTGTTATGTTTAGGCTTGTTAAACTTCGCTTTTCTATTTGTGGGTGAATGAACACCGAAAGAACAATCCAAGCTTCTTAGTCCTCTTTCTATTGTGATGGAACCAAAACACCTAAGCTTGATTTTGGCTGATAAGAAACATTTCGCTCTGCGATTTTTGGGTGCATTCTAACCACAAAAACACCAATTTTGAAATAAGCCCAATCAAAGCTTATTCGACGTCTTTCTAAGCATATGAAAGCGAAAAGACGGTGTGGTGTTATTTTGGTATCATTATACACACTTTGCGAATTCTGTGTCAAAGTGCATTAACACCGAAGAACACGACTTGAAATAAGCAAAATCCAAGATTCTTCTTTCTATGTAGCTGGAACCCAAAACAACCTGTTTTGTTTTGTTTAGGCTTGTTAAACTTCGCTTTTCTATTTGTGGGTGAATGAACACCGAAAGAACAATCCAAGCTTCTTAGTCCTTTTTCTATTGTGATGGAACCAAAACACCTAAGCTTGATTTTGGCTGATAAGAAACATTTCACTCTGCGATTTTTGGGTGAATGTGCATTCTAACCACAAAAACACCCATTTTGAAATAAGCCCAATCAAAGCTTATTCGTCGTCTTTCTACGCATATGAAAGTGAAAAGACGGTGTTGTGTTATTTTGGTATCATTCCACAAAACTAGCGAATTCGGTGTCAATGTGCATTAACACCGAAGAACACGTCATGAAATAAGTAAAATCCAAGATTCCTCTTTCTATGTAGCTGGAACCGAAAACAACCTGTTTTGTTTTGTTTAGGCTTGTTAAACTTCGCTTTGCTATTTGTGGGTGAATGAACACCGAAAGAACAATCCAAGCTTCTTAGTCCTCTTTCTATTGTGATGGAACCAAAACACCTAAGCTTGATTTTGGCTGATAAGAAACATTTCACTCTGCGATTTCTGGGTGAATGTGCATTCTAACCACAAAAACACCAATTTTGAAATAAGCCCAATCAAAGCTTATTCGACGTCTTTCTAAGCATATGAAAGCGAAAAGACGGTGTGGTGTTATTTTGGTATCATTACACACACTTTGCGAATTCGGTGTCAAAGTGCATTAACACCATAGAACACGACATGAAATAAGCAAAATCCAAGATTCTTCTTTCTATGTAGCTGGAACCCAAAACAACCTGTTTTGTTATGTTTAGGCTTGTTAAACTTCGCTTTTCTATTTGTGGGTGAATGAACACCGAAAGAACAATCCAAGCTTCTTAGTCCTCTTTCTATTGTGATGGAACCAAAACACCTAAGCTTGATTTTGGCTGATAAGAAACATTTCACTCTGCGATTTTTGGGTGAATGTGCATTCTAACCACAAAAACACCAATTTTGAAATAAGCCCAATCAAAGCTTATTCGTCGTCTTTCTACGCATATGAAAGTGAAAAGACGCTGTTGTGTTATATTGGTATCATTCCACAAACCTTGCGAATTCGGTCTCAATGTGCATTAACACCGAAGAACACGTCATGAAATAAGTAAAATCCAAGATTCCTCTTTCTATGTAGCTGGAACCGAAAACAACCTGTTTTGTTTTGTTTAGGCTTGTTAAACTTCGCTTTGCTATTTGTGGGTGAATGAACACCGAAAGAACAATCCAAGCTTCTTATTCCTCTTTCTATTGTGATGGAACCAAAACACCTAAGCTTGATTTTGGCTGATAAGAAACATTTCACTCTGCGATTTTTGGGTGAATGTGCATTCTAACCACAAAAACACCAATTTTGAAATAAGCCCAATCAAAGCTTATTCGTCGTCTTTCTACGCATATGAAAGTGAAAAGACGCTGTTGTGTTATTTTGGTATCATTCCACAATCTTTGCATTTTCTGGATCAATGTGCATTAACACCGAAGAACACGTCATGAAATAAGTAAAATCCAAGATTCCTCTTTCGATGTAGCTGGAACCGAAAACAACCTGTTTTGTTTTGTTTAGGCTTGTTAAACTTCACTTTGCTATTTGTCGGTGAATGTACACCGAAAGAACAATCCAAGCTTCTTAGTCCTCTTTCTATTGTGATGGAACCAAAACACCTAAGCTTGATTTTCGCTGATAAGAAACATTTCACTCTGCGATTTTTGGGTGAATGTGCATTCTAACCACAAAAACACCAATTTTGAAATAAGCCCAATCAAAGCCTATTCGTCGTCTTCCTACGCATATGAAAGCGAAAAGACGGTGTTGTGTTATTTTGGTATCATTACACACACTTTGCGAATTCGGTGTCAATGTGCATTAACACCGAAGAACGACATGAAATAAGCAAAATCCAAGATTTTTCTTTCTATGTAGCTGGAACCCAAAACAACCTGTTTTGTTTTGTTTAGTCATGATAAACTTCACTTTGCTATTTGTGGGTGAATGAACACCGAAAGAACAATCCAAGCATATTCGTCCTCTTTCTATTGTGAGGGAACCAAAACACCTAAGCTTGATTTTGGTTGATAATAAACATTTCATTCTGCTATTTTTGGGTGAATGTGCATTCTAACCACAAAAACACCAATTTTGAAAGAAGCCCAATCAAAGTTTATTCGACGTCTTTCTAAGCATATGAAAGCGAAAAGACGGTGTGGTGTTATTTTGGTATCATTATACACACTTTGCGAATTCTGTGTCAAAGTGCATTAACACCGAAGAACACGACTTGAAATAAGCAAAATCCAAGATTCTTCTTTCTATGTAGCTGGAACCCAAAACAACCTGTTTTGTTATGTTTAGGCTTGTTAAACTTCGCTTTTCTATTTGTGGGTGAATGAACACCGAAAGAACAATCCAAGCTTCTTAGTCCTCTTTCTATTGTGATGGAACCAAAACACCTAAGCTTGATTTTGGCTGATAAGAAACATTTCACTCTGCGATTTTTGGGTGAATGTGCATTCTAACCACAAAAACACCCATTTTGAAATAAGCCCAATCAAAGCTTATTCGACGTCTTTCTAAGCATATGAAAGCGAAAAGACGGTGTGGTGTTATTTTGGTATCATTCCAGAATCTTTGCGAATTCTGTGTCAAAGTGCATTAACACCGAAGAACACGACATGAAATAAGCAAAATCCAAGATTCTTCTTTCTATGTAGCTGGAACCCAAAACAACCTGTTTTGTTATGTTTAGGCTTGTTAAACTTCGCTTTTCTATTTGTGGGTGAATGAACACCGAAAGAACAATCCAAGCTTCTTAGTCCTCTTTCTATTGTGATGGAACCAAAACACCTAAGCTTGATTTTGGCTGATAAGAAACATTTCACTCTGCGATTTTTGGGTGAATGTGCATTCTAACCACAAAAACACCCATTTTGAAATAAGCCCAATCAAAGCTTATTCGACGTCTTTCTAAGCATATGAAAGCGAAAAGACGGTGTGGTGTTATTTTGGTATCATTCCAGAATCTTTGCGAATTCTGTGTCAAAGTGCATTAACACCGAAGAACACGACATGAAATAAGCAAAATCCAAGATTCTTCTTTCTATGTAGCTGGAACCCAAAACAACCTGTTTTGTTATGTTTAGGCTTGTTAAACTTCGCTTTTCTATTTGTGGGTGAATGAACACCGAAAGAACAATCCAAGCTTCTTAGTCCTCTTTCTATTGTGATGGAACCAAAACACCTAAGCTTGATTTTGGCTGATAAGAAACATTTCACTCTGCGATTTTTGGGTGAATGTGCATTCTAACCACAAAAACACCAATTTTGAAATAAGCCCAATCAAAGCTTATTCGTCGTCTTTCTACGCATATGAAAGTGAAAAGACGCTGTTGTGTTATATTGGTATCATTCCACAAACCTTGCGAATTCGGTCTCAATGTGCATTAACACCGAATAACACGTCATAAAATAAGTAAAATCCACGATTCCTCTTTCTATGTAGCTGGAACCGAAAACAACCTGTTTTGTTATGTTTAGGCTTGTTAAACTTCGCTTTTCTATTTGTGGGTGAATGAACACCGAAAGAACAATCCAAGCTTCTTAGTCCTCTTTCTATTGTGATGGAACCAAAACACCTAAGCTTGATTTTGGCTGATAAGAAACATTTCACTCTGCGATTTTTGGGTGAATGTGCATTCTAACCACAAAAACACCCATTTTGAAATAAGCCCAATCAAAGCTTATTCGACGTCTTTCTAAGCATATGAAAGCGAAAAGACGGTGTGGTGTTATTTTGGTATCATTCCAGAATCTTTGCGAATTCTGTGTCAAAGTGCATTAACACCGAAGAACACGACATGAAATAAGCAAAATCCAAGATTCTTCTTTCTATGTAGCTGGAACCCAAAACAACCTGTTTTGTTATGTTTAGGCTTGTTAAACTTCGCTTTTCTATTTGTGGGTGAATGAACACCGAAAGAACAATCCAAGCTTCTTAGTCCTCTTTCTATTGTGATGGAACCAAAACACCTAAGCTTGATTTTGGCTGATAAGAAACATTTCACTCTGCGAT
This sequence comes from Podarcis melisellensis, assembly GCF_964234715.1. Taxonomy (NCBI): domain Eukaryota; kingdom Metazoa; phylum Chordata; class Lepidosauria; order Squamata; family Lacertidae; genus Podarcis; species Podarcis melisellensis. The sequence continues at coordinate 328,138 of NW_028113145.1, read as the reverse complement.
TTTTGGGTGAATGTGCATTCTAACCACAAAAACACCAATTTTGAAATAAGCCCAATCAAAGCTTATTCGTCGTCTTTCTACGCATATGAAAGTGAAAAGACGCTGTTGTGTTATATTGGTATCATTCCACAAACCTTGCGAATTCGGTCTCAATGTGCATTAACACCGAATAACACGTCATAAAATAAGTAAAATCCACGATTCCTCTTTCTATGTAGCTGGAACCGAAAACAACCTGTTTTGTTTTGTTTAGGCTTGTTAAACTTCGCTTTGCTATTTGTGGGTGAATGAACACCGAAAGAACAATCCAAGCTTCTTAGTCCTCTTTCTATTGTGATGGAACCAAAACACCTAAGCTTGATTTTGGCTGATAAGAAACATTTAACACTGCGATTTTTGGGTGAATGTGCATTCTAACCACAAAAACACCCATTTTGAAATAAGCCCAATCAAAGCTTATTCGACGTCTTTCTAAGCATATGAAAGCGAAAAGACGGTGTGGTGTTATTTTGGTATCATTACACACACTTTGCGAATTCGGTGTCAAAGTGCATTAACACCGAGGAACACGACATGAAATAAGCAAAATCCAAGATTCTTCTTTCTATGTAGCTGGAACCCAAAACAACCTGTTTTGTTATGTTTAGGCTTGTTAAACTGCTATTTGTGGGTGAATGAACACCGAAAGAACAATCCAAGCTTCTGAGTCCTCTTTCTATTGTGATGGAACCAAAACACCTAAGCTTGATTTTGGCTGATAAGAAACATTTCACTCTGCGATTTTTGGGTGAATGTGCATTCTAACCACAAAAACACCAATTTTGAAATAAGCCCAATCAAAGCTTATTCGTCGTCTTTCTACGCATATGAAAGTGAAAATACGGTGTTGTGTTATTTTGGTATCATTCCACAAAACTTGCGAATTCGGTGTCAATGTGCATTAACACCGAAGAACACGTCATGAAATAAGTAAAATCCAAGATTCCTCTTTCTATGTAGCTGGAACCGAAAACAACCTGTTTTGTTTTGTTTAGGCTTGTTAAACTTCGCTTTGCTATTTGTGGGTGAATGAACACCGAAAGAACAATCCAAGCTTCTTAGTCCTCTTTCTATTGTGATGAAACCAAAACACCTAAGCTTGATTTTGGCTGATAAGAAACATTTCACTCTGCGATTTTTGGGTGAATGTGCATTCTAACCACAAAAACACCAATTTTGAAATAAGCCCAATCAAAGCCTATTCGTCGTCTTCCTTCGCATATGAAAGCGAAAAGACGGTGTTGTGTTATTTTGGTATCATTACACACACTTTGCGAATTCGGTGTCAAAGTGCATTAACACCGAAGAACGATATGAAATAAGCAAAATCCAAGATTCCTCTTTCTATGTAGCTGGAACCGAAAACAACCTGTTTTGTTTTGTTTAGGCTTGTTAAACTTCGCTTTGTTATTTGTGGGTGAATGAACACCGAAAGAACAATCCAAGCTTCTTATTCCTCTTTCTATTGTGATGGAACCAAAACACCTAAGCTTGATTTTGGCTGATAAGAAACATTTCACTCTGCGATTTTTGGGTGAATGTGCATTCTAACCACAAAAACACCAATTTTGAAATAAGCCCAATCAAATCTTATTCGTCGTCTTTCTAAGCATATGAAAGTGAAAAGACGCTGTTGTGTTATTTTGGTATCATTCCAGAATCTTTGCGAATTCTGTGTCAAAGTGCATTAACACCGAAGAACACGACATGAAATAAGCAAAATCCAAGATTCTTCTTTCTATGTAGCTGGAACCCAAAACAACCTGTTTTGTTATGTTTAGGCTTGTTAAACTTCGCTTTTCTATTTGTGGGTGAATGAACACCGAAAGAACAATCCAAGCTTCTTAGTCCTCTTTCTATTGTGATGGAACCAAAACACCTAAGCTTGATTTTGGCTGATAAGAAAGATTTCACTCTGCGATTTTTGGGTGAATGTGCATTCTAACCACAAAAACACCCATTTTGAAATAAGCCCAATCAAAGCCTATTCGTCGTCTTCCTACGCATATGAAAGCGAAAAGACGGTGTTGTGTTATTTTGGTATCATTACACACACTTTGCGAATTCGGTGTCAAAGTGCATTAACACCGAAGAACGACATGAAATAAGCAAAATCCAAGATTCCTCTTTCTATGTAGGTGGAACCGAAAACAACCTGTTTTGTTTTGTTTAGGCATGATAAACTTCACTTTGCTATTTGTGGGTGAATGAACACCGAAAGAACAATCCAAGCTTCTTAGTCCTCTTTCTATTGTGACGGAACCAAAACACCTAAGCTTGATTTTGGCTGATAAGAAACATTTCACTCTGCGATTTTTGGGTGAATGTGCATTCTAACCACAAAAACACCAATTTTGAAATAAGCCCAATCAAAGCTTATTCGACGTCTTTCTAAGCATATGAAAGCGAAAAGACGGTGTGGTGTTATTTTGGTATCATTCCACACACTTTGCGAATTCGTTGTCAATGTGCATTAACACCGAAGAACACGACATGAAATAAGCAAAATCCAAGATTCCTCTTTCTATGTAGGTGGAACCGAAAACAACCTGTTTTGTTTTGTTTAGGCATGATAAACTTCACTTTGCTATTTGTGGGTGAATGAACACCGAAAGAACAATCCAAGCTTCTTAGTCCTCTTTCTATTGTGACGGAACCAAAACACCTAAGCTTGATTTTGGCTGATAAGAAACATTTCACTCTGCGATTTTTGGGTGAATGTGCATTCTAACCACAAAAACACCAATTTTGAAATAAGCCCAATCAAAGCTTATTCGTCGTCTTTCTACGCATATGAAAGTGAAAAGACGTGTTATTTTGGTATCATTCCACAAAACTTGCGAATTCGGTGTCAATGTGCATTAACACCGAAGAACACGTCATGAAATAAGTAAAATCCAAGATTCCTCTTTCTATGTAGCTGGAACCGAAAACAACCTGTTTTGTTTTGTTTAGGCTTGTTAAACTTCGCTTTGCTATTTGTGGGTGAATGAACACCGAAAGAACAATCCAAGCTTCTTAGTCCTCTTTCTATTGTGGTGGAACCAAAACACCTAAGCTTGATTTTGGTTGATAAGAAACATTTCATTCTGCTATTTTTGGGTGAATGTGCATTCTAACCACAAAAACACCAATTTTGAAATAAGCCCAATCAAAGCTTATTTGACGTCTTTCTAAGCATATGAAAGCGAAAAGACGGTGTGGTGTTATTTTGGTATCATTACACACACTTTGCGAATTCGGTGTCAAAATGCATTAACACCGAAGAACACGTCATGAAATAAGCAAAATCCAAGATTCCTCTTTCTATGTAGGTGGAACCGAAAACAACCTGTTTTGTTATTTTTAGGCTTGTTAAACTTCACTTTGCTATTTGTCGGTGAATGAACACCGAAAGAACAATCCAAGCATATTCGTCCTCTTTCTATTGTGATGGAACCAAAAAACCTAAGCTTGATTTTGGCTGATAAGAAACATTTCACTCTGCGATTTTTGGGTGAATGTGCATTCTAACCACAAAAACACCAATTTTGAAATAAGCCCAATCAAAGCTTATTCGACGTCTTTCTAAGCATATGAAAGCGAAAAGACGGTGTGGTGTTATTTTGGTATCATTCCACACACTTTGCGAATTTGGTGTCAAAGTGCATTAACACCATAGAACACGACATGAAATAAGCAAAATCCAAGATTCTTCTTTCTATGTAGCTGGAACCCAAAACAACCTGTTTTGTTATGTTTAGGCTTGTTAAACTTCACTTTGCTATTTGTGGGTGAATGAACACCGAAAGAACAATCCAAGCTTTTTATTCCTCTTTCTATTGTGATGGAACCAAAACACCTAAGCTTGATTTTGGCTGATAAGAAACATTTCACTGCGATTTTTGGGTGAATGTGCATTCTAACCACAAAAACACCAATTTTGAAATAAGCCCAATCAAAGCTTATTCGACGTCTTTCTAAGCATATGAAAGCGAATAGACGGTGTGGTGCTATTTTGGTATCATTACACACACTTTGCGAATTCGGTGTCAAAGTGCATTAACACCGTAGAACACGATATGAAATAAGCAAAATCCAAGATTCTTCTTTCTATGTAGCTGGAACCCAAAACAACCTGTTTTGTTTTGTTTAGGCTTGTTAAACTTCGCTTTTCTATTTGTGGGTGAATGAACACCGAAAGAACAATCCAAGCTTCTTATTCCTCTTTCTATTGTGATGGAACCAAAACACCTAAGATTGATTTTGGCTGATAAGAAACATTTCACTGCGATTTTTGGGTGAATGTGCATTCTAACCACAAAAACACCAATTTTGAAATAAGCCCAATCAAAGCTTATTCGTCGTCTTTCTATGCATATGAAAGCGAAAATACGGTGTGGTGTTATTTTGGTATCATTCCACAAACCTTGCGAATTCGGTGTCAATGTGCATTAACACCGAAGAAATAAGCAGAATCAAAACATGAAATAAGTAATATCCAAGATTCTTCTTTCTATGTAGCTGGAACCGAAAACAACCTGTTTTGTTTTGTTTAGGCTTGTTAAACTTCGCTTTGCTATTTGTGGGTGAATGAACACCGAAAGAACAATCCAAGCTTCTTAGTCCTCTTTCTATTGTGATGGAACCAAAACACCTAAGCTTGATAAGAAACATTTCACTCTGCGATTTTGGGGTGAATGTGTATTCTAACCACAAAAACACCAATTTTGAAATACGCCCAAGCAAAGCTTATTCGACGTCTTTCTAAGCATATGAAAGCGAAAAGAAGGTGTGGTGTTATTTTGGTATCATTACACACACTTTGCGAATTTGGTGTCAAAGTGCATTAACACCGAAGAAATAAGCAAAATCAAAACATGAAATAAGCAAAATCCAAGATTCTTCTTTCTATGTAGCTGGAACCCAAAACAACCTGTTTTGTTTTGTTTAGGCATGTTAAACTTCACTTTGCTATTTGTAGGTGAATGAACACCGAAAGAACAATCCAAGCTTCTTAGTCCTCTTTCTATTGTGATGGAACCAAAACACCTAAGCTTGATTTTGGCTGATAAGAAACATTTCACTCTGCGATTTTGGGGTGAATGTGTATTCTAACCACAAAACACCAATTTTGAAATAAGCCCAAGCAAAGCTTATTAGACGTCTTTCTAAGCATATGAAAGAGAAAAGAAGGTGTGGTGTTATTTTGGTATCATTAAACATACTTTGCGAATTCGGTGTCAAAGTGCATTAACACCGAAGAGCGACATGAAATAAGCAAAATCCAAGATTCTTCTTTCTATGTAGCTGGAACCCAAAACAACCTGTTTTGTTATGTTTAGGCTTGTTAAACTTCACTTTGCTATTTGTGGGTGAATGAACACCGAAAGAACAATCCAAGCTTCTTAGTCCTCTTTCTATTGTGATGGAACCAAAACACCTAAGCTTGATTTTGGCTGATAAGAAACATTTCACTCTGCGATTTTTGGGTGAATGTGCATTCTAACCACAAAAACACCAATTTTGAAATAAGCCCAATCAAAGCCTATTCGTCGTCTTCCTACGCATATGAAAGCGAAAAGACGGTGTTGTGTTATTTTGGTATCATTACACACACTTTGCGAATTCTGTGTCAAAGTGCATTAACACCGAGGAACACGACATGAAATAAGCAAAATCCAAGATTCTTCTTTCTATGTAGCTGGAACCCAAAACAACCTGTTTTGTTATGTTTAGGCTTGTTAAACTTCACTTTGCTATTTGTGGGTGAATGAACACCGAAAGAACAATCCAAGCTTCTTAGTCCTCTTTCTATTGTGATGGAACCAAAACACCTAAGCTTGATTTTGGCTGATAAGAAACATTTCACTCTGCGATTTTTGGGTGAATGTGCATTCTAACCACAAAAACACCAATTTTGAAATAAGCCCAATCAAAGCTTATTCGTCGTCTTTCTACGCATATGAAAGTGAAAAGACGGTGTTGTGTTATTTTGGTATCATTACACACACTTTGCGAATTCGGTGTCAATGTGCATTAACACCGAAGAACACGTCATGAAATAAGTAAAATCCAAGATTCCTCTTTCTATGTAGCTGGAACCGAAAACAACCTGTTTTGTTTTGTTTAGGCTTGTTAAACTTCGCTTTTCTATTTGTGGGTGAATGAACACCGAAAGAACAATCCAAGCATATTCGTCCTCTTTCTATTGTGATGGAACCAAAAAACCTAAGCTTGATTTTGGCTGATAAGAAACATTTAACTCTGCGATTTTTGGGTGAATGTGCATTCTAACCACAAAAACACCAATTTTGAAATAAGCCCAATCAAAGCTTATTCGACGTCTTTCTAAGCATATGAAAGCGAAAAGACGGTGTGGTGTTATTTTGGTATCATTCCACACACTTTGCGAATTTGGTGTCAAAGTGCATTAACACCATAGAACACGACATGAAATAAGCAAAATCCAAGATTCTTCTTTCTATGTAGCTGGAACCCAAAACAACCTGTTTTGTTATGTTTAGGCTTGTTAAACTTCACTTCGCTATTTGTGGGTGAATGAACACCGAAAGAACAATCCAAGCTTCTTATTCCTCTTTCTATTGTGATGGAACCAAAACACCTAAGCTTGATTTTGGCTGATAAGAAACATTTCACTGCGATTTTTGGGTGAATGTGCATTCTAACCACAAAAACACCAATTTTGAAATAAGCCCAATCAAAGCTTATTCGACGTCTTTCTAAGCATATGAAAGCGAATAGACGGTGTGGTGCTATTTTGGTATCATTACACACACTTTGCGAATTCGGTGTCAAAGTGCATTAACACCGTAGAACACGATATGAAATAAGCAAAATCCAAGATTCTTCTTTCTATGTAGCTGGAACCCAAAACAACCTGTTTTGTTTTGTTTAGGCTTGTTAAACTTCGCTTTGCTATTTGTGGGTGAATGAACACCGAAAGAACAATCCAAGCTTCTTATTCCTCTTTCTATTGTGATGGAACCAAAACACCTAAGCTTGATTTTGGCTGATAAGAAACATTTCACTCTGCGATTTTGGGGTGAATGTGTATTCTAACCACAAAAACACCAATTTTGAAATACGCCCAAGCAAAGCTTATTCGACGTCTTTCTAAGCATATGAAAGCGAAAAGAAGGTGTGGTGTTATTTTGGTATCATTACACACACTTTGCGAATTTGGTGTCAAAGTGCATTAACACCGAAGAAATAAGCAAAATCAAAACATGAAATAAGCAAAATCCAAGATTCTTCTTTCTATGTAGCTGGAACCCAAAACAACCTGTTTTGTTTTGTTTAGGCATGTTAAACTTCACTTTGCTATTTGTGGGTGAATGAACACCGAAAGAACAGTCCAAGCTTCTTAGTCCTCTTTCTATTGTGATGGAACCAAAACACCTAAGCTTGATTTTGGCTGATAAGAAACATTTCACTCTGCGATTTTGGGGTGAATGTGTATTCTAACCACAAAACACCAATTTTGAAATAAGCCCAAGCAAAGCTTATTAGACGTCTTTCTAAGCATATGAAAGAGAAAAGAAGGTGTGGTGTTATTTTGGTATCATTAAACATACTTTGCGAATTCGGTGTCAAAGTGCATTAACACCGAAGAACGACATGAAATAAGCAAAATCCAAGATTCTTCTTTCTATGTAGCTGGAACCCAAAACAACCTGTTTTGTTATGTTTAGGCTTGTTAAACTTCACTTAGCTATTTGTGGGTGAATGAACACCGAAAGAACAATCCTAGCTTCTTAGTCCTCTTTCTATTGTGATGGAACCAAAATACCTAAGCTTGATTTTGGCTGATAAGAAACATTTCACTCTGCGATTTTTGGGTGAATGTGCATTCTAACCACAAAAACACCAATTTTGAAATAAGCCCAATCAAAGCTTATTCGTCGTCGTTCTACGCATATGAAAGTGAAAAGACGGTGTTGTGTTATTTTGGTATCATTCCACAAAACTTGCGAATTCGGTGTCAATGTGCATTAACACCGAAGAACACGTCATGAAATAAGTAAAATCCAAGATTCCTCTTTCTATGTAGCTGGAACCGAAAACAACCTGTTTTTTTTTTTTTAGGCTTGTTAAACTTCGCTTTTCTATTTGTGGGTGAATGAACACCGAAAGAACAATCCAAGCTTCTTAGTCCTCTTTCTATTGTGATGGAACCAAAACACCTAAGCTTGATTTTGGCTGATAAGAAACATTTCACTCTGCAATTTTTGGGTGAATGTGCATTCTAACCACAAAAACACCAATTTTGAAATAAGCCCAATCAAAGCCTATTCGTCGTCTTCCTACGCATATGAAAGCGAAAAGACGGTGTGGTGTTATTTTGGTATCATTACACACACTTTGCGAATTTGGTGTCAAAGTGCATTAACACCGAAGAACACGTCATGAAATAAGCAAAATCCAAGATTCCTCTTTCTATGTAGGTGGAACCGAAAACAACCTGTTTTGTTATGTTTAGGCTTGTTAAACTTCACTTTGCTATTTGTCGGTGAATGAACACCGAAAGAACAATCCAAGCATATTCGTCCTCTTTCTATTGTGATGGAACCAAAACACCTAAGCTTGATTTTGGCTGATAAGAAACATTTCACTCTGCGATTTTTGGGTGAATGTGCATTCTAACCACAAAAACACCAATTTTGAAATAAGCCCAATCAAAGCTTATTCGACGTCTTTCTAAGCATATGAAAGCGAAAAGACGGTGTGGTGTTATTTTGGTATCATTCCACACACTTTGCGAATTTGGTGTCAAAGTGCATTAACACCATAGAACACGACATGAAATAAGCAAAATCCAAGATTCTTCTTTCTATGTAGCTGGAACCCAAAACAACCTGTTTTGTTATGTTTAGGCTTGTTAAACTTCACTTTGCTATTTGTGGGTGAATGAACACCGAAAGAACAATCCAAGCTTCTTATTCCTCTTTCTATTGTGATGGAACCAAAACACCTAAGCTTGATTTTGGCTGATAAGAAACATTTCACTGCGATTTTTGGGTGAATGTGCATTCTAACCACAAAAACACCAATTTTGAAATAAGCCCAATCAAAGCTTATTCGACGTCTTTCTAAGCATATGAAAGCGAATAGACGGTGTGGTGCTATTTTGGTATCATTACACACACTTTGCGAATTCGGTGTCAAAGTGCATTAACACCGTAGAACACGACATGAAATAAGCAAAATCCAAGATTCTTCTTTCTATGTAGCTGGAACCCAAAACAACCTGTTTTGTTTTGTTTAGGCTTGTTAAACTTCGCTTTGCTATTTGTGGGTGAATGAACACCGAAAGAACAATCCAAGCTTCTTATTCCTCTTTCTATTGTGATGGAACCAAAACACCTAAGATTGATTTTGGCTGATAAGAAACATTTCACTGCGATTTTTGGGTGAATGTGCATTCTAACCACAAAAACACCAATTTTGAAATAAGCCCAATCAAAGCTTATTCGTCGTCTTTCTATGCATATTAAAGCGAAAATACGGTGTGGTGTTATTTTGGTATCATTCCACAAACCTTGCGAATTCGGTGTCAATGTGCATTAACACCGAAGAAATAAGCAGAATCAAAACATGAAATAAGTAATATCCAAGATTCTTCTTTCTATGTAGCTGGAACCCAAAACAACCTGTTTTGTTTTGTTTAGGCATGTTAAACTTCACTTTGCTATTTGTAGGTTAATGAACACCGAAAGAACAATCCAAGCTTCTTAGTCCTCTTTCTATTGTGATGGAACCAAAACACCTAAGCTTGATTTTGGCTGATAAGAAACATTTCACTCTGCGATTTTGGGGTGAATGTGTATTCTAACCACAAAACACCAATTTTGAAATAAGCCCAAGCAAAGCTTATTAGACGTCTTTCTAAGCATATGAAAGAGAAAAGAAGGTGTGGTGTTATTTTGGTATCATTAAACATACTTTGCGAATTCGGTGTCAAAGTGCATTAACACCGAAGAACGACATGAAATAAGCAAAATCCAAGATTCTTCTTTCTATGTAGCTGGAACCCAAAACAACCTGTTTTGTTATGTTTAGGCTTGTTAAACTTCACTTTGCTATTTGTGGGTGAATGAACACCGAAAGAACAATCCAAGCTTCTTAGTCCTCTTTCTATTGTGATGGAACCAAAAGACCTAAGCTTGATTTTGGCTGATAAGAAACATTTCACTCTGCGATTTTGGGGTGAATGTGTATTCTAACCACAAAAACACCAATTTTGAAATACGCCCAAGCAAAGCTTATTCGACGTCTTTCTAAGCATATGAAAGCGAAAAGAAGGTGTGGTGTTATTTTGGTATCATTACACACACTTTGCGAATTTGGTGTCAAAGTGCATTAACACCGAAGAAATAAGCAAAATCAAAACATGAAATAAGCAAAATCCAAGATTCATCTTTCTATGTAGCTGGAACCCAAAACAACCTGTTTTGTTTTGTTTAGGCATGTTAAACTTCACTTTGCTATTTGTGGGTGAATGAACACCGAAAGAACAATCCAAGCTTCTTAGTCCTCTTTCTATTGTGATGGAACCAAAACACCTAAGCTTGATTTTGGCTGATAAGAAACATTTCACTCTGCGATTTTGGGGTGAATGTGTATTCTAACCACAAAACACCAATTTTGAAATAAGCCCAAGCAAAGCTTATTAGACGTCTTTCTAAGCATATGAAAGAGAAAAGAAGGTGTGGTGTTATTTTGGTATCATTAAACATACTTTGCGAATTCGGTGTCAAAGTGCATTAACACCGAAGAACGACATGAAATAAGCAAAATCCAAGATTCTTCTTTCTATGTAGCTGGAACCCAAAACAACCTGTTTTGTTATGTTTAGGCTTGTTAAACTTCACTTAGCTATTTGTGGGTGAATGAACACCGAAAGAACAATCCTAGCTTCTTAGTCCTCTTTCTATTGTGATGGAACCAAAATACCTAAGCTTGATTTTGGCTGATAAGAAACATTTCACTCTGCGATTTTTGGGTGAATGTGCATTCTAACCACAAAAACACCAATTTTGAAATAAGCCCAATCAAAGCTTATTCGTCGTCGTTCTACGCATATGAAAGTGAAAAGACGGTGTTGTGTTATTTTGGTATCATTCCACAAAACTTGCGAATTCGGTGTCAATGTGCATTAACACCGAAGAACACGTCATGAAATAAGTAAAATCCAAGATTCCTCTTTCTATGTAGCTGGAACCGAAAACAACCTGTTTTGTTTTTTTTAGGCTTGTTAAACTTCGCTTTTCTATTTGTGGGTGAATGAACACCGAAAGAACAATCCAAGCTTCTTAGTCCTCTTTCTATTGTGATGGAACCAAAACACCTAAGCTTGATTTTGGCTGATAAGAAACATTTCACTCTGCAATTTTTGGGTGAATGTGCATTCTAACCACAAAAACACCAATTTTGAAATAAGCCCAATCAAAGCCTATTCGTCGTCTTCCTACGCATATGAAAGCGAAAAGACGGTGTGGTGTTATTTTGGTATCATTACACACACTTTGCGAATTTGGTGTCAAAGTGCATTAACACCGAAGAACACGTCATGAAATAAGCAAAATCCAAGATTCCTCTTTCTATGTAGGTGGAACCGAAAACAACCTGTTTTGTTATGTTTAGGCTTGTTAAACTTCACTTTGCTATTTGTCGGTGAATGAACACCGAAAGAACAATCCAAGCATATTCGTCCTCTTTCTATTGTGATGGAACCAAAACACCTAAGCTTGATTTTGGCTGATAAGAAACATTTCACTCTGCGATTTTTGGGTGAATGTGCATTCTAACCACAAAAACACCAATTTTGAAATAAGCCCAATCAAAGCTTATTCGACGTCTTTCTAAGCATATGAAAGCGAAAAGACGGTGTGGTGTTATTTTGGTATCATTCCACACACTTTGCGAATTCTGTGTCAAAGTGCATTAACACCATAGAACACGACATGAAATAAGGAAAATCCAAGATTCTTCTTTCTATGTAGCTGGAACCCAAAACAACCTGTTTTGTTATGTTTAGGCTTGTTAAACTTCACTTTGCTATTTGTGGGTGAATGAACACCGAAAGAACAATCCAAGCTTCTTATTCCTCTTTCTATTGTGATGGAACCAAAACACCTAAGCTTGATTTTGGCTGATAAGAAACATTTCACTGCGATTTTTGGGTGAATGTGCATTCTAACCACAAAAACACCAATTTTGAAATAAGCCCAATCAAAGCTTATTCGACGTCTTTCTAAGCATATGAAAGCGAATAGACGGTGTGGTGCTATTTTGGTATCATTACACACACTTTGCGAATTCGGTGTCAAAGTGCATTAACACCGTAGAACACGACATGAAATAAGCAAAATCCAAGATTCTTCTTTCTATGTAGCTGGAACCCAAAACAACCTGTTTTGTTTTGTTTAGGCTTGTTAAACTTCGCTTTGCTATTTGTGGGTGAATGAACACCGAAAGAACAATCCAAGCTTCTTATTCCTCTTTCTATTGTGATGGAACCAAAACACCTAAGATTGATTTTGGCTGATAAGAAACATTTCACTGCGATTTTTGGGTGAATGTGCATTCTAACCACAAAAACACCAATTTTGAAATAAGCCCAATCAAAGCTTATTCGTCGTCTTTCTATGCATATTAAAGCGAAAATACGGTGTGGTGTTATTTTGGTATCATTCCACAAACCTTGCGAATTCGGTGTCAATGTGCATTAACACCGAAGAAATAAGCAGAATCAAAACATGAAATAAGTAATATCCAAGATTTTTCTTTCTATGTAGCTGGAACCCAAAACAACCTGTTTTGTTTTGTTTAGGCATGTTAAACTTCACTTTGCTATTTGTAGGTGAATGAACACCGAAAGAACAATCCAAGCTTCTTAGTCCTCTTTCTATTGTGATGGAACCAAAACACCTAAGCTTGATTTTGGCTGATAAGAAACATTTCACTCTGCGATTTTGGGGTGAATGTGTATTCTAACCACAAAACACCAATTTTGAAATAAGCCCAAGCAAAGCTTATTAGACGTCTTTCTAAGCATATGAAAGAGAAAAGAAGGTGTGGTGTTATTTTGGTATCATTAAACATACTTTGCGAATTCGGTGTCAAAGTGCATTAACACCGAAGAACGACATGAAATAAGCAAAATCCAAGATTCTTCTTTCTATGTAGCTGGAACCCAAAACAACCTGTTTTGTTATGTTTAGGCTTGTTAAACTTCACTTTGCTATTTGTGGGTGAATGAACACCGAAAGAACAATCCAAGCTTCTTAGTCCTCTTTCTATTGTGATGGAACCAAAACACCTAAGCTTGATTTTGGCTGATAAGAAACATTTCACTCTGCGATTTTTGGGTGAATGTGCATTCTAACCACAAAAACACCAATTTTGAAATAAGCCCAATCAAAGCCTATTCGTCGTCTTCCTACGCATATGAAAGCGAAAAGACGGTGTTGTGTTATTTTGGTATCATTACACACACTTTGCGAATTCTGTGTCAAAGTGCATTAACACCGAGGAACACGACATGAAATAAGCAAAATCCAAGATTCTTCTTTCTATGTAGCTGGAACCCAAAACAACCTGTTTTGTTATGTTTAGGCTTGTTAAACTTCACTTTGCTATTTGTGGGTGAATGAACACCGAAAGAACAATCCAAGCTTCTTAGTCCTCTTTCTATTGTGATGGAACCAAAACACCTAAGCTTGATTTTGGCTGATAAGAAACATTTCACTCTGCGATTTTTGGGTGAATGTGCATTCTAACCACAAAAACACCAATTTTGAAATAAGCCCAATCAAAGCTTATTCGTCGTCTTTCTACGCATATGAAAGTGAAAAGACGGTGTTGTGTTATTTTGGTATCATTCCACAAAACTTGCGAATTCGGTGTCAATGTGCATTAACACCGAAGAACACGTCATGAAATAAGTAAAATCCAAGATTCCTCTTTCTATGTAGCTGGAACCGAAAACAACCTGTTTTGTTTTGTTTAGGCTTGTTAAACTTCGCTTTGCTATTTGTGGGTGAATGAACACCGAAAGAACAATCCAAGCTTCTTAGTCCTCTTTCTATTGTGATGGAACCAAAACACCTAAGCTTGATTTTGGCTGATAAGAAACATTTCACTCTGCGATTTTTGGGTGAATGTGCATTCTAACCATAAAAACACCAATTTTGAAATAAGCCCAATCAAAGCCTATTCGTCGTCTTCCTACGCATATGAAAGCGAAAAGACGGTGTTGTGTTATTTTGGTATCATTACACACACTTTGCGAATTCGGTGTCAAAGTGCATTAACACCGAAGAACACGTCATGAAATAAGCAAAATCCAAGATTCCTCTTTCTATGTAGGTGGAACCGAAAACAACCTGTTTTGTTATGTTTAGGCTTGTTAAACTTCACTTTGCTATTTGTCGGTGAATGAACACCGAAAGAACAATCCAAGCATATTCGTCCTCTTTCTATTGTGATGGAACCAAAAAACCTAAGCTTGATTTTGGCTGATAAGAAACATTTCACTCTGCGATTTTTGGGTGAATGTGCATTCTAACCACAAAAACACCAATTTTGAAATAAGCCCAATCAAAGCTTATTCGACGTCTTTCTAAGCATATGAAAGCGAAAAGACGGTGTGGTGTTATTTTGGTATCATTCCACACACTTTGCGAATTTGGTGTCAAAGTGCATTAACACCATAGAACACGACATGAAATAAGCAAAATCCAAGATTCTTCTTTCTATGTAGCTGGAACCCAAAACAACCTGTTTTGTTATGTTTAGGCTTGTTAAACTTCACTTCGCTATTTGTGGGTGAATGAACACCGAAAGAACAATCCAAGCTTCTTATTCCTCTTTCTATTGTGATGGAACCAAAACACCTAAGCTTGATTTTGGCTGATAAGAAACATTTCACTGCGATTTTTGGGTGAATGTGCATTCTAACCACAAAAACACCAATTTTGAAATAAGCCCAATCAAAGCTTATTCGACGTCTTTCTAAGCATATGAAAGCGATTAGACGGTGTGGTGCTATTTTGGTATCATTACACACACTTTGCGAATTCGGTGTCAAAGTGCATTAACACCGTAGAACACGATATGAAATAAGCAAAATCCAAGATTCTTCTTTCTATGTAGCTGGAACCCAAAACAACCTGTTTTGTTTTGTTTAGGCTTGTTAAACTTCACTTTGCTATTTGTGGGTGAATGAACACCGAAAGAACAATCCAAGCTTCTTATTCCTCTTTCTATTGTGATGGAACCAAAACACCTAAGCTTGATTTTGGCTGATAAGAAACATTTCACTGCGATTTTTGGGTGAATGTGCATTCTAACCACAAAAACACCAATTTTGAAATAAGCCCAATCAAAGCTTATTCGACGTCTTTCTAAGCATATGAAAGCGAATAGACGGTGTGGTGCTATTTTGGTATCATTACACACACTTTGCGAATTCGGTGTCAAAGTGCATTAACACCGTAGAACACGATATGAAATAAGCAAAATCCAAGATTCTTCTTTCTATGTAGCTGGAACCCAAAACAACCTGTTTTGTTTTGTTTAGGCTTGTTAAACTTCGCTTTGCTATTTGTGGGTGAATGAACACCGAAAGAACAATCCAAGCTTCTTATTCCTCTTTCTATTGTGATGGAACCAAAACACCTAAGATTGATTTTGGCTGATAAGAAACATTTCACTGCGATTTTTGGGTGAATGTGC
Organism: Podarcis melisellensis; assembly: GCF_964234715.1. Classification (NCBI taxonomy): domain Eukaryota; kingdom Metazoa; phylum Chordata; class Lepidosauria; order Squamata; family Lacertidae; genus Podarcis; species Podarcis melisellensis. The sequence goes on along the minus strand of NW_028113145.1, from coordinate 312,358 downwards.
ATTCTAACCACAAAAACACCAATTTTGAAATAAGCCCAATCAAAGCTTATTCGTCGTCTTTCTATGCATATGAAAGCGAAAATACGGTGTGGTGTTATTTTGGTATCATTCCACAAACCTTGCGAATTCGGTGTCAATGTGCATTAACACCGAAGAAATAAGCAGAATCAAAACATGAAATAAGTAATATCCAAGATTCTTCTTTCTATGTAGCTGGAACCGAAAACAACCTGTTTTGTTTTGTTTAGGCTTGTTAAACTTCGCTTTGCTATTTGTGGGTGAATGAACACCGAAAGAACAATCCAAGCTTCTTAGTCCTCTTTCTATTGTGATGGAACCAAAACACCTAAGCTTGATAAGAAACATTTCACTCTGCGATTTTGGGGTGAATGTGTATTCTAACCACAAAAACACCAATTTTGAAATACGCCCAAGCAAAGCTTATTCGAGGTCTTTCTAAGCATATGAAAGCGAAAAGAAGGTGTGGTGTTATTTTGGTATCATTACACACACTTTGCGAATTTGGTGTCAAAGTGCATTAACACCGAAGAAATAAGCAAAATCAAAACATGAAATAAGCAAAATCCAAGATTCTTCTTTCTATGTAGCTGGAACCCAAAACAACCTGTTTTGTTTTGTTTAGGCATGTTAAACTTCACTTTGCTATTTGTGGGTGAATGAACACCGAAAGAACAATCCAAGCTTCTTAGTCCTCTTTCTATTGTGATGGAACCAAAACACCTAAGCTTGATTTTGGCTGATAAGAAACATTTCACTCTGCGATTTTGGGGTGAATGTGTATTCTAACCACAAAACACCAATTTTGAAATAAGCCCAAGCAAAGCTTATTAGACGTCTTTCTAAGCATATGAAAGAGAAAAGAAGGTGTGGTGTTATTTTGGTATCATTAAACATACTTTGCGAATTCGGTGTCAAAGTGCATTAACACCGAAGAACGACATGAAATAAGCAAAATCCAAGATTCTTCTTTCTATGTAGCTGGAACCCAAAACAACCTGTTTTGTTATGTTTAGGCTTGTTAAACTTCACTTTGCTATTTGTGGGTGAATGAACACCGAAAGAACAATCCAAGCTTCTTAGTCCTCTTTCTATTGTGATGGAACCAAAACACCTAAGCTTGATTTTGGCTGATAAGAAACATTTCACTCTGCGATTTTTGGGTGAATGTGCATTCTAACCACAAAAACACCAATTTTGAAATAAGCCCAATCAAAGCTTATTCGTCGTCTTTCTACGCATATGAAAGTGAAAAGACGCTGTTGTGTTATTTTGGTATCATTCCACAATCTTTGCGATTTCTGGATCAATGTTCATTAACACCGAAGAACACGTCATGAAATAAGTAAAATCCAAGATTCCTCTTTCGATGTAGCTGGAACCGAAAACAACCTGTTTTGTTTTGTTTAGGCTTGTTAAACTTCACTTTGCTATTTGTCGGTGAATGAACACCGAAAAAACAATCCAAGCTTCTTAGTCCTCTTTCTATTGTGATGGAACCAAAACACCTAAGCTTGATTTTGGCTGATAAGAAACATTTCACTCTGCGATTTTTGGGTGAATGTGCATTCTAACCACAAAAACACCAATTTTGAAATAAGCCCAATCAAAGCCTATTCGTCGTCTTCCTACGCATATGAAAGCGAAAAGACGGTGTTTTGTTACTTTGGTATCATTACACACACTTTGCGAATTCGGTGTCAATGTGCATTAACACCGAAGAACGACATGAAATAAGCAAAATCCAAGATTTTTCTTTCTATGTAGCTGGAACCCAAAACAACCTGTTTTGTTTTGTTTAGGCATGATAAACTTCACTTTGCTAATTGTGGGTGAATGAACACCGAAAGAACAATCCAAGCATATTCGTCCTCTTTCTATTGTGATGGAACCAAAACACCTAAGCTTGATTTTGGCTGATAAGAAACATTTCACTCTGCGATTTTTGGGTGAATGTGCATTCTAACCACAAAAACACCAATTTTGAAATAAGCCCAATCAAAGCTTATTCGACGTCTTTCTAAGCATATGAAAGCGAAAAGACGGTGTGGTGTTATTTTGGTATCATTACACACACTTTGCGAATTTGGTGTCAAAGTGCATTAACACCATAGAACACGACATGAAATAAGCAAAATCCAAGATTCTTCTTTCTATGTAGCTGGAACCCAAAACAACCTGTTTTGTTATTGTCAGGGTTTCTGGGAGAGAGGAGGAGATGACAGAGGAGACGGAGAGCGAGTGGGAGGAGGGGCAGAAGGATGAGGAAGAAGATGACGGAATTCTGAGGGAATCCACGAGTCTGAGCAGCGAGTCAGAGGATTCTCAAAAGGGGGTTACCTTAATCAAGCAAAAGGGAGGAGAAGGGAGAAGCGGAGAGGAGCCCAGTGGAAGACAGACGCAGCAAGAGGCGTCTCAGCCGGAACGGAGTAAAGGGGGTGGAGTCGTCAGCCTCTCGGAGGGAGCAGGATTAGGAGAGAACAGAGAAAGGGGGTTGGAGCAAGGTGTTCAGCCGGAAAGGGTGGAGAGCAGAACAAGGGGTGGTGTAGCGGTCGAAAGAAAGGTCAGCAGCAACGTACGCGCGCCAAGTTCAAACGTAGAGGCGCGCGGAAGTGGAGAGAGCTCAGGGGAGGAGCCCGGCCCTAAAGCCAGAAGGAGGGGGGAAGAGGCGGCAGAGGATTCAGCCTCAGGCGAGTCACGGAGAGAGGGAACCCAGGGGGGCAGGAAGACCCTGCGGAAAAGAAAGGAGAGGAAGAGGTGGTCTAGAGCCAGGCTATTAAGTTGGTGTGGAAGAGGGGAGGAGTCAGAGGGGACTTCAGCGGTCTAACGTGACAGACGTACGGCCACGATGCTGAACTGTACGAGAAGCAGAAATGTTCAATAAACTTTTCCTGTAAATAAACTGCAACGGAGTGAGGTCTCTTGTGAGCTGGGACCCGTCCTGGGTGGCCGTGACAGTAAGTCCCCTCTCAGAAAGCAAAAAATTTTTTTTTGCGAAGCTCACGAACGGGAGCAGCCATGAGCGCTGAGGAGCAGCTGGTTGCACTGCGGGATCAGGTTACCGCTCTCACATCGGCAGTCATTGCTTCGCAGAAGAAGAATGACGACTTGGAGAAGACGTGCCAGGATTTGCAGGCAAGGTGGGAACACGCGGACAGGGCGGGGGCCCCAGGTTCCAGAGCGGAGGGCATTGCGCTTGGACGGAGGGGGGGTGCCCTGGTTCCGCATTTTAATGGCAACTTGCAAGACTATCCCAATTTCAGAGCGGACGTCGTATATGCACTGCATTTACTCCGTCACGATTTTAAAGATGAGGAGGAGAAAGTGGGGTTCATTGTTTCGCACCTGCATGGGGAGGCCAGGGCTTGGCTACGCAATCTGTGGCGCGAAGATGGACCGGCCCGTCGCAATTCAACTGCGTTCATCAAAGCGATGGATTCTTGTTTTCAATCCTCTGTGGATGTGGACATTGCGCGCCGTCAAATGCACGGGCTGAGGCAGGGGAAAGCGACTGTGCGCCAATACCACTCTAAATTTTTTGCATTGCTCACCGCCTTAGATTGGCCAAAGGACAGTAAGCCGGTCAGAGATCTTTTTTGGGAGGGATTGAGCCCCCCCATCAAGGATGAGATCGCTAGGGGGGACAGACCCCAGACCCTAGAAGACGTGGTGCAACGGGCTTTAGCTATTGGAATTCGACATGAGGGACGTCCGTGGCACGAGGAGGACGGGCCCCAAGCGCGTGCGCAAGCGAGGACTCTCCCTTTTGTGCACAGGGATTTCAGCCGTGCGCACCCCTCGCCAATGGGGAAGGACAGCGAGGAGCCGATGGAGATTGGTGGTGCTAGGGCTCAGAAGCCATCCCAGAGCCCTGTCCCTGGTGCAGCCAAAGCGAAGCCTCCTAGAGGAACCAGGAAGTGTTACATCTGTGACAGTGCGCACCATATGGCGAAAGAGTGCCCCCAGAGGCTCCAGAAGCACACTGCAGCACTGGCAACTGTAACAGCAGAGGTGCAACCAGGGGAGCAGCTTCAGGGAAACGACAGTGCCTGGCTGGAAGCAGAGCTACTGGGGCTCAGCCAGGCGGATCTGTAGACAAGCCCCCAGCATCACTGCAGAGCGTGGACCCTTTGCCTCCCAGACCGGCAGTTCTGCTCACAGCAACACTCCAGTTGCCTGATGGGAGACTCCTCGAGGTTCCAATAACGATCGATTCGGGAAGCAACGCCGACTTCGTGGGACTGCAGTTCGTTAAGCAGCACAACATGGCGCTCCTGCCTGCAACGACGCCTCTAAACGTGGTCACGGTAGACGGCAGGAAGTTGCTGGGGGGGCAAGTGGTGCAGCAAACCCCTCCCATGATGATGCAGATTGGCAACCATCGAGAACTTATTAGTTTCAATGTCACCCACTTATCGGACACACCCATCGTGTTAGGCATGAGTTGGCTGGAGAGGCACAGTCCCGCGGTTGCGTGGTACCAGCGGCAGATCACCTTTTGTTCTTCGTATTGTGCTCAGCATTGCTTTCAGACCGATCAGGGAGGAGAAGCCGAGCAGCAGTTGCATCTGGGTATGGTGCAAACAGTGCCTCACAAGTACCAGGACTTCTTGGAGGTTTTCTGTGAGAAGGAAGCTGACAAGTTGCCGCCTCACAGACCTTACGACTGCGCGATTGATTTAGTGCCAGGGGCGCAACTGCCTGCTGCCAAGCTGTACTCCATGTCGGAAGACGAGATGCAAGAGCTTCGGGAGTTCATAGACCATAACCTCAAGCGAGGTTTCATCCAGGAATCTAAAGCAGCGGGTGGCAGCCCTGTGTTCTTTGTGAAGAAGAAAAACACGCCCCAAAAAAGGCTTATAGTGGATTACAGGTTCATAAACAGCTTGACTAAGCCCAAAGCTTTCCCCATGCCCAAGATTGACGACCTTTTAGCGACCGTCAGGAGGGGCAAGATTTTCACCAAGCTGGACCTACGTGGAGCTTACAATCTCATCCGCATCCGGAAAGGAGATGAGTGGAAGACCGCCATGTTCACCCCTCTGGGCACATACGAATACAGAGTCATGCCTTTCGGTCTCCAAAATGGCAGCCACGTTTTTCAAGCATTTATGCACCACGTGCTAGCAGGTCTCCTCTACAAGAAGTGTGTCTGCTTTCTCGACGATATCCTGATTTTCTCGGAATCGCCGGAGGATCACGATAAGGACGTGAGGGAGGTCCTGCAGAGGCTGAAGGACCACAGGCTGTACGCCAAGTTGGAAAAATGCCAGTTTGATGTCAGAGAGGTTGATTTCCTTGGCTACAAGTTGTCCGACGAGGGACTGGCCATGGACAGGGCTAAGGTTCAAGCGCTGTTGGACTGGAAAAGCCCTCGAAATCGGAAAGAGGTCCAGAGGTTCATCGGCTTTGCCAATTTTTACCGCAAGTTTATTAAAGGTTTTGCGAACGCGACGGCGGCTATCACTGACACCCTCAGTTCCAAGAAGAAGAAGTTCGTCTGGACCGAACAAGCGGAGCGGTCCTTCCGGACGCTTAAAGGTCTTTTCGCCTCCGAAGAGCAGCTGCTCCACGTGAATCCCGGCAGACCCATGCGGGTAGAGACCGATGCGTCAGACAGAGCGGTTGGGGCCGTTCTTTTGCAAGAGGATTCACAAGGCAACTGGAGACCGGGTGCGTTCTACTCCCGGAAGCTCAGCAAGACGGAGCGCAATTATACCATATGGGACAGGGAGTTGTTGGCCATTCATGCAGCTTTCAAAGCGTGGCGACACTTCTTAATAGGAGCCAAGCACACGGTGCAAGTCCGCACGGATCACAAGAACTTAGAGTATTGGCGGACGGCTAAGTTACAGACCCAGCGACACATGCGCTGGGCGGAGTTCTTTGCGGATTTCGACTTCAAAATAGAATACATCCCAGGAGACTCCAATGTTATTGCAGACGCGCTGTCCCGAAAGCCGCAATACTTGGAGGAAGCAGCTCCAATCGCAGCAAAGCACATTTTCGCACCGCAGGCGTGGACGTGCGCTACCATCGCAGTCGACCTGGACGCGGTGCGACGCGCGTTGCAAAGGGATCAGTTTGCACAGTCCAAGATGGAGGAGCTACGCGGAGGGTCGCGAGACAACGATGAGTTCCAATTGCAAGATGGACTTTTGACTCGTAAGGGTGCCCTTTACGTGCCCACCGACGATCTTCGAGCCAAGGTTCTGCAACAATTGCATGACGCCCCTAGTGCAGGCCATTTCGGCAAAGAGAAGACGATGGAGTTGGTGGCTAGAGACTTTTGGTGGCCCCAGATGAGAGGAGAGGTGGCGGACTACGTCGCCAGGTGTGATATCTGCCAGAGGTCCAAACCAGTGCACCAGAAGCAGGCGGGATTGCTAGAACCGCTGGAGACACCGCAGCAACCGTGGGAGAGGGTAGCGTTGGACTTTGTTACGGACCTGCCCAGCTCCAGAGGTAAGACGGCGGTGTTAGTGGTGGTGGACTTGTTCACCAAGATGGCGCATTTCATCCCTTGTGCCAAGGTGGCGACGGCAGAACAGACCGCAAAGCTCTTCATCGATCACGTCTTCAGAGTGCATGGACTTCCGCAGTCCGTCTTGTCCGACAGGGGGCGCCAGTTTGTTTCCACTTTCTGGCGAAAGCTTCTGGGCATCTTGCACGTCAAAATCAACCTGACATCGGCGAGACATCCACAAACCAACGGTCAAGCGGAGAGGGTCAACGCGATCATGCAGCAGTACCTGCGGTGCTACGCCAACCAGCGACCTGCGGCGTGGGTGGACTATCTGCCGATGGCTGAATTCGCTTACAACAACACGAAACACACATCCACCGGGGTGACGCCTTTCTTCGCGAACAATGGCCGTCATCCCAGAACCTTCCCGAGATTTGCGGCACCAGGAGGGGGGGGGCCTCAAGATGCCGACCAGTTTGCAGCGGAGTTGCAAGAGGTGCACGAGGAGCTGCGGAGACATTTGGAGCTGGCAAAACAGGCGTATAAGGTGCAGGCCGATAAGCACAGGAGGGCGGGAGAGGACATCCAGATTGGGGACTGGGTGTGGTTAGCAGCCCACGCGATGCCGGCCAGGTCATTGGCCAAGAAGAAGTTAGGACACAGGCAGCTAGGGCCATATCAAGTTGAGGCTAAGATCAATCCGGTGGCTTTTCGTCTAGCCCTTCCGGAGGGTTCCAGGGTGCACCCGGTCTTTCATAGGTCGGTGCTCACTCCCTACAAAACCCCACACAGGTTTCAAGAGTCAGGAGCACTCCCAGAGCCACGTAGGAGGGCGCCTGAGGGGGGGGAATCGCCAAGACCAGAACCTCTTAACGAGGTCACAGAGATACTGGACTCGAGATGGGGGGAGGAGGGAGTTGAATATTTTCTAGCCAGGGAGGGCACTCCGGCCTCTGCCAATAGCTGGGTGCCGGGTTACGCGTTGGACGAACCCCTGTTGAAGGAGGAGTTCCATGCACTTTTTCCGCACAAGCCCATGCCCGAGGAGTATTTTGATGATTGGCTTTTCACGCCCACTTTGTCAGACAGCACGTTCGAGGGTTTCTCCTCACCCGAGGGCCATACGCCCGAAACAAGCCCGACCAGGGATCCGAGACTGGGGGGGGAGGAGACAGGCCCTTGTTGGTGGGTGGATCAGCCAAGGGAGGCATGGAGTCAGAGATGGATGGTAGGTCCTTGGCAGGCAGCGCCAGGAGAAGCAGTGATGGAGGAAGAGACTGTGAGGTCTGTGGGTGGGGAACCCGAATTCGAACACACATATACGGAGATGACAGAGGAGAACGTTGAAGTGGACAACTTGTATCCTGAACCGACCCCGGAAGAACCACGTTTTCCTCAACCTGCACCCGGCGAGCGGGAGGGGGGAAGGGGGGGCTTCGAGGGGGGGATGGATGTCAGGGTTTCTGGGAGAGAGGAGGAGATGACAGAGGAGACGGAGAGCGAGTGGGAGGAGGGGCAGAAGGATGAGGAAGAAGATGACGGAATTCTGAGGGAATCCACGAGTCTGAGCAGCGAGTCAGAGGATTCTCAAAAGGGGGTTACCTTAATCAAGCAAAAGGGAGGAGAAGGGAGAAGCGGAGAGGAGCCCAGTGGAAGACAGACGCAGCAAGAGGCGTCTCAGCCGGAACGGAGTAAAGGGGGTGGAGTCGTCAGCCTCTCGGAGGGAGCAGGATTAGGAGAGAACAGAGAAAGGGGGTTGGAGCAAGGTGTTCAGCCGGAAAGGGTGGAGAGCAGAACAAGGGGTGGTGTAGCGGTCGAAAGAAAGGTCAGCAGCAACGTACGCGCGCCAAGTTCAAACGTAGAGGCGCGCGGAAGTGGAGAGAGCTCAGGGGAGGAGCCCGGCCCTAAAGCCAGAAGGAGGGGGGAAGAGGCGGCAGAGGATTCAGCCTCAGGCGAGTCACGGAGAGAGGGAACCCAGGGGGGCAGGAAGACCCTGCGGAAAAGAAAGGAGAGGAAGAGGTGGTCTAGAGCCAGGCTATTAAGTTGGTGTGGAAGAGGGGAGGAGTCAGAGGGGACTTCAGCGGTCTAACGTGACAGACGTACGGCCACGATGCTGAACTGTACGAGAAGCAGAAATGTTCAATAAACTTTTCCTGTAAATAAACTGCAACGGAGTGAGGTCTCTTGTGAGCTGGGACCCGTCCTGGGTGGCCGTGACAGTTATGTTTAGGCTTGTTAAACTTCACTTTGCTATTTGTGGGTGAATGAACACCGAAGGAACAATCCAAGCTTCTTAGTCCTCTTTCTATTGTGATGGAACCAAAACACCTAAGCTTGATTTTGACTGATAAGAAACATTTCACTCTGCGATTTTTGGGTGAATGTGCATTCTAACCACAAAAACACCAATTTTGAAATAAGCCCAATCAAAGCTTATTCGTCGTCTTTCTACGCATATGAAAGTGAAAAGACGTGTTATCTTGGTATCTTTCCACAAAACTTGCGAATTCGGTGTCAATGTGCATTAACACCGAAGAACACGACATGAAATAAGCAAAATCCAAGATTCTTCTTTCTATGTAGCTGGAACCCAAAACAACCTGTTTTTTTATGTTTAGGCTTGTTAAACTTCACTTTGCTATTTGTCGGTGAATGAACACCGAAAGAACAATCCAAGCTTCTTAGTCCTCTTTCTATTGTGATGGAACCAAAACACCTAAGCTTGATTTTGGCTGATAAGAAACATTTCACTCTGCGATTTTTGGGTGAATGTGCATTCTAACCACAAAATCACCAATTTTGAAATAAGCCCAATCAAAGCTTATTCGACGTCTTTCTAAGCATATGAAAGCGAAAAGACGGTGTGGTGTTATTTTGGTATCATTACACACACTTTGCGAATTTGGTGTCAAAGTGCATTAACACCATAGAACACGACATGAAATAAGCAAAATCCAAGATTCTTCTTTCTATGTAGCTGGAACCCAAAACAACCTGTTTTGTTATGTTTAGGCTTGTTAAACTTCACTTTGCTATTTGTCGGTGAATGAACACCGAAAGAACAATCAAAGCTTCTTAGTCCTCTTTCTATTGTGATGGAACCAAAACACCTAAGCTTGATTTTGGCTGATAAGAAACATTCACTCTGCGATTTTTGGGTGAATGTGCATTCTAACCACAAAAACACCAATTTTGAAATAAGCCCAATCAAAGCTTATTCGACGTCTTTCTAAGCATATGAAAGCGAAAAGACGGTGTGGTGTTATTTTGGTATCATTACACACACTTTGCGAATTCGGTGTCAAAGTGCATTAACACCGAAGAACGACATGAAATAAGCAAAATCCAAGATTTTTCTTTCTATGTAGCTGGAACCCAAAACAACCTGTTTTGTTTTGTTTAGGCATGATAAACTTCACTTTGTGGGTGAATGAACACCGAAAGAACAATCCAAGCATATTCGTCCTCTTTCTATTGTGATGGAACCAAAACACCTAAGCTTGATTTTGGTTGATAAGAAACATTTCATTCTGCTATTTTTGGGTGAATGTGCATTCTAACCACAAAAACACCAATTTTGAAATAAGCCCAATCAAAGCTTATTCGACGTCTTTCTAAGCATATGAAAGCGAAAAGACGGTGTGGTGTTATTTTGGTATCATTACACACACTTTTCGAATTCGGTGTCAAAGTGCATTAACACCATAGAACACGACATGAAATAAGCAAAATCCAAGATTCTTCTTTCTATGTAGCTGGAACCCAAAACAACCTGTTTTGTTATGTTTAGGCTTGTTAAACTTCACTTTGCTATTTGTCGGTGAATGAACACCGAAAGAACAATCCAAGCTTCTTAGTCCTCTTTCTATTGTGATGGAACCAAAACACCTAAGCTTGATTTTGGCTGATAAGAAACATTTCACTCTGCGATTTTTGGGTGAATGTGCATTCTAACCACAAAATCACCAATTTTGAAATAAGCCCAATCAAAGCTTATTCGACGTCTTTCTAAGCATATGAAAGCGAAAAGACGGTGTGGTGTTATTTTGGTATCATTACACACACTTTGCGAATTTGGTGTCAAAGTGCATTAACACCATAGAACACGACATGAAATAAGCAAAATCCAAGATTCTTCTTTCTATGTAGCTGGAACCCAAAACAACCTGTTTTGTTATGTTTAGGCTTGTTAAACTTCACTTTGCTATTTGTCGGTGAATGAACACCGAAAGAACAATCCAAGCTTCTTAGTCCTCTTTCTATTGTGATGGAACCAAAACACCTAAGCTTGATTTTGGCTGATAAGAAACATTCACTCTGCGATTTTTGGGTGAATGTGCATTCTAACCACAAAAACACCAATTTTGAAATAAGCCCAATCAAAGCTTATTCGTCGTCTTTCTACGCATATGAAAGTGAAAAGACGCTGTTGTGTTATTTTGGTATCATTCCACAATCTTTGCGATTTCTGGATCAATGTGCATTAACACCGAAGAACACGTCATGAAATAAGTAAAATCCAAGATTCCTCTTTCGATGTAGCTGGAACCGAAAACAACCTGTTTTGTTTTGTTTAGGCTTGTTAAACTTCACTTTGCTATTTGTCGGTGAATGAACACCGAAAGAACAATCCAAGCTTCTTAGTCCTCTTTCTATTGTGATGGAACCAAAACACCTAAGCTTGATTTTGGCTGATAAGAAACATTTCACTCTGCGATTTTTGGGTGAATGTGCATTCTAACCACAAAAACACCAATTTTGAAATAAGCCCAATCAAAGCCTATTCGTCGTCTTCCTACGCATATGAAAGCGAAAAGACGGTGTTGTGTTATTTTGGTATCATTACACACACTTTGCGAATTCGGTGTCAATGTGCATTAACACCGAAGAACGACATGAAATAAGCAAAATCCAAGATTTTTCTTTCTATGTAGCTGGAACCCAAAACAACCTGTTTTGTTTTGTTTAGGCATGATAAACTTCACTTTGTGGGTGAATGAACACCGAAAGAACAATCCAAGCATATTCGTCCTCTTTCTATTGTGATGGAACCAAAACACCTAAGCTTGATTTTGGTTGATAAGAAACATTTCATTCTGCTATTTTTGGGTGAATGTGCATTCTAACCACAAAAACACCAATTTTGAAATAAGCCCAATCAAAGCTTATTCGACGTCTTTCTAAGCATATGAAAGCGAAAAGACGGTGTGGTGTTATTTTGGTATCATTACACACACTTTTCGAATTCGGTGTCAAAGTGCATTAACACCATAGAACACGACATGAAATAAGCAAAATCCAAGATTCTTCTTTCTATGTAGCTGGAACCCAAAACAACCTGTTTTTTTATGTTTAGGCTTGTTAAACTTCACTTTGCTATTTGTCGGTGAATGAACACCGAAAGAACAATCCAAGCTTCTTAGTCCTCTTTCTATTGTGATGGAACCAAAACACCTAAGCTTGATTTTGGCTGATAAGAAACATTTCACTCTGCGATTTTTGGGTGAATGTGCATTCTAACCACAAAATCACCAATTTTGAAATAAGCCCAATCAAAGCTTATTCGACGTCTTTCTAAGCATATGAAAGCGAAAAGACGGTGTGGTGTTATTTTGGTATCATTACACACACTTTGCGAATTTGGTGTCAAAGTGCATTAACACCATAGAACACGACATGAAATAAGCAAAATCCAAGATTCTTCTTTCTATGTAGCTGGAACCCAAAACAACCTGTTTTGTTATGTTTAGGCTTGTTAAACTTCACTTTGCTATTTGTCGGTGAATGAACACCGAAAGAACAATCAAAGCTTCTTAGTCCTCTTTCTATTGTGATGGAACCAAAACACCTAAGCTTGATTTTGGCTGATAAGAAACATTCACTCTGCGATTTTTGGGTGAATGTGCATTCTAACCACAAAAACACCAATTTTGAAATAAGCCCAATCAAAGCTTATTCGACGTCTTTCTAAGCATATGAAAGCGAAAAGACGGTGTGGTGTTATTTTGGTATCATTACACACACTTTGCGAATTCGGTGTCAAAGTGCATTAACACCATAGAACACGACATGAAATAAGCAAAATCCAAGATTCTTCTTTCTATGTAGCTGGAACCCAAAACAACCTGTTTTGTTATGTTTAGGCTTGTTAAACTTCGCTTTGCTATTTGTGGGTGAATGAACACCGAAAGAACAATCCAAGCTTCTTATTCCTCTTTCTATTGTGATGGAACCAAAACACCTAAGCTTGATTTTGGCTGATAAGAAACATTTCACTCTGCGATTTTTGGGTGAATGTGCATTCTAACCACAAAAACACCAATTTTGAAATAAGCCCAATCAAAGCTTATTCGTCGTCTTTCTACGCATATGAAAGTGAAAAGACGCTGTTGTGTTATTTTAGTATCATTCCACAATCTTTGCGATTTCTGGATCGATGTGCATTAACACCGAAGAACACGTCATGAAATAAGTAAAATCCAAGATTCCTCTTTCGATGTAGCTGGAACCGAAAACAACCTGTTTTGTTTTGTTTAGGCTTGTTAAACTTCACTTTGCTATTTGTCGGTGAATGTACACCGAAAGAACAATCCAAGCTTCTTAGTCCTCTTTCTATTGTGATGGAACCAAAACACCTAAGCTTGATTTTGGCTGATAAGAAACATTTCACTCTGCGATTTTTGGGTGAATGTGCATTCTAACCACAAAAACACCAATTTTGAAATAAGCCCAATCAAAGCCTATTCGTCGTCTTCCTACGCATATGAAAGCGAAAAGACGGTGTTGTGTTATTTTGGTATCATTACACACACTTTGCGAATTCGGTGTCAATGTGCATTAACACCGAAGAACGACATGAAATAAGCAAAATCCAAGATTTTTCTTTCTATGTAGCTGGAACCCAAAACAACCTGTTTTGTTTTGTTTAGGCATGATAAACTTCACTTTGCTATTTGTGGGTGAATGAACACCGAAAGAACAATCCAAGCATATTCGTCCTCTTTCTATTGTGAGGGAACCAAAACACCTAAGCTTGATTTTGGTTGATAAGAAACATTTCATTCTGCTATTTTTGGGTGAATTTGCATTCTAACCACAAAAACACCAATTTTGAAATAAGCCCAATCAAAGCTTATTTGACGTCTTTCTAAGCATATGAAAGCGAAAAGACGGTGTGGTGTTATTTTGGTATCATTACACACACTTTGCGAATTCGGTGTCAAAGTGCATTAACACCATAGAACACGACATGAAATAAGCAAAATCCAAGATTCTTCTTTCTATGTAGCTGGAAACCAAAACAACCTGTTTTGTTTAGGCTTGTTAAACTTCACTTTGCTATTTGTCGGTGAATGAACACCGAAAGAACAATCCAAGCTTCTTAGTCCTCTTTCTATTGTGACGGAACCAAAACACCTAAGCTTGATTTTGGCTGATAAGAAACATTTCACTCTGCGATTTTTGGGTGAATGTGCATTCTAACCACAAAAACACCAATTTTGAAATAAGCCCAATCAAAGCTTATTCGACGTCTTTCTAAGCATATGAAAGCGAAAAGACGGTGTGGTCTTATTTTGGTAACATTACACACACTTTGCGAATTCTGTGTCAAAGTGCATTAACACCGAAGAACACGACATGAAATAAGCAAAATCCAAGATTCTTCTTTCTATGTAGCTGGAACCCAAAAGAACCTGTTTTGTTTTGTTTAGGCTTGTTAAACTTCGCTTTGCTATTTGTCGGTGAATGAACACCGAAAGAACAATCCAAGCTTCTTAGTCCTCTTTCTATTGTGATGGAACCAAAACACCTAAGCTTGATTTTGGTTGATAAGAAACATTTCTTTCTGCTATTTTTGGGTGAATGTGCATTCTAACCACAAAAACACCAATTTTGAAATAAGCCCAATCAAAGCTTATTCGACGTCTTTCTAAGCATATGAAAGCGAAAAGACGGTGTGGTGTTATTTTGGTATCATTACACACACTTTTCGAATTCGGTGTCAAAGTGCATTAACACCATAGAACACGACATGAAATAAGCAAAATCCAAGATTCTTCTTTCTATGTAGCTGGAACCCAAAACAACCTGTTTTGTTATGTTTAGGCTTGTTAAACTTCACTTTGCTATTTGTCGGTGAATGAACACCGAAAGAACAATCCAAGCTTCTTAGTCCTCTTTCTATTGTGATGGAACCAAAACACCTAAGCTTGATTTTGGCTGATAAGAAACATTCACTCTGCGATTTTTGGGTGAATGTGCATTCTAACCACAAAAACACCAATTTTGAAATAAGCCCAATCAAAGCTTATTCGACGTCTTTCTAAGCATATGAAAGCGAAAAGACGGTGTGGTGTTATTTTGGTATCATTACACACACTTTGCGAATTCGGTGTCAAAGTGCATTAACACCATAGAACACGACATGAAATAAGCAAAATCCAAGATTCTTCTTTCTATGTAGCTGGAACCCAAAACAACCTGTTTTGTTATGTTTAGGCTTGTTAAACTTCGCTTTGCTATTTGTGGGTGAATGAACACCGAAAGAACAATCCAAGCTTCTTAGTCCTCTTTCTATTGTGATGGAACCAAAACACCTAAGCTTGATTTTGGCTGATAAGAAACATTTCACTCTGCGATTTTTGGGTGAATGTGCATTCTAACCACAAAAACACCAATTTTGAAATAAGCCCAATCAAAGCTTATTCGTCGTCTTTCTACGCATATGAAAGTGAAAAGACGCTGTTGTGTTATTTTAGTATCATTCCACAATCTTTGCGATTTCTGGATCAATGTGCATTAACACCGAAGAACACGTCATGAAATAAGTAAAATCCAAGATTCCTCTTTCGTTGTAGCTGGAACCGAAAACAACCTGTTTTGTTTTGTTTAGGCTTGTTAAACTTCACTTTGCTATTTGTCGGTGAATGTACACCGAAAGAACAATCCAAGCTTCTTAGTCCTCTTTCTATTGTGATGGAACCAAAACACCTAAGCTTGATTTTGGTTGATAAGAAACATTTCATTCTGCTATTTTTGGGTGAATGTGCATTCTAACCACAAAAACACCAATTTTGAAATAAGCCCAATCAAAGCTTATTTGACGTCTTTCTAAGCATATGAAAGCGAACAGACGGTGTGGTGTTATTTTGGTATCATTACACACACTTTGCGAATTCGGTGTCAAAGTGCATTAACACCATAGAACACGACATGAAATAAGCAAAATCCAAGATTCTTCTTTCTATGTAGCTGGAACCCAAAACAACCTGTTTTGTTTAGGCTTGTTAAACTTCACTTTGCTATTTGTCGGTGAATGAACACCGAAAGAACAATCCAAGCTTCTTAGTCCTCTTTCTATTGTGATGGAACCAAAACACCTAAGCTTGATTTTGGCTGATAAGAAACATTTCACTCTGCGATTTTTGGGTGAATGTGCATTCTAACCACAAAAACACCAATTTTGAAATAAGCCCAATCAAAGCTTATTCGACGTCTTTCTAAGCATATGAAAGCGAAAAGACGGTGTGGTCTTATTTTGGTAACATTACACACACTTTGCGAATTCTGTGTCAAAGTGCATTAACACCGAAGAACACGACATGAAATAAGCAAAATCCAAGATTCTTCTTTCTATGTAGCTGGAACCCAAAACAACCTGTTTTGTTTTGTTTAGGGTTGTTTAACTTCGCTTTGCTATTTGTGGGTGAATGAACACCGAAAGAACAATCCAAGCTTCTTAGTCCTCTTTCTATTGTGATGGAACCAAAACACCTAAGCTTGATTTTGGCTGATAAGAAACATTTCACTCTGCGATTTTTGGGTGAATGTGCATTCTAACCACAAAAACACCAATTTTGAAATAAGCCCAATCAAAGCCTATTCGTCGTCTTCCTACGCATATGAAAGCGAAAAGACGGTGTTGTGTTATTTTGGTATCATTACACACACTTTGCGAATTCGGTGTCAAAGTGCATTAACACCGAAGAACGACATGAAATAAGCAAAATCCAAGATTTTTCTTTCTATGTAGCTGGAACCCAAAACAACCTGTTTTGTTTTGTTTAGGCATGATAAACTTCACTTTGCTATTTGTGGGTGAATGAACACCGAAAGAACAATCCAAGCATATTCGTCCTCTTTCTATTGTGATGGAACCAAAACACCTAAGCTTGATTTTGGTTGATAAGAAACATTTCTTTCTGCTATTTTTGGGTGAATGTGCATTCTAACCACAAAAACACCAATTTTGAAATAAGCCCAATCAAAGCTTATTCGACGTCTTTCTAAGCATATGAAAGCGAAAAGACGGTGTGGTGTTATTTTGGTATCATTCCACACACTTTGCGAATTCGGTGTCAAAGTGCATTAACACCATAGAACACGACATGAAATAAGCAAAATCCAAGATTCTTCTTTCTATGTAGCTGGAACCCAAAACAACCTGTTTTGTTATGTTTAGGCTTGTTAAACTTCACTTTGCTATTTGTCGGTGAATGAACACCGAAAGAACAATCCAAGCTTCTTAGTCCTCTTTCTATTGTGATGGAACCAAAACACCTAAGCTTGATTTTGGCTGATAAGAAACATTTCACTCTGCGATTTTTGGGTGAATGTGCATTCTAACCACAAAAACACCAATTTTGAAATAAGCCCAAGCAAAGCTTATTCGACGTCTTTCTAAGCATATGAAAGCGAAAAGAAGGTGTGGTGTTATTTTGGTATCATTACACACACTTTGCGAATTTGGTGTCAAAGTGCATTAACACCGAAGAAATAAGCAAAATCAAAACATGAAATAAGCAAAATCCAAAATTCTTCTTTCTATGTAGCTGGAACCGAAAACAACCTGTTTTGTTTTGTTTAGGCATGTTAAGCTTCACTTTGCTATTTGTGGGTGAATGAACACCGAAAGAACAATCCAAGCTTCTTAGTCCTCTTTCTATTGTGATGGAACCAAAACACCTAAGCTTGATTTTGGCTGATAAGAAACATTTCACTCTGCGATTTTTGGGTGAATGTGCATTCTAACCACAAAAACACCAATTTTGAAATAAGCCCAATCAAAGCTTATTCGTCGTCTTTCTACGCATATGAAAGTGAAAAGACGCTGTTGTGTTATTTTGGTATCATTCCACAATCTTTGCGATTTCTGGATCAATGTGCATTAACACCGAAGAACACGTCATGAAATAAGTAAAATCCAAGATTCCTCTTTCGATGTAGCTGGAACCGAAAACAACCTGTTTTGTTTTGTTTAGGCTTGTTAAACTTCACTTTGCTATTTGTCGGTGAATGAACACCGAAAAAACAATCCAAGCTTCTTAGTCCTCTTTCTATTGTGATGGAACCAAAACACCTAAGCTTGATTTTGGCTGATAAGAAACATTTCACTCTGCGATTTTTGGGTGAATGTGCATTCTAACCACAAAAACACCAATTTTGAAATAAGCCCAATCAAAGCCTATTCGTCGTCTTCCTACGCATATGAAAGCGAAAAGACGGTGTTTTGTTACTTTGGTATCATTACACACACTTTGCGAATTCGGTGTCAATGTGCATTAACACCGAAGAACGACATGAAATAAGCAAAATCCAAGATTTTTCTTTCTATGTAGCTGGAACCCAAAACAACCTGTTTTGTTTTGTTTAGGCATGATAAACTTCACTTTGCTAATTGTGGGTGAATGAACACCGAAAGAACAATCCAAGCATATTCGTCCTCTTTCTATTTTGATGGAACCAAAACACCTAAGCTTGATTTTGGCTGATAAGAAACATTTCACTCTGCGATTTTTGGGTGAATGTGCATTCTAACCACAAAAACACCAATTTTGAAATAAGCCCAATCAAAGCTTATTCGACGTCTTTCTAAGCATATGAAAGCGAAAAGACGGTGTGGTGTTATTTTGGTATCATTACACACACTTTGCGAATTCGGTGTCAAAGTGCATTAACACCATAGAACACGACATGAAATAAGCAAAATCCAAGATTCTTCTTTCTATGTAGCTGGAACCCAAAACAACCTGTTTTGTTATGTTTAGGCTTGTTAAACTTCACTTTGCTATTTGTGGGTGAATGAACACCGAAAGAAAAATCCAAGCTGGTTAGTCATCTTTCTATTCTGATGGAACCAAAACACCTAAGCTTGATTTTGGCTGATAAGAAACATTTCACTCTGCGATTTTTGGGTGAATGTGCATTCTAACCACAAAAACACCAATTTTGAAATATGCCCAATCAAAGCTTATTCGTCGTCTTTCTACGCATATGAAAGTGAAAAGACGCTGCTGTGTTATTTTGGTATCATTCCAGAATCTTTGCAAATTCTGTGTCAAAATGCATTAACACCGAAGAACACGACATGAAATAAGCAAAATCCAAGATTCTTCTTTCTATGTAGCTGGAACCCAAAACAACCTGTTTTGTTATGTTTAGGCTTGTTAAACTTCGCTTTTCTATTTGTGGGTGAATGAACACCGAAAGAACAATCCAAGCTTCTTAGTCCTCTTTCTATTGTGATGGAACCAAAACACCTAAGCTTGATTTTGGCTGATAAGAAACATTTCACTCTGCGATTTTTGGGTGAATGTGCATTCTAACCACAAAAACACCCATTTTGAAATAAGCCCAATCAAAGCTTCTTCGACGTCTTTCTAAGCATATGAAAGCGAAAAGACGGTGTGGTGTTATTTTGGTATCATTACACACACTTTGCGAATTCTGTGTCAAAGTGCATTAACACCATAGAACACGACATGAAATAAGCAAAATCCAAGATTCTTCTTTCTATGTAGCTGGAACCCAAAACAACCTGTTTTGTTATGTTTAGGCTTGTTAAACTTCACTTTGCTATTTGTGGGTGAATGAACACCGAAAGAACAATCCAAGCTTCTTAGTCCTCTTTCTATTGTGATGGAACCAAAAAACCTAAGCTTGATTTTGACTGATAAGAAACATTTCACTCTGCGATTTTTGGGTGAATGTGCATTCTAACCACAAAAACACCAATTTTGAAATAAGCCCAATCAAAGCTTATTCGTCGTCTTTCTACGCATATGAAAGTGAAAAGACGTGTTATTTTGGTATCTTTCCACAAAACTTGCGAATTCGGTGTCAATGTGCATTAACACCGAAGAACACGTCATGAAATAAGCAAAATCCAAGATTCCTCTTTCTATGTAGCTGGAACCGAAAACAACCTGTTTTGTTTTGTTTAGGCTTGTTAAACTTCGCTTTGCTATTTGTGGGTGAATGAACACCGAAAGAACAATCCAAGCATATTCGTCCTCTTTCTATTGTGATGGAACCAAAACACCTAAGCTTGATTTTGGTTGATAAGAAACATTTCATTCTGCTATTTTTGGGTGAATGTGCATTCTAACCACAAAAACACCAATTTTGAAATAAGCCCAATCAAAGCTTATTCGACGTCTTTCTAAGCATATGAAAGCGAAAAGACGGTGTGGTGTTATTTTGGTATCATTACACACACTTTGCGAATTCGGTGTCAAGGTGCATTAACACCATAGAACACGACATGAAATAAGCAAAATCCAAGATTCTTCTTTCTATGTAGCAGGAACCCAAAACAACCTGTTTTGTTTTGTTTAGGCTTGTTAAACTTCGCTTTGCTATTTGTGGGTGAATGAACACCGAAAGAACAATCCAAGCTTCTTAGTCCTCTTTCTATTGTGACGGAACCAAAACACCTAAGCTTCATTTTTGGCTGATAAGAAACATTTCACTCTGCGATTTTTGGGTGAATGTGCATTCTAACCACAAAAACACCAATTTTGAAATAAGCCCAATCAAAGCTTATTCGTCGTCTTTCTACGCATATGAAAGTGAAAAGACGCTGTTGTGTTATTTTGGTATCATTCCACAATCTTTGCGATTTCTGGATCAATGTGCATTAACACCGAAGAACACGTCATGAAATAAGTAAAATCCAAGATTCCTCTTTCGATGTAGCTGGAACCGAAAACAACCTGTTTTGTTTTGTTTAGGCTTGTTAAACTTCACTTTGCTATTTGTCGGTGAATGAACACCGAAAGAACAATGCAAGCTTCTTAGTCCTCTTTCTATTGTGATGGAACCAAAACACCTAAGCTTGATTTTGGCTGATAAGAAACATTTCACTCTGCGATTTTTGGGTGAATGTGCATTCTAACCACAAAAACACCAATTTTGAAATAAGCCCAATCAAAGCCTATTCGTCGTCTTCCTACGCATATGAAAGCGAAAAGACGGTGTTGTGTTATTTTGGTATCATTACACACACTTTGCGAATTCGGTGTCAATGTGCATTAACACCGAAGAACGACATGAAATAAGCAAAATCCAAGATTTTTCTTTCTATGTAGCTGGAACCCAAAACAACCTGTTTTGTTTTGTTTAGGCATGATAAACTTCACTTTGCTATTTGTGGGTGAATGAACACCGAAAGAACAATCCAAGCATATTCGTCCTCTTTCTATTGTGATGGAACCAAAACACCTAAGCTTGATTTTGGTTGATAAGAAACATTTCATTCTGCTATTTTTGGGTGAATGTGCATTCTAACCACAAAAACACCAATTTTGAAATAAGCCCAATCAAAGCTTATTCGACGTCTTTCTAAGCATATGAAAGCGAAAAGACGGTGTGGTGTTATTTTGGTATCATTACACACACTTTTCGAATTCGGTGTCAAAGTGCATTAACACCATAGAACACGACATGAAATAAGCAAAATCCAAGATTCTTCTTTCTATGTAGCTGGAACCCAAAACAACCTGTTTTGTTATGTTTAGGCTTGTTAAACTTCACTTTGCTATTTGTCGGTGAATGAACACCGAAAGAACAATCCAAGCTTCTTAGTCCTCTTTCTATTGTGATGGAACCAAAACACCTAAGCTTGATTTTGGCTGATAAGAAACATTTCACTCTGCGATTTTTGGGTGAATGTGCATTCTAACCACAAAAACACCAATTTTGAAATAAGCCCAATCAAAGCTTATTCGACGTCTTTCTAAGCATATGAAAGCGAAAAGACGGTGTGGTGTTATTTTGGTATCATTACACACACTTTGCGAATTCGGGGTGAAAGTGCATTAACACCATAGAACACGACATGAAATAAGCAAAATCCAAGATTCTTCTTTCTATGTAGCTGGAACCCAAAACAACCTGTTTTGTTATGTTTAGGCTTGTTAAACTTCACTTTGCTATTTGTCGGTGAATGAACACCGAAAGAACAATCCAAGCTTCTTAGTCCTCTTTCTATTGTGATGGAACCAAAACACCTAAGCTTGATTTTGGCTGATAAGAAACATTCACTCTGCGATTTTTGGGTGAATGTGCATTCTAACCACAAAAACACCAATTTTGAAATAAGCCCAATCAAAGCTTATTCGACGTCTTTCTAAGCATATGAAAGCGAAAAGACGGTGTGGTGTTATTTTGGTATCATTACACACACTTTGCGAATTCGGTGTCAAAGTGCATTAACACCATAGAACACGACATGAAATAAGCAAAATCCAAGATTCTTCTTTCTATGTAGCTGGAACCCAAAACAACCTGTTTTGTTATGTTTAGGCTTGTTAAACTTCGCTTTGCTATTTGTGGGTGAATGAACACCGAAAGAACAATCCAAGCTTCTTATTCCTCTTTCTATTGTGATGGAACCAAAACACCTAAGCTTGATTTTGGCTGATAAGAAACATTTCACTCTGCGATTTTTGGGTGAATGTGCATTCTAACCACAAAAACACCAATTTTGAAATAAGCCCAATCAAAGCTTATTCGTCGTCTTTCTACGCATATGAAAGTGAAAAGGCGCTGTTGTGTTATTTTAGTATCATTCCACAATCTTTGCGATTTCTGGATCAATGTGCATTAACACCGAAGAACACGTCATGAAATAAGTAAAATCCAAGATTCCTCTTTCGATGTAGCTGGAACCGAAAACAACCTGTTTTGTTTTGTTTAGGCTTGTTAAACTTCACTTTGCTATTTGTCGGTGAATGTACACCGAAAGAACAATCCAAGCTTCTTAGTCCTCTTTCTATTGTGATGGAACCAAAACACCTAAGCTTGATTTTGGCTGATAAGAAACATTTCACTCTGCGATTTTTGGGTGAATGTGCATTCTAACCACAAAAACACCAATTTTGAAATAAGCCCAATCAAAGCCTATTCGTCGTCTTCCTACGCATATGAAAGCGAAAAGACGGTGTTGTGTTATTTTGGTATCATTACACACACTTTGCGAATTCGGTGTCAATGTGCATTAACACCGAAGAACGACATGAAATAAGCAAAATCCAAGATTTTTCTTTCTATGTAGCTGGAACCCAAAACAACCTGTTTTGTTTTGTTTAGGCATGATAAACTTCACTTTGCTATTTGTGGGTGAATGAACACCGAAAGAACAATCCAAGCATATTCGTCCTCTTTCTATTGTGATGGAACCAAAACACCTAAGCTTGATTTTGGTTGATAAGAAACATTTCATTCTGCTATTTTTGGGTGAATGTGCATTCTAACCACAAAAACACCAATTTTGAAATAAGCCCAATCAAAGCTTATTCGACGTCTTTCTAAGCATATGAAAGCGAAAAGACGGTGTGGTGTTATTTTGGTATCATTACACACACTTTTCGAATTCGGTGTCAAAGTGCATTAACACCATAGAACACGACATGAAATAAGCAAAATCCAAGATTCTTCTTTCTATGTAGCTGGAACCCAAAACAACCTGTTTTGTTATGTTTAGGCTTGTTAAACTTCACTTTGCTATTTGTCGGTGAATGAACACCGAAAGAACAATCCAAGCTTCTTAGTCCTCTTTCTATTGTGATGGAACCAAAACACCTAAGCTTGATTTTGGCTGATAAGAAACATCATTCTGCTATTTTTGGGTGAATGTGCATTCTAACCACAAAAACACCAATTTTGAAATAAGCCCAATCAAAGCTTATTTGACGTCTTTCTAAGCATATGAAAGCGAAAAGACGGTGTGGTGTTATTTTGGTATCATTACACACACTTTGCGAATTCGTTGTCAAAGTGCATTAACACCATAGAACACGACATGAAATAAGCAAAATCCAAGATTCTTCTTTCTATGTAGCTGGAACCCAAAACAACCTGTTTTGTTTAGGCTTGTTAAACTTCACTTTGCTATTTGTCGGTGAATGAACACCGAAAGAACAATCCAAGCTTCTTAGTCCTCTTTCTATTGTGACGGAACCAAAACACCTAAGCTTGATTTTGGCTGATAAGAAACATTTCACTCTGCGATTTTTGGGTGAATGTGCATTCTAACCACAAAAACACCAATTTTGAAATAAGCCCAATCAAAGCTTATTCGACGTCTTTCTAAGCATATGAAAGCGAAAAGACGGTGTGGTCTTATTTTGGTAACATTAAACACACTTTGCGAATTCTGTGTCAAAGTGCATTAACACCGAAGAACACGACATGAAATAAGCAAAATCCAAGATTCTTCTTTCTATGTAGCTGGAACCGAAAACAACCTGTTTTGTTTTGTTTAGGCTTGTTAAACTTCGCTTTGCTATTTGTGGGTGAATGAACACCGAAAGAACAATCCAAGCTTCTTAGTCCTCTTTCTATTGTGATGGAACCAAAACACCTAAGCTTGATTTTGGCTGATAAGAAACATTTCACTCTGCGATTTTTGGATGAATGTGCATTCTAACCACAAAAACACCAATTTTGAAATAAGCCCAATCAAAGCCTATTCGTCGTCTTCCTACGCATATGAAAGCGAAAAGACGGTGTTGTGTTATTTTGGTATCATTACACACACTTTGCGAATTCGGTGTCAATGTGCATTAACACCGAAGAACGACATGAAATAAGCAAAATCCAAGATTTTTCTTTCTATGTAGCTGGAACCCAAAACAACCTGTTTTGTTTTGTTTAGGCATGATAAACTTCACTTTGCTATTTGTGGGTGAATGAACACCGAAAGAACAATCCAAGCATATTCGTCCTCTTTCTATTGTGATGGAACCAAAACACCTAAGCTTGATTTTGGTTGATAAGAAACATTTCATTCTGCTATTTTTGGGTGAATGTGCATTCTAACCACAAAAACACCAATTTTGAAATAAGCCCAATCAAAGCTTATTCGACGTCTTTCTAAGCATATGAAAGCGAAAAGACGGTGTGGTGTTATTTTGGTATCATTACACACACTTTTCGAATTCGGTGTCAAAGTGCATTAACACCATAGAACACGACATGAAATAAGCAAAATCCAAGATTCTTCTTTCTATGTAGCTGGAACCCAAAACAACCTGTTTTGTTATGTTTAGGCTTGTTAAACTTCACTTTGCTATTTGTCGGTGAATGAACACCGAAAGAACAATCCAAGCTTCTTAGTCCTCTTTCTATTGTGATGGAACCAAAACACCTAAGCTTGATTTTGGCTGATAAGAAACATTTCACTCTGCGATTTTTGGGTGAATGTGCATTCTAACCACAAAAACACCAATTTTGAAATAAGCCCAATCAAAGCTTATTCGTCGTCTTTCTACGCATATGAAAGTGAAAAGACGCTGTTGTGTTATTTTAGTATCATTCCACAATCTTTGCGATTTCTGGATCAATGTGCATTAACACCGAAGAACACGTCATGAAATAAGTAAAATCCAAGATTCCTCTTTCGATGTAGCTGGAACCGAAAACAACCTGTTTTGTTTTGTTTAGGCTTGTTAAACTTCACTTTGCTATTTGTCGGTGAATGTACACCGAAAGAACAATCCAAGCTTCTTAGTCCTCTTTCTATTGTGATGGAACCAAAACACCTAAGCTTGATTTTGGCTGATAAGAAACATTTCACTCTGCGATTTTTGGGTGAATGTGCATTCTAACCACAAAAACACCAATTTTGAAATAAGCCCAATCAAAGCCTATTCGTCGTCTTCCTACGCATATGAAAGCGAAAAGACGGTGTTGTGTTATTTTGGTATCATTACACACACTTTGCGAATTCGGTGTCAATGTGCATTAACACCGAAGAACGACATGAAATAAGCAAAATCCAAGATTTTTCTTTCTATGTAGCTGGAACCCAAAACAACCTGTTTTGTTTTGTTTAGGCATGATAAACTTCACTTTGCTATTTGTGGGTGAATGAACACCGAAAGAACAATCCAAGCATATTCGTCCTCTTTCTATTGTGATGGAACCAAAACACCTAAGCTTGATTTTGGTTGATAAGAAACATTTCATTCTGCTATTTTTGGGTGAATGTGCATTCTAACCACAAAAACACCAATTTTGAAATAAGCCCAATCAAAGCTTATTTGACGTCTTTCTAAGCATATGAAAGCGAAAAGACGGTGTGGTGTTATTTTGGTATCATTACACACACTTTGCGAATTCGGTGTCAAAGTGCATTAACACCATAGAACACGACATGAAATAAGCAAAATCCAAGATTCTTCTTTCTATGTAGCTGGAACCCAAAACAACCTGTTTTGTTTAGGCTTGTTAAACTTCACTTTGCTATTTGTCGGTGAATGAACACCGAAAGAACAATCCAAGCTTCTTAGTCCTCTTTCTATTGTGACGGAACCAAAACACCTAAGCTTGATTTTGGCTGATAAGAAACATTTCACTCTGCGATTTTTGGGTGAATGTGCATTCTAACCACAAAAACACCAATTTTGAAATAAGCCCAATCAAAGCTTATTCGACGTCTTTCTAAGCATCTGAAAGCGAAAAGACGGTGTGGTCTTATTTTGGTAACATTACACACACTTTGCGAATTCTGTGTCAAAGTGCATTAACACCGAAGAACACGACATGAAATAAGCAAAATCCAAGATTCTTCTTTCTATGTAGCTGGAACCCAAAACAACCTGTTTTGTTTTGTTTAGGCTTGTTAAACTTCGCTTTGCTATTTGTGGGTGAATGAACACCGAAAGAACAATCCAAGCTTCTTAGTCCTCTTTCTATTGTGATGGAACCAAAACACCTAAGCTTGATTTTGGCTGATAAGAAACATTTCACTCTGCGATTTTTGGGTGAATGTGCATTCTAACCACAAAAACACCAATTTTGAAATAAGCCCAATCAAAGCCTATTCGTCGTCTTCCTACGCATATGAAAGCGAAAAGACGGTGTTGTGTTATTTTGGTATCATTACACACACTTTGCGAATTCGGTGTCAATGTGCATTAACACCGAAGAACGACATGAAATAAGCAAAATCCAAGATTTTTCTTTCTATGTAGCTGGAACCCAAAACAACCTGTTTTGTTTTGTTTAGGCATGATAAACTTCACTTTGCTATTTGTGGGTGAATGAACACCGAAAGAACAATCCAAGCATATTCGTCCTCTTTCTATTGTGATGGAACCAAAACACCTAAGCTTGATTTTGGTTGATAAGAAACATTTCATTCTGCTATTTTTGGGTGAATGTGCATTCTAACCACAAAAACACCAATTTTGAAATAAGCCCAATCAAAGCTTATTCGACGTCTTTCTAAGCATATGAAAGCGAAAAGACGGTGTGGTGTTATTTTGGTATCATTACACACACTTTGCGAATTCGGTGTCAAAGTGCATTAACACCATAGAACACGACATGAAATAAGCAAAATCCAAGATTCTTCTTTCTATGTAGCTGGAACCCAAAACAACCTGTTTTGTTATGTTTAGGCTTGTTAAACTTCACTTTGCTATTTGTCGGTGAATGAACACCGAAAGAACAATCCAAGCTTCTTAGTCCTCTTTCTATTGTGATGGAACCAAAACACCTAAGCTTGATTTTGGCTGATAAGAAACATTTCACTCTGCGATTTTTGGGTGAATGTGCATTCTAACCACAAAAACACCAATTTTGAAATAAGCCCAATCAAAGCTTATTCGTCGTCTTTCTACGCATATGAAAGTGAAAAGACGCTGTTGTGTTATTTTAGTATCATTCCACAATCTTTGCGATTTCTGGATCAATGTGCATTAACACCGAAGAACACGTCATGAAATAAGTAAAATCCAAGATTCCTCTTTCGATGTAGCTGGAACCGAAAACAACCTGTTTTGTTTTGTTTAGGCTTGTTAAACTTCACTTTGCTATTTGTGGGTGAATGAACACCGAAAGAACAATCCAAGCTTCTTAGTCCTCTTTCTATTGTGATGGAACCAAAACACCTAAGCTTGATTTTGGCTGATAAGAAACATTTAACTCTGCGATTTTTGGGTGAATGTGCATTCTAACCACAAAAACACCAATTTTGAAATAAGCCCAATCAAAGCCTATTCGTCGTCTTCCTACGCATATGAAAGCGAAAAGACGGTGTTGTGTTATTTTGGTATCATTACACACACTTTGCGAATTCGGTGTCAATGTGCATTAACACCGAAGAACGACATGAAATAAGCAAAATCCAAGATTTTTCTTTCTATGTAGCTGGAACCCAAAACAACCTGTTTTGTTTTGTTTAGGCATGATAAACTTCACTTTGCTATTTGTGGGTGAATGAACACCGAAAGAACAATCCAAGCATATTCGTCCTCTTTCTATTGTGATGGAACCAAAACACCTAAGCTTGATTTTGGTTGATAAGAAACATTTCATTCTGCTATTTTTGGGTGAATGTGCATTCTAACCACAAAAACACCAATTTTGAAATAAGCCCAATCAAAGCTTATTTGACGTCTTTCTAAGCATATGAAAGCGAAAAGACGGTGTGGTGTTATTTTGGTATCATTACACAAACTTTGCGAATTCGGTGTCAAAGTGCATTAACACCATAGAACACGACATGAAATAAGCAAAATCCAAGATTCTTCTTTCTATGTAGCTGGAACCCAAAACAACCTGTTTTGTTTAGGCTTGTTAAACTTCACTTTGCTATTTGTCGGTGAATGAACACCGAAAGAACAATCCAAGCTTCTTAGTCCTCTTTCTATTGTGACGGAACCAAAACACCTAAGCTTGATTTTGGCTGATAAGAAACATTTCACTCTGCGATTTTTGGGTGAATGTGCATTCTAACCACAAAAACACCAATTTTGAAATAAGCCCAATCAAAGCTTATTCGACGTCTTTCTAAGCATATGAAAGCGAAAAGACGGTGTGGTCTTATTTTGGTAACATTACACACACTTTGCGAATTCTGTGTCAAAGTGCATTAACACCGAAGAACACGACATGAAATAAGCAAAATCCAAGATTCTTCTTTCTATGTAGCTGGAACCCAAAACAACCTGTTTTGTTTTGTTTAGGCTTGTTAAACTTCGCTTTGCTATTTGTGGGTGAATGAACAGCGAAAGAACAATCCAAGCTTCTTAGTCCTCTTTCTATTGTGATGGAACCAAAACACCTAAGCTTGATTTTGGCTGATAAGAAACATTTCACTCTGCGATTTTTGGGTGAATGTGCATTCTAACCACAAAAACACCAATTTTGAAATAAGCCCAATCAAAGCCTATTCGTCGTCTTCCTACGCATATGAAAGCGAAAAGACGGTGTTGTGTTATTTTGGTATCATTACACACACTTTGCGAATTCGGTGTCAATGTGCATTAACACCGAAGAACGACATGAAATAAGCAAAATCCAAGATTTTTCTTTCTATGTAGCTGGAACCCAAAACAACCTGTTTTGTTTTGTTTAGGCATGATAAACTTCACTTTGCTATTTGTGGGTGAATGAACACCGAAAGAACAATCCAAGCATATTCGTCCTCTTTCTATTGTGATGGAACCAAAACACCTAAGCTTGATTTTGGTTGATAAGAAACATTTCATTCTGCTATTTTTGGGTGAATGTGCATTCTAACCACAAAAACACCAATTTTGAAATAAGCCCAATCAAAGCTTATTCGACGTCTTTCTAAGCATATGAAAGCGAAAAGACGGAGTGGTGTTATTTTGGTATCATTACACACACTTTGCGAATTCGGTGTCAAAGTGCATTAACACCATAGAACACGACATGAAATAAGCAAAATCCAAGATTCTTCTTTCTATGTAGCTGGAACCCAAAACAACCTGTTTTGTTATGTTTAGGCTTGTTAAACTTCACTTTGCTATTTGTCGGTGAATGAACACCGAAAGAACAATCCAAGCTTCTTAGTCCTCTTTCTATTGTGATGGAACCAAAACACCTAAGCTTGATTTTGGCTGATAAGAAACATTTCACTCTGCGATTTTTGGGTGAATGTGCATTCTAACCACAAAAACACCAATTTTGAAATAAGCCCAATCAAAGCTGATTCGACGTCTTTCTAAGCATATGAAAGCGAAAAGACGGTGTGGTGTTATTTTGGTATCATTACACACACTTTGCGAATTCTGTGTCAAAGTGCATTAACACCGAAGAACACGACATGAAATAAGCAAAATCCAAGATTCTTCTTTCTATGTAGCTGGAACCCAAAACAACCTGTTTTGTTTTGTTTAGGCTTGTTAAACTTCGCTTTGCTATTTGTGGGTGAATGAACACCGAAAGAACAATCCAAGCTTCTTAGTCCTCTTTCTATTGTGATGGAACCAAAACACCTAAGCTTGATTTTGGCTGATAAGAAACATTTCACTCTGCGATTTTTGGGTGAATGTGCATTCTAACCACAAAAACACCAATTTTGAAATAAGCCCAATCAAAGCCTATTCGTCGTCTTCCTACGCATATGAAAGCGAAAAGACGGTGTTGTGTTATTTTGGTATCATTACACACACTTTGCGAATTCGGTGTCAATGTGCATTAACACCGAAGAACGACATGAAATAAGCAAAATCCAAGATTTTTCTTTCTATGTAGCTGGAACCCAAAACAACCTGTTTTGTTTTGTTTAGGCATGATAAACTTCACTTTGCTATTTGTGGGTGAATGAACACCGAAAGAACAATCCAAGCATATTCGTCCTCTTTCTATTGTGATGGAACCAAAACACCTAAGCTTGATTTTGGTTGATAAGAAACATTTCATTCTGCTATTTTTGGGTGAATGTGCATTCTAACCACAAAAACACCAATTTTGAAATAAGCCCAATCAAAGCTTATTCGACGTCTTTCTAAGCATATGAAAGCGAAAAGACGGTGTGGTGTTATTTTGGTATCATTACACACACTTTGCGAATTCGGTGTCAAAGTGCATTAACACCATAGAACACGACATGAAATAAGCAAAATCCAAGATTCTTCTTTCTATGTAGCTGGAACCCAAAACAACCTGTTTTGTTATGTTTAGGCTTGTTAAACTTCACTTTGCTATTTGTCGGTGAATGAACACCGAAAGAACAATCCAAGCTTCTTAGTCCTCTTTCTATTGTGATGGAACCAAAACACCTAAGCTTGATTTTGGCTGATAAGAAACATTTCACTCTGCGATTTTTGGGTGAATGTGCATTCTAACCACAAAAACACCAATTTTGAAATAAGCCCAATCAAAGCTTATTCGTCGTCTTTCTACGCATATGAAAGTGAAAAGACGCTGTTGTGTTATTTTAGTATCATTCCACAATCTTTGCGATTTCTGGATCAATGTGCATTAACACCGAAGAACACGTCATGAAATAAGTAAAATCCAAGATTCCTCTTTCGATGTAGCTGGAACCGAAAACAACCTGTTTTGTTTTGTTTAGGCTTGTTAAACTTCACTTTGCTATTTGTCGGTGAATGTACACCGAAAGAACAATCCAAGCTTCTTAGTCCTCTTTCTATTGTGATGGAACCAAAACACCTAAGCTTGATTTTGGCTGATAAGAAACATTTCACTCTGCGATTTTTGGGTGAATGTGCATTCTAACCACAAAAACACCAATTTTGAAATAAGCCCAATCAAAGCCTATTCGTCGTCTTCCTACGCATATGAAAGCGAAAAGACGGTGTTGTGTTATTTTGGTATCATTACACACACTTTGCGAATTCGGTGTCAATGTGCATTAACACCGAAGAACGACATGAAATAAGCAAAATCCAAGATTTTTCTTTCTATGTAGCTGGAACCCAAAACAACCTGTTTTGTTTTGTTTAGGCATGATAAACTTCACTTTGCTATTTGTGGGTGAATGAACACCGAAAGAACAATCCAAGCATATTCGTCCTCTTTCTATTGTGATGGAACCAAAACACCTAAGCTTGATTTTGGTTGATAAGAAACATTTCATTCTGCTATTTTTGGGTGAATGTGCATTCTAACCACAAAAACACCAATTTTGAAATAAGCCCAATCAAAGCTTATTTGACGTCTTTCTAAGCATATGAAAGCGAAAAGACGGTGTGGTGTTATTTTGGTATCATTACACAAACTTTGCGAATTCGGTGTCAAAGTGCATTAACACCATAGAACACGACATGAAATAAGCAAAATCCAAGATTCTTCTTTCTATGTAGCTGGAACCCAAAACAACCTGTTTTGTTTAGGCTTGTTAAACTTCACTTTGCTATTTGTCGGTGAATGAACACCGAAAGAACAATCCAAGCTTCTTAGTCCTCTTTCTATTGTGACGGAACCAAAACACCTAAGCTTGATTTTGGCTGATAAGAAACATTTCACTCTGCGATTTTTGGGTGAATGTGCATTCTAACCACAAAAACACCAATTTTGAAATAAGCCCAATCAAAGCTTATTCGACGTCTTTCTAAGCATATGAAAGCGAAAAGACGGTGTGGTCTTATTTTGGTAACATTACACACACTTTGCGAATTCTGTGTCAAAGTGCATTAACACCGAAGAACACGACATGAAATAAGCAAAATCCAAGATTCTTCTTTCTATGTAGCTGGAACCCAAAACAACCTGTTTTGTTTTGTTTAGGCTTGTTAAACTTCGCTTTGCTATTTGTGGGTGAATGAACAGCGAAAGAACAATCCAAGCTTCTTAGTCCTCTTTCTATTGTGATGGAACCAAAACACCTAAGCTTGATTTTGGCTGATAAGAAACATTTCACTCTGCGATTTTTGGGTGAATGTGCATTCTAACCACAAAAACACCAATTTTGAAATAAGCCCAATCAAAGCCTATTCGTCGTCTTCCTACGCATATGAAAGCGAAAAGACGGTGTTGTGTTATTTTGGTATCATTACACACACTTTGCGAATTCGGTGTCAATGTGCATTAACACCGAAGAACGACATGAAATAAGCAAAATCCAAGATTTTTCTTTCTATGTAGCTGGAACCCAAAACAACCTGTTTTGTTTTGTTTAGGCATGATAAACTTCACTTTGCTATTTGTGGGTGAATGAACACCGAAAGAACAATCCAAGCATATTCGTCCTCTTTCTATTGTGATGGAACCAAAACACCTAAGCTTGATTTTGGTTGATAAGAAACATTTCATTCTGCTATTTTTGGGTGAATGTGCATTCTAACCACAAAAACACCAATTTTGAAATAAGCCCAATCAAAGCTTATTCGACGTCTTTCTAAGCATATGAAAGCGAAAAGACGGAGTGGTGTTATTTTGGTATCATTACACACACTTTGCGAATTCGGTGTCAAAGTGCATTAACACCATAGAACACGACATGAAATAAGCAAAATCCAAGATTCTTCTTTCTATGTAGCTGGAACCCAAAACAACCTGTTTTGTTATGTTTAGGCTTGTTAAACTTCACTTTGCTATTTGTCGGTGAATGAACACCGAAAGAACAATCCAAGCTTCTTAGTCCTCTTTCTATTGTGATGGAACCAAAACACCTAAGCTTGATTTTGGCTGATAAGAAACATTTCACTCTGCGATTTTTGGGTGAATGTGCATTCTAACCACAAAAACACCAATTTTGAAATAAGCCCAATCAAAGCTGATTCGACGTCTTTCTAAGCATATGAAAGCGAAAAGACGGTGTGGTGTTATTTTGGTATCATTACACACACTTTGCGAATTCTGTGTCAAAGTGCATTAACACCGAAGAACACGACATGAAATAAGCAAAATCCAAGATTCTTCTTTCTATGTAGCTGGAACCCAAAACAACCTGTTTTGTTTTGTTTAGGCTTGTTAAACTTCACTTTTCTATTTGTGGGTGAATGAACACCGAAAGAACAATCCAAGCTTCTTAGTCCTCTTTCTATTGTGATGGAACCAAAACACCTAAGCTTGATTTTGGCTGATAAGAAACATTTCACTCTGCGATTTTTGGGTGAATGTGCATTCTAACCACAAAAACACCAATTTTGAAATAAGCCCAATCAAAGCCTATTCGTCGTCTTCCTACGCATATGAAAGCGAAAAGACGGTGTTGTGTTATTTTGGTATCATTACACACACTTTGCGAATTCGGTGTCAATGTGCATTAACACCGAAGAACGACATGAAATAAGCAAAATCCAAGATTTTTCTTTCTATGTAGCTGGAACCCAAAACAACCTGTTTTGTTTTGTTTAGGCATGATAAACTTCACTTTGCTATTTGTGGGTGAATGAACACCGAAAGAACAATCCAAGCATATTCGTCCTCTTTCTATTGTGATGGAACCAAAACACCTAAGCTTGATTTTGGTTGATAAGAAACATTTCATTCTGCTATTGTTGGGTGAATGTGCATTCTAACCACAAAAACACCAATTTTGAAATAAGCCCAATCAAAGCTTATTCGACGTCTTTCTAAGCATATGAAAGTGAAAAGACGCTGTTGTGTTATTTTAGTATCATTCCACAATCTTTGCGATTTCTGGATCAATGTGCATTAACACCGAAGAACACGTCATGAAATAAGTAAAATCCAAGATTCCTCTTTCGATGTAGCTGGAACCGAAAACAACCTGTTTTGTTTTGTTTAGGCTTGTTAAACTTCACTTTGCTATTTGTCGGTGAATGTACACCGAAAGAACAATCCAAGCTTCTTAGTCCTCTTTCTATTGTGATGGAACCAAAACACCTAAGCTTGATTTTGGCTGATAAGAAACATTTCACTCTGCGATTTTTGGGTGAATGTGCATTCTAACCACAAAAACACCAATTTTGAAATAAGCCCAATCAAAGCCTATTCGTCGTCTTCCTACGCATATGAAAGCGAAAAGACGGTGTTGTGTTATTTTGGTATCATTACACACACTTTGCGAATTCGGTGTCAATGTGCATTAACACCGAAGAACGACATGAAATAAGCAAAATCCAAGATTTTTCTTTCTATGTAGCTGGAACCCAAAACAACCTGTTTTGTTTTGTTTAGGCATGATAAACTTCACTTTGCTATTTGTGGGTGAATGAACACCGAAAGAACAATCCAAGCATATTCGTCCTCTTTCTATTGTGATGGAACCAAAACACCTAAGCTTGATTTTGGTTGATAAGAAACATTTCATTCTGCTATTTTTGGGTGAATGTGCATTCTAACCACAAAAACACCAATTTTGAAATAAGCCCAATCAAAGCTTATTTGACGTCTTTCTAAGCATATGAAAGCGAAAAGACGGTGTGGTGTTATTTTGGTATCATTACACAAACTTTGCGAATTCGGTGTCAAAGTGCATTAACACCATAGAACACGACATGAAATAAGCAAAATCCAAGATTCTTCTTTCTATGTAGCTGGAACCCAAAACAACCTGTTTTGTTTAGGCTTGTTAAACTTCACTTTGCTATTTGTCGGTGAATGAACACCGAAAGAACAATCCAAGCTTCTTAGTCCTCTTTCTATTGTGACGGAACCAAAACACCTAAGCTTGATTTTGGCTGATAAGAAACATTTCACTCTGCGATTTTTGGGTGAATGTGCATTCTAACCACAAAAACACCAATTTTGAAATAAGCCCAATCAAAGCCTATTCGACGTCTTTCTAAGCATATGAAAGCGAAAAGACGGTGTGGTCTTATTTTGGTAACATTACACACACTTTGCGAATTCTGTGTCAAAGTGCATTAACACCGAAGAACACGACATGAAATAAGCAAAATCCAAGATTCTTCTTTCTATGTAGCTGGAACCCAAAACAACCTGTTTTGTTTTGTTTAGGCTTGTTAAACTTCGCTTTGCTATTTGTGGGTGAATGAACACCGAAAGAACAATCCAAGCTTCTTAGTCCTCTTTCTATTGTGATGGAACCAAAACACCTAAGCTTGATTTTGGCTGATAAGAAACATTTCACTCTGCGATTTTTGGGTGAATGTGCATTCTAACCACAAAAACACCAATTTTGAAATAAGCCCAATCAAAGCCTATTCGTCGTCTTCCTACGCATATGAAAGTGAAAAGACGGTGTTGTGTTATTTTGGTATCATTACACACACTTTGCGAATTCGGTGTCAATGTGCATTAACACCGAAGAACGACATGAAATAAGCAAAATCCAAGATTTTTCTTTCTATGTAGCTGGAACCCAAAACAACCTGTTTTGTTTTGTTTAGGCATGATAAACTTCACTTTGCTATTTGTGGGTGAATGAACACCGAAAGAACAATCCAAGCATATTCGTCCTCTTTCTATTGTGATGGAACCAAAACACCTAAGCTTGATTTTGGTTGATAAGAAACATTTCATTCTGCTATTTTTGGGTGAATGTGCATTCTAACCACAAAAACACCAATTTTGAAATAAGCCCAATCAAAGCTTATTCGACGTCTTTCTAAGCATATGAAAGCGAAAAGACGGTGTGGTGTTATTTTGGTATCATTACACACACTTTTCGAATTCGGTGTCAAAGTGCATTAACACCATAGAACACGACATGAAATAAGCAAAATCCAAGATTCTTCTTTCTATGTAGCTGGAACCCAAAACAACCTGTTTTGTTATGTTTAGGCTTGTTAAACTTCACTTTGCTATTTGTCGGTGAATGAACACCGAAAGAACAATCCAAGCTTCTTAGTCCTTTTTCTATTGTGATGGAACCAAAACACCTAAGCTTGATTTTGGCTGATAAGAAACATTTCACTCTGCGATTTTTGGGTGAATGTGCATTCTAACCACAAAAACACCAATTTTGAAATAAGCCCAATCAAAGCTTATTCGACGTCTTTCTAAGCATATGAAAGCGAAAAGACGGTGTGGTGTTATTTTGGTATCATTACACACACTTTGCGAATTCGGTGTCAAAGTGCATTAACACCGAAGAACACGACATGAAATAAGCAAAATCCAAGATTCTTCTTTCTATGTAGCTGGAACCCAAAACAACCTGTTTTGTTTTGTTTAGGCTTGTTAAACTTCACTTTTCTATTTGTGGGTGAATGAACACCGAAAGAACAATCCAAGCTTCTTAGTCCTCTTTCTATTGTGATGGAACCAAAACACCTAAGCTTGATTTTGGCTGATAAGAAACATTTCACTCTGCGATTTTTGGGTGAATGTGCATTCTAACCACAAAAACACCAATTTTGAAATAAGCCCAATCAAAGCCTATTCGTCGTCTTCCTACGCATATGAAAGCGAAAAGACGGTGTTGTGTTATTTTGGTATCATTACACACACTTTGCGAATTCGGTGTCAATGTGCATTAACACCGAAGAACGACATGAAATAAGCAAAATCCAAGATTTTTCTTTCTATGTAGCTGGAACCCAAAACAACCTGTTTTGTTTTGTTTAGGCATGATAAACTTCACTTTGCTATTTGTGGGTGAATGAACACCGAAAGAACAATCCAAGCATATTCGTCCTCTTTCTATTGTGATGGAACCAAAACACCTAAGCTTGATTTTGGTTGATAAGAAACATTTCATTCTGCTATTTTTGGGTGAATGTGCATTCTAACCACAAAAACACCAATTTTGAAATAAGCCCAATCAAAGCTTATTCGACGTCTTTCTAAGCATATGAAAGCGAAAAGACGGTGTGGTGTTATTTTGGTATCATTACACACACTTTGCGAATTCGGTGTCAAAGTGCATTAACACCATAGAACACGACATGAAATAAGCAAAATCCAAGATTCTTCTTTCTATGTAGCTGGAACCCAAAACAACCTGTTTTGTTATGTTTAGGCTTGTTAAACTTCACTTTGCTATTTGTCGGTGAATGAACACCGAAAGAACAATCCAAGCTTCTTAGTCCTCTTTCTATTGTGATGGAACCAAAACACCTAAGCTTGATTTTGGCTGATAAGAAACATTTCACTCTGCGATTTTTGGGTGAATGTGCATTCTAACCACAAAAACACCAATTTTGAAATAAGCCCAATCAAAGCTTATTCGACGTCTTTCTAAGCATATGAAAGCGAAAAGACGGTGTGGTGTTATTTTGGTATCATTACACAAACTTTGCGAATTCTGTGTCAAAGTGCATTAACACCGAGGAACACGACATGAAATAAGCAAAATCCAAGATTCTTCTTTCTATGTAGCTGGAACCCAAAACAACCTGTTTTGTTATGTTTAGGCTTGTTAAACTTCACTTTGCTATTTGTGGGTGAATGAACACCGAAAGAACAATCCAAGCTTCTTAGTCCTCTTTCTATTGTGATGGAACCAAAACACCTAAGCTTGATTTTGGCTGATAAGAAACATTTAACTCTGCGATTTTTGGGTGAATGTGCATTCTAACCACAAAAACACCAATTTTGAAATAAGCCCAATCAAAGCTTATTCGACGTCTTTCTAAGCATATGAAAGCGAAAAGACGGTGTGGTGTTATTTTGGTATCATTCCACACACTTTGCGAATTCTGTGTCAAAGTGCATTAACACCGAAGAACACGACATGAAATAAGCAAAATCCAAGATTCTTCTTTTTATGTAGCTGGAACCCAAAACAACCTGTTTTGTTATGTTTAGGCTTGTTAAACTTCGCTTTGCTATTTGTCGGTGAATGAACACCGAAAGAACAATCCAAGCTTCTTAGTCCTCTTTCTATTGTGATGGAACCAAAACACCTAAGCTTGATTTTGGCTGATAAGAAACATTTCACTCTGCGATTTTTGGGTGAATGTGCATTCTAACCACAAAAACACCAATTTTGAAATAAGCCCAATCAAATCTTATTCGTCGTCTTTCTACGCATATGAAAGTGAAAAGACGCTGTTGTGTTATTTTGGTATCATTCCAGAATCTTTGCGAATTCTGTGTCAAAGTGCATTAACACCGAAGAACACGACATGAAATAAGCAAAATCCAAGATTCTTCTTTCTATGTAGCTGGAACCCAAAACAACCTGTTTTGTTATGTTTAGGCTTGTTAAACTTCGCTTTTCTATTTGTGGGTGAATGAACACCGAAAGAACAATCCAAGCTTCTTAGTCCTCTTTCTATTGTGATGGAACCAAAACACCTAAGCTTGATTTTGGCTGATAAGAAACATTTCACTCTGCGATTTTTGGGTGAATGTGCATTCTAACCACAAAAACACCAATTTTGAAATAAGCCCAATCAAAGCTTATTCGTCGTCTTTCTACGCATATGAAAGTGAAAAGACGCTGTTGTGTTATATTGGTATCATTCCACAAACCTTGCGAATTCGGTCTCAATGTGCATTAACACCGAAGAACACGTCATGAAATAAGTAAAATCCAAGATTCCTCTTTCTATGTAGCTGGAACCGAAAACAACCTGTTTTGTTTTGTTTAGGCTTGTTAAACTTCGCTTTGCTATTTGTGGGTGAATGAACACCGAAAGAACAATCCAAGCTTCTTAGTCCTCTTTCTATTGTGATGGAACCAAAACACCTAAGCTTGATTTTGGCTGATAAGAAACATTTAACTCTGCGATTTTTGGGTGAATGTGCATTCTAACCACAAAAACACCAATTTTGAAATAAGCCCAATCAAAGCTTATTCGACGTCTTTTCAAGCATATGAAAGCGAAAAGACGGTGTGGTGTTATTTTGGTATCATTATACACACTCTGCGAATTCTGTGTCAAAGTGCATTAACACCGAAGAACACGACTTGAAATAAGCAAAATCCAAGATTCTTCTTTCTATGTAGCTGGAACCCAAAACAACCTGTTTTGTTTTGTTTAGGCTTGTTAAACTTCAATTTGCTATTTGTGGGTGAATGAACACCGAAAGAACAATCCAAGCTTCTTAGTCCTCTTTCTATTGTGATGGAACCAAAACACCTAAGCTTGATTTTGGCTGATAAGAAACATTTCACTCTGCGATTTTTGGGTGAATGTGCATTCTAACCACAAAAACACCCATTTTGAAATAAGCCCAATCAAAGCTTATTCGACGTCTTTCTAAGCATATGAAAGCGAAAAGACGGTGTGGTGTTATTTTGGTATCATTCCACACACTTTGCGAATTCTGTGTCAAAGTGCATTAACACCGAGGAACACGACATGAAATAAGCAAAATCCAAGATTCTTCTTTTTATGTAGCTGGAACCCAAAACAACCTGTTTTGTTATGTTTAGGCTTGTTAAACTTCGCTTTGCTATTTGTCGGTGAATGAACACCGAAAGAACAATCCAAGCTTCTTAGTCCTCTTTCTATTGTGATGGAACCAAAACACCTAAGCTTGATTTTGGCTGATAAGAAACATTTCACTCTGCGATTTTTGGGTGAATGTGCATTCTAACCACAAAAACACCAATTTTGAAATAAGCCCAATCAAATCTTATTCGTCGTCTTTCTACGCATATGAAAGTGAAAAGACGCTGTTGTGTTATTTTGGTATCATTCCAGAATCTTTGCGAATTCTGTGTCAAAGTGCATTAACACCGAAGAACACGACATGAAATAAGCAAAATCCAAGATTCTTCTTTCTATGTAGCTGGAACCCAAAACAACCTGTTTTGTTATGTTTAGGCTTGTTAAACATCGCTTTGCTATTTGTGGGTGAATGAACACCGAAAGAACAATCCAAGCTTCTTAGTCCTCTTTCTATTGTGATGGAACCAAAACACCTAAGCTTGATTTTGGCTGATAAGAAACATTTAACTCTGCGATTTTTGGGTGAATGTGCATTCTAACCACAAAAACACCAATTTTGAAATAAGCCCAATCAAAGCTTATTCGACGTCTTTTCAAGCATATGAAAGCGAAAAGACGGTGTGGTGTTATTTTGGTATCATTATACACACTTTGCGAATTCTGTGTCAAAGTGCATTAACACCGAAGAACACGACTTGAAATAAGCAAAATCCAAGATTCTTCTTTCTATGTAGCTGGAACCCAAAACAACCTGTTTTGTTTTCTTTAGGCTTGTTAAACTTCAATTTGCTATTTGTGGGTGAATGAACACCGAAAGAACAATCCAAGCTTCTTAGTCCTATTTCTATTGTGATGGAACCAAAACACCTAAGCTTGATTTTGGCTGATAAGAAACATTTCACTCTGCGATTTTTGGGTGAATGTGCATTCTAACCACAAAAACACCCATTTTGAAATAAGCCCAATCAAAGCTTATTCGACGTCTTTCTAAGCATATGAAAGCGAAAAGACGGTGTGGTGTTATTTTGGTATCATTATACACACTTTGCGAATTCTGTGTCAAAGTGCATTAACACCGAAGAACACGACATGAAATAAGCAAAATCCAAGATTCTTCTTTTTATGTAGCTGGAACCCAAAACAACCTGTTTTGTTATGTTTAGGCTTGTTAAACTTCGCTTTTCTATTTGTGGGTGAATGAACACCGAAAGAACAATCCAAGCTTCTTAGTCCTCTTTCTATTGTGATGGAACCAAAACACCTAAGCTTGATTTTGGCT
Organism: Podarcis melisellensis; assembly: GCF_964234715.1. Classification (NCBI taxonomy): domain Eukaryota; kingdom Metazoa; phylum Chordata; class Lepidosauria; order Squamata; family Lacertidae; genus Podarcis; species Podarcis melisellensis. The sequence continues at coordinate 271,314 of NW_028113145.1, read as the reverse complement.
GATAAGAAACATTTCACTCTGCGATTTTTGGGTGAATGTGCATTCTAACCACAAAAACACCAATTTTGAAATAAGCCCAATCAAAGCTTATTCGTCGTCTTTCTACGCATATGAAAGTGAAAAGACGCTGTTGTGTTATATTGGTATCATTCCACAAACCTTGCGAATTCGGTCTCAATGTGCATTAACACCGAAGAACACGTCATGAAATAAGTAAAATCCAAGATTCCTCTTTCTATGTAGCTGGAACCGAAAACAACCTGTTTTGTTTTGTTTAGGCTTGTTAAACTTCGCTTTGCTATTTGTGGGTGAATGAACACCGAAAGAACAATCCAAGCTTCTTAGTCCTCTTCCTATTGTGATGGAACCAAAACACCTAAGCTTGATTTTGGCTGATAAGAAACATTTCACTCTGCGATTTTTGGGTGAATGTGCATTCTAACCACAAAAACACCCATTTTGAAATAAGCCCAATCAAAGCTTATTCGACGTCTTTCTAAGCATAAGAAAGCGAAAAGACGGTGTGGTGTTATTTTGGTATCATTCCACAAAATTTGCGAATTCGGTGTCAATGTGCATTAACACCGAAGAACACGTCATGAAATAAGTAAAATCCAAGATTCCTCTTTGTAAGCATATGAAAGTGAAAAGACGCTGTTGTGTTATTTTAGTATCATTCCACAATCTTTGCGATTTCTGGATCAATGTGCATTAACACCGAAGAACACGTCATGAAATAAGTAAAATCCAAGATTCCTCTTTCGATGTAGCTGGAACCGAAAACAACCTGTTTTGTTTTGTTTAGGCTTGTTAAACTTCACTTTGCTATTTGTCGGTGAATGTACACCGAAAGAACAATCCAAGCTTCTTAGTCCTCTTCCTATTGTGATGGAACCAAAACACCTAAGCTTGATTTTGGCTGATAAGAAACATTTCACTCTGCGATTTTTGGGTGAATGTGCATTCTAACCACAAAAACACCAATTTTGAAATAAGCCCAATCAAAGCCTATTCGTCGTCTTCCTACGCATATGAAAGCGAAAAGACGGTGTTGTGTTATTTTGGTATCATTACACACACTTTGCGAATTCGGTGTCAATGTGCATTAACACCAAAGAACGACATGAAATAAGCAAAATCCAAGATTTTTCTTTCTATGTAGCTGGAACCCAAAACAACCTGTTTTGTTTTGTTTAGGCATGATAAACTTCACTTTGCTATTTGTGGGTGAATGAACACCGAAAGAACAATCCAAGCATATTCGTCCTCTTTCTATTGTGAGGGAACCAAAACACCTAAGCTTGATTTTGGTTGATAAGAAACATTTCATTCTGCTATTTTTGGGTGAATGTGCATTCTAACCACAAAAACACCAATTTTGAAATAAGCCCAATCAAAGCTTATTTGACGTCTTTCTAAGCATATGAAAGCGAAAAGACGGTGTGGTGTTATTTTGGTATCATTACACACACTTTGCGAATTCGGTGTCAAAGTGCATTAACACCATAGAACACGACATGAAATAAGCAAAATCCAAGATTCTTCTTTCTATGTAGCTGGAACCCAAAACAACCTGTTTTGTTTAGGCTTGTTAAACTTCACTTTGCTATTTGTCGGTGAATGAACACCGAAAGAACAATCCAAGCTTCTTAGTCCTCTTTCTATTGTGACGGAACCAAAACACCTAAGCTTGATTTTGGCTGATAAGAAACATTTCACTCTGCGATTTTTGGGTGAATGTGCATTCTAACCACAAAAACACCAATTTTGAAATAAGCCCAATCAAAGCTTATTCGACGTCTTTCTAAGCATATGAAAGCGAAAAGACGGTGTGGTCTTATTTTGGTAACATTACACACACTTTGCGAATTCTGTGTCAAAGTGCATTAACACCGAAGAACACGACATGAAATAAGCAAAATCCAAGATTCTTCTTTCTATGTAGCTGGAACCCAAAACAACCTGTTTTGTTTTGTTTAGGCTTGTTAAACTTCGCTTTGCTATTTGTCGGTGAATGAACACCGAAAGAACAATCCAAGCTTCTTAGTCCTCTTTCTATTGTGACGGAACCAAAACACCTAAGCTTGATTTTGGCTGATAAGAAACATTTCACTCTGCGATTTTTGGTGAATGTGCATTCTAACCACAAAAACACCAATTTTGAAATAAGCCCAATCAAAGCTTATTCGACGTCTTTCTAAGCATATGAAAGCGAAAAGACGGTGTGGTGTTATTTTGGTATCATTCCACACACTTTGCGAATTCTGTGTCAAAGTGCATTAACACCGAAGAACACGACATGAAATAAGCAAAATCCAAGATTCTTCTTTTTATGTAGCTGGAACCCAAAACAACCTGTTTTGTTATGTTTAGGCTTGTTAAACTTCGCTTTGCTATTTGTGGGTGAATGAACACCGAAAGAACAATCCAAGCTTCTTATTCCTCTTTCTATTGTGATGGAACCAAAACACCTAAGCTTGATTTTGGCTGATAAGAAACATTTCACTCTGCGATTTTTGGGTGAATGTGCATTCTAACCACAAAAACACCAATTTTGAAATAAGCCCAATCAAAGCTTATTCGTCGTCTTTCTACGCATATGAAAGTGAAAAGACGCTGTTGTGTTATATTGGTATCATTCCACAAACCTTGCGAATTCGGTCTCAATGTGCATTAACACCGAAGAACACGTCATGAAATAAGCAAAATCCAAGATTCTTCTTTCTATGTAGCTGGAACCCAAAACAACCTGTTTTGTTATGTTTAGGCTTGTTAAACTTCGCTTTTCTATTTGTGGGTGAATGAACACCGAAAGAACAATCCAAGCTTCTTAGTCCTCTTTCTATTGTGATGGAACCAAAACACCTAAGCTTGATTTTGGCTGATAAGAAACATTTAACTCTGCGATTTTTGGGTGAATGTGCATTCTAACCACAAAAACACCAATTTTGAAATAAGCCCAATCAAAGCTTATTCGACGTCTTTTCAAGCATATGAAAGCGAAAAGACGGTGTGGTGTTATTTTGGTATCATTATACACACTTTGCGAATTCTGTGTCAAAGTGCATTAACACCGAAGAACACGACTTGAAATAAGCAAAATCCAAGATTCTTCTTTCTATGTAGCTGGAACCCAAAACAACCTGTTTTGTTTTGTTTAGGCTTGTTAAACTTCAATTTGCTATTTGTGGGTGAATGAACACCGAAAGAACAATCCAAGCTTCTTAGTCCTCTTTCTATTGTGATGGAACCAAAACACCTAAGCTTGATTTTGGCTGATAAGAAACATTTCACTCTGCGATTTTTGGGTGAATGTGCATTCTAACCACAAAAACACCCATTTTGAAATAAGCCCAATCAAAGCTTATTCGACGTCTTTCTAAGCATATGAAAGCGAAAAGACGGTGTGGTGTTATTTTGGTATCATTACACACACTTTGCGAATTCTGTGTCAAAGTGCATTAACACCGAGGAACACGACATGAAATAAGCAAAATCCAAGATTCTTCTTTCTATGTAGCTGGAACCCAAAACAACCTGTTTTGTTTTGTTTAGGCTTGTTAAACTTCGCTTTGCTATTTGTCGGTGAATGAACACCGAAAGAACAATCCAAGCTTCTTAGTCCTCTTTCTATTGTGACGGAACCAAAACACCTAAGCTTGATTTTGGCTGATAAGAAACATTTCACTCTGCGATTTTTGGTGAATGTGCATTCTAACCACAAAAACACCAATTTTGAAATAAGCCCAATCAAAGCTTATTCGACGTCTTTCTAAGCATATGAAAGCGAAAAGACGGTGTGGTGTTATTTTGGTATCATTCCACACACTTTGCGAATTCTGTGTCAAAGTGCATTAACACCGAAGAACACGACATGAAATAAGCAAAATCCAAGATTCTTCTTTTTATGTAGCTGGAACCCAAAACAACCTGTTTTGTTATGTTTAGGCTTGTTAAACTTCGCTTTGCTATTTGTGGGTGAATGAACACCGAAAGAACAATCCAAGCTTCTTATTCCTCTTTCTATTGTGATGGAACCAAAACACCTAAGCTTGATTTTGGCTGATAAGAAACATTTCACTCTGCGATTTTTGGGTGAATGTGCATTCTAACCACAAAAACACCAATTTTGAAATAAGCCCAATCAAATCTTATTCGTCGTCTTTCTACGCATATGAAAGTGAAAAGACGCTGTTGTGTTATTTTGGTATCATTCCAGAATCTTTGCGAATTCTGTGTCAAAGTGCATTAACACCGAAGAACACGACATGAAATAAGCAAAATCCAAGATTCTTCTTTCTATGTAGCTGGAACCCAAAACAACCTGTTTTGTTATGTTTAGGCTTGTTAAACTTCGCTTTTCTATTTGTGGGTGAATGAACACCGAAAGAACAATCCAAGCTTCTTAGTCCTCTTTCTATTGTGATGGAACCAAAACACCTAAGCTTGATTTTGGCTGATAAGAAACATTTAACTCTGCGATTTTTGGGTGAATGTGCATTCTAACCACAAAAACACCAATTTTGAAATAAGCCCAATCAAAGCTTATTCGACGTCTTTTCAAGCATATGAAAGCGAAAAGACGGTGTGGTGTTATTTTGGTATCATTATACACACTTTGCGAATTCTGTGTCAAAGTGCATTAACACCGAAGAACACGACTTGAAATAAGCAAAATCCAAGATTCTTCTTTCTATGTAGCTGGAACCCAAAACAACCTGTTTTGTTTTGTTTAGGCTTGTTAAACTTCAATTTGCTATTTGTGGGTGAATGAACACCGAAAGAACAATCCAAGCTTCTTAGTCCTCTTTCTATTGTGATGGAACCAAAACACCTAAGCTTGATTTTGGCTGATAAGAAACATTTCACTCTGCGATTTTTGGGTGAATGTGCATTCTAACCACAAAAACACCAATTTTGAAATAAGCCCAATCAAAGCTTATTCGACGTCTTTCTAAGTATATGAAAGCGAAAAGACGGTGTGGTGTTATTTTGGTATCATTACACACACTTTGCGAATTCTGTGTCAAAGTGCATTAACACCGAGGAACACGACATGAAATAAGCAAAATCCAAGATTCTTCTTTCTATGTAGCTGGAACCCAAAACAACCTGTTTTGTTATGTTTAGGCTTGTTAAACTTCACTTTGCTATTTGTGGGTGAATGAACACCGAAAGAACAATCCAAGCTTCTTAGTCCTCTTTCTATTGTGATGGAACCAAAACACCTAAGCTTGATTTTGGCTGATAAGAAACATTTCACTCTGCGATTTTTGGGTGAATGTGCATTCTAACCACAAAAACACCAATTTTGAAATAAGCCCAATCAAAGCTTATTCGACGTCTTTCTAAGCATATGAAAGCGAAAAGACGGTGTGGTGTTATTTTGGTATCATTACACACACTTTGCGAATTCTGTGTCAAAGTGCATTAACACCGAGGAACACGACATGAAATAAGCAAAATCCAAGATTCTTCTTTCTATGTAGCTGGAACCCAAAACAACCTGTTTTGTTTTGTTTAGGCTTGTTAAACTTCGCTTTGCTATTTGTCGGTGAATGAACACCGAAAGAACAATCCAAGCTTCTTAGTCCTCTTTCTATTGTGACGGAACCAAAACACCTAAGCTTGATTTTGGCTGATAAGAAACATTTCACTCTGCGATTTTTGGTGAATGTGCATTCTAACCACAAAAACACCAATTTTGAAATAAGCCCAATCAAAGCTTATTCGACGTCTTTCTAAGCATATGAAAGCGAAAAGACGGTGTGGTGTTATTTTGGTATCATTCCACACACTTTGCGAATTCTGTGTCAAAGTGCATTAACACCGAAGAACACGACATGAAATAAGCAAAATCCAAGATTCTTCTTTTTATGTAGCTGGAACCCAAAACAACCTGTTTTGTTATGTTTAGGCTTGTTAAACTTCGCTTTGCTATTTGTGGGTGAATGAACACCGAAAGAACAATCCAAGCTTCTTATTCCTCTTTCTATTGTGATGGAACCAAAACACCTAAGCTTGATTTTGGCTGATAAGAAACATTTCACTCTGCGATTTTTGGGTGAATGTGCATTCTAACCACAAAAACACCAATTTTGAAATAAGCCCAATCAAAGCTTATTCGTCGTCTTTCTACGCATATGAAAGTGAAAAGACGCTGTTGTGTTATTTTGGTATCATTCCAGAATCTTTGCGAATTCTGTGTCAAAGTGCATTAACACCGAAGAACACGACATGAAATAAGCAAAATCCAAGATTCTTCTTTCTATGTAGCTGGAACCCAAAACAACCTGTTTTGTTATGTTTAGGCTTGTTAAACTTCGCTTTTCTATTTGTGGGTGAATGAACACCGAAAGAACAATCCAAGCTTCTTAGTCCTCTTTCTATTGTGATGGAACCAAAACACCTAAGCTTGATTTTGGCTGATAAGAAACATTTAACTCTGCGATTTTTGGGTGAATGTGCATTCTAACCACAAAAACACCAATTTTGAAATAAGCCCAATCAAAGCTTATTCGACGTCTTTTCAAGCATATGAAAGCGAAAAGACGGTGTGGTGTTATTTTGGTATCATTATACACACTTTGCGAATTCTGTGTCAAAGTGCATTAACACCGAAGAACACGACTTGAAATAAGCAAAATCCAAGATTCTTCTTTCTATGTAGCTGGAACCCAAAACAACCTGTTTTGTTTTGTTTAGGCTTGTTAAACTTCAATTTGCTATTTGTGGGTGAATGAACACCGAAAGAACAATCCAAGCTTCTTAGTCGTCTTTCTATTGTGATGGAACCAAAACACCTAAGCTTGATTTTGGCTGATAAGAAACATTTCACTCTGCGATTTTTGGGTGAATGTGCATTCTAACCACAAAAACACCCATTTTGAAATAAGCCCAATCAAAGCTTATTCGACGTCTTTCTAAGCATATGAAAGCGAAAAGACGATGTGGTGTTATTTTGGTATCATTACACACACTTTGCGAATTCTGTGTCAAAGTGCATTAACACCGAGGAACACGACATGAAATAAGCAAAATCCAAGATTCTTCTTTCTATGTAGCTGGAACCCAAAACAACCTGTTTTGTTTTGTTTAGGCTTGTTAAACTTCGCTTTGCTATTTGTCGGTGAATGAACACCGAAAGAACAATCCAAGCTTCTTAGTCCTCTTTCTATTGTGACGGAACCAAAACACCTAAGCTTGATTTTGGCTGATAAGAAACATTTCACTCTGCGATTTTTGGTGAATGTGCATTCTAACCACAAAAACACCAATTTTGAAATAAGCCCAATCAAAGCTTATTCGACGTCTTTCTAAGCATATGAAAGCGAAAAGACGGTGTGGTGTTATTTTGGTATCATTCCACACACTTTGCGAATTCTGTGTCAAAGTGCATTAACACCGAAGAACACGACATGAAATAAGCAAAATCCAAGATTCTTCTTTTTATGTAGCTGGAACCCAAAACAACCTGTTTTGTTATGTTTAGGCTTGTTAAACTTTGCTTTGCTATTTGTGGGTGAATGAACACCGAAAGAACAATCCAAGCTTCTTATTCCTCTTTCTATTGTGATGGAACCAAAACACCTAAGCTTGATTTTGGCTGATAAGAAACATTTCACTCTGCGATTTTTGGGTGAATGTGCATTCTAACCACAAAAACACCAATTTTGAAATAAGCCCAATCAAATCTTATTCGTCGTCTTTCTACGCATATGAAAGTGAAAAGACGCTGTTGTGTTATTTTGGTATCATTCCAGAATCTTTGCGAATTCTGTGTCAAAGTGCATTAACACCGAAGAACACGACATGAAATAAGCAAAATCCAAGATTCTTCTTTCTATGTAGCTGGAACCCAAAACAACCTGTTTTGTTATGTTTAGGCTTGTTAAACTTCGCTTTTCTATTTGTGGGTGAATGAACACCGAAAGAACAATCCAAGCTTCTTAGTCCTCTTTCTATTGTGATGGAACCAAAACACCTAAGCTTGATTTTGGCTGATAAGAAACATTTCACTCTGCGATTTTTGGGTGAATGTGCATTCTAACCACAAAAACACCAATTTTGAAATAAGCCCAATCAAAGCTTATTCGACGTCTTTCTAAGCATATGAAAGCGAAAAGACGGTGTGGTGTTATTTTGGTATCATTACACACACTTTGCGAATTCTGTGTCAAAGTGCATTAACACCGAGGAACACGACATGAAATAAGCAAAATCCAAGATTCTTCTTTCTATGTAGCTGGAACCCAAAACAACCTGTTTTGTTATGTTTAGGCTTGTTAAACTTCACTTTGCTATTTGTGGGTGAATGAACACCGAAAGAACAATCCAAGCTTCTTAGTCCTCTTTCTATTGTGATGGAACCAAAACACCTAAGCTTGATTTTGGCTGATAAGAAACATTTCACTCTGCGATTTTTGGGTGAATGTGCATTCTAACCACAAAAACACCAATTTTGAAATAAGCCCAATCAAAGCTTATTCGACGTCTTTCTAAGCATATGAAAGCGAAAAGACGGTGTGGTGTTATTTTGGTATCATTCCACACACTTTGCGAATTCTGTGTCAAAGTGCATTAACACCGAAGAACACGACATGAAATAAGCAAAATCCAAGATTCTTCTTTTTATGTAGCTGGAACCCAAAACAACCTGTTTTGTTATGTTTAGGCTTGTTAAACTTCGCTTTGCTATTTGTCGGTGAATGAACACCGAAAGAACAATCCAAGCTTCTTAGTCCTCTTTCTATTGTGATGGAACCAAAACACCTAAGCTTGATTTTGGCTGATAAGAAACATTTCACTCTGCGATTTTTGGGTGAATGTGCATTCTAACCACAAAAACACCAATTTTGAAATAAGCCCAATCAAATCTTATTCGTCGTCTTTCTACGCATATGAAAGTGAAAAGACGCTGTTGTGTTATTTTGGTATCATTCCAGAATCTTTGCGAATTCTGTGTCAAAGTGCATTAACACCGAAGAACACGACATGAAATAAGCAAAATCCAAGATTTTTCTTTCTATGTAGCTGGAACCCAAAACAACCTGTTTTGTTATGTTTAGGCTTGTTAAACTTCGCTTTTCTATTTGTGGGTGAATGAACACCGAAAGAACAATCCAAGCTTCTTAGTCCTCTTTCTATTGTGATGGAACCAAAGCACCTAAGCTTGATTTTGGGTGATAAGAAACATTTCACTCTGCGATTTTTGGGTGAATGTGCATTCTAACCACAAAAACACCAATTTTGAAATAAGCCCAATCAAAGCTTATTCGTCGTCTTTCTACGCATATGAAAGTGAAAAGACGCTGTTGTGTTATATTGGTATCATTCCACAAACCTTGCGAATTCGGTCTCAATGTGCATTAACACCGAAGAACACGTCATGAAATAAGTAAAATCCAAGATTCCTCTTTCTATGTAGCTGGAACCGAAAACAACCTGTTTTGTTTTGTTTAGGCTTGTTAAACTTCGCTTTGCTATTTGTGGGTGAATGAACACCGAAAGAACAATCCAAGCTTCTTAGTCCTCTTCCTATTGTGATGGAACCAAAACACCTAAGCTTGATTTTGGCTGATAAGAAACATTTCACTCTGCGATTTTTGGGTGAATGTGCATTCTAACCACAAAAACACCCATTTTGAAATAAGCCCAATCAAAGCTTATTCGACGTCTTTCTAAGCATATGAAAGCCAAAAGACGGTGTGGTGTTATTTTGGTATCATTCCACAAAATTTGCGAATTCGGTGTCAATGTGCATTAACACCGAAGAACACGTCATGAAATAAGTAAAATCCAAGATTCCTCTTTCTAAGCATATGAAAGTGAAAAGACGCTGTTGTGTTATTTTGGTATCATTCCACAATCTTTGCGATTTCTGGATCAATGTGCATTAACACCGAAGAACACGTCATGAAATAAGTAAAATCCAAGATTCCTCTTTCGATGTAGCTGGAACCGAAAACAACCTGTTTTGTTTTGTTTAGGCTTGTTAAACTTCACTTTGCTATTTGTCGGTGAATGTACACCGAAAGAACAATCCAAGCTTCTTAGTCCTCTTTCTATTGTAATGGAACCAAAACACCTAAGCTTGATTTTGGCTGATAAGAAACATTTCACTCTGCGATTTTTGGGTGAATGTGCATTCTAACCACAAAAACACCAATTTTGAAATAAGCCCAATCAAAGCCTATTCGTCGTCTTCCTACGCATATGAAAGCGAAAAGACAGTGTTGTGTTATTTTGGTATCATTACACACACTTTGCGAATTCGGTGTCAATGTGCATTAACACCGAAGAACGACATGAAATAAGCAAAATCCAAGATTTTTCTTTCTATGTAGCTGGAACCCAAAACAACCTGTTTTGTTTTGTTTAGGCATGATAAACTTCACTTTGCTATTTGTGGGTGAATGAACACCGAAAGAACAATCCAAGCATCTTCGTCCTCTTTCTATTGTGAGGGAACCAAAACACCTAAGCTTGATTTTGGTTGATAAGAAACATTTCATTCTGCTATTTTTGGGTGAATGTGCATTCTAACCACAAAAACACCAATTTTGAAATAAGCCCAATCAAAGCTTATTTGACGTCTTTCTAAGCATATGAAAGCGAAAAGACGGTGTGGTGTTATTTTGGTATCATTACATACACTTTGCGAATTCGGTGTCAAAGTGCATTAACACCATAGAACACGACATGAAATAAGCAAAATCCAAGATTCTTCTTTCTATGTAGCTGGAACCCAAAACAACCTGTTTTGTTTTGTTTAGGCTTGTTAAACTTCACTTTGCTATTTGTCGGTGAATGAACACCGAAAGAACAATGCAAGCTTCTTAGTCCTCTTTCTATTGTGACGGAACCAAAACACCTAAGCTTGATTTTGGCTGATAAGAAACATTTCACTCTGCGATTTTTGGGTGAATGTGCATTCTAACCACAAAAACACCAATTTTGAAATAAGCCCAATCAAAGCCTATTCGTCCTCTTCCTACGCATATGAAAGCGAAAAGACGGTGTGGTGTTATTTTGGTAACATTACACACACTTTGCGAATTCTGTGTCAAAGTGCATTAACACCGAAGAACACGACATGAAATAAGCAAAATCCAAGATTCTTCTTTCTATGTAGCTGGAACCCAAAACAACCTGTTTTGTTTTGTTTAGGCTTGTTAAACTTCGCTTTGCTATTTGTCGGTGAATGAACACCGAAAGAACAATCCAAGCTTCTTAGTCCTCTTTCTATTGTGACGGAACCAAAACACCTAAGCTTGATTTTGGCTGATAAGAAACATTTCACTCTGCGATTTTTGGGTGAATGTGCATTCTAACCACAAAAACACCAATTTTGAAATAAGCCCAATCAAAGCTTATTCGACGTCTTTCTAAGCATATGAAAGCGAAAAGACGGTGTGGTGTTATTTTGGTATCATTACACACACTTTGCGAATTCTGTGTCAAAGTGCATTAACACCGAAGAACACGACATGAAATAAGCAAAATCCAAGATTCTTCTTTTTATGTAGCTGGAACCCAAAACAACCTGTTTTGTTATGTTTAGGCTTGTTAAACTTCGCTTTGCTATTTGTGGGTGAATGAACACCGAAAGAACAATCCAAGCTTCTTATTCCTCTTTCTATTGTGATGGAACCAAAACACCTAAGCTTGATTTTGGCTGATAAGAAACATTTCACTCTGCGATTTTTGGGTGAAGGTGCATTCTAACCACAAAAACACCAATTTTGAAATAAGCCCAATCAAAGCTTATTCGTCGTCTTTCTATGCATATGAAAGTGAAAAGACGCTGTTGTGTTATTTTGGTATCATTCCAGAATCTTTGCGAATTCTGTGTCAAAGTGCATTAACACCGAAGAACACGACATGAAATAAGCAAAATCCAAGATTCTTCTTTCTATGTAGCTGGAACCCAAAACAACCTGTTTTGTTATGTTTAGGCTTGTTAAACTTCGCTTTTCTATTTGTGGGTGAATGAACACCGAAAGAACAATCCAAGCTTCTTAGTCCTCTTTCTATTGTGATGGAACCAAAACACCTAAGCTTGATTTTGGCTGATAAGAAACATTTCACTCTGCGATTTTTGGGTGAATGTGCATTCTAACCACAAAAACACCAATTTTGAAATAAGCCCAATCAAAGCTTATTCGTCGTCTTTCTACGCATATGAAAGTGAAAAGACGCTGTTGTGTTATATTGGTATCATTCCACAAACCTCGCGAATTCGGTCTCAATGTGCATTAACACCGAATAACACGTCATAAAATAAGTAAAATCCAAGATTCCTCTTTCTATGTAGCTGGAACCGAAAACAACCTGTTTTGTTTTGTTTAGGCTTGTTAAACTTCGCTTTGCTATTTGTGGGTGAATGAACACCGAAAGAACAATCCAAGCTTCTTAGTCCTCTTTCTATTGTGATGGAACCAAAACACCTAAGCTTGATTTTGGCTGATAAGAAACATTTAACTCTGCGATTTTTGGGTGAATGTGCATTCTAACCACAAAAACACCAATTTTGAAATAAGCCCAATCAAAGCTTATTCGACGTCTTTTCAAGCATATGAAAGCGAAAAGACGGTGTGGTGTTATTTTGGTATCATTATACACACTTTGCGAATTCTGTGTCAAAGTGCATTAACACCGAAGAACACGACTTGAAATAAGCAAAATCCAAGATTCTTCTTTCTATGTAGCTGGAACCCAAAACAACCTGTTTTGTCTTGTTTAGGCTTGTTAAACTTCAATTTGCTATTTGTGGGTGAATGAACACCGAAAGAACAATCCAAGCTTCTTAGTCCTCTTTCTATTGTGATGGAACCAAAACACCTAAGCTTGATTTTGGCTGATAAGAAACATTTCACTCTGCGACTTTTGGGTGAATGTGCATTCTAACCACAAAAACACCCATTTTGAAATAAGCCCAATCAAAGCTTATTCGACGTCTTTCTAAGCATATGAAAGCGAAAAGACGGTGTGGTGTTATTTTGGTATCATTCCACACACTTTGCGAATTCTGTGTCAAAGTGCATTAACACCGAAGAACACGACATGAAATAAGCAAAATCCAAGATTCTTCTTTTTATGTAGCTGGAACCCAAAACAACCTGTTTTGTTATGTTTAGGCTTGTTAAACTTCGCTTTGCTATTTGTCGGTGAATGAACACCGAAAGAACAATCCAAGCGTCTTAGTCCTCTTTCTATTGTGATGGAACCAAAACACCTAAGCTTGATTTTGGCTGATAAGAAACATTTCACTCTGCGATTTTTGGGTGAATGTGCATTCTAACCACAAAAACACCAATTTTGAAATAAGCCCAATCAAATCTTATTCGTCGTCTTTCTACGCATATGAAAGTGAAAAGACGCTGTTGTGTTATTTTGGTATCATTCCAGAATCTTTGCGAATTCTGTGTCAAAGTGCATTAACACCGAAGAACACGACATGAAATAAGTAAAATCCAAGATTCTTCTTTCTATGTAGCTGGAACCCAAAACAACCTGTTTTGTTATGTTTAGGCTTGTTAAACTTCGCTTTTCTATTTGTGGGTGAATGAACACCGAAAGAACAATCCAAGCTTCTTAGTCCTCTTTCTATTGTGATGGAACCAAAACACCTAAGCTTGATTTTGGCTGATAAGAAACATTTCACTCTGCGATTTTTGGGTGAATGTGCATTCTAACCACAAAAACACCAATTTTGAAATAAGCCCAATCAAAGCTTATTCGTCGTCTTTCTACGCATATGAAAGTGAAAAGACGCTGTTGTGTTATATTGGTATCATTCCACAAACCTTGCGAATTCGGTCTCAATGTGCATTAACACCGAAGAACACGTCATGAAATAAGTAAAATCCAAGATTCCTCTTTCTATGTAGCTGGAACCGAAAACAACCTGTTTTGTTTTGTTTAGGCTTGTTAAACTTCGCTTTGCTATTTGTGGGTGAATGAACACCGAAAGAACAATCCAAGCTTCTTAGTCCTCTTTCTATTGTGATGGAACCAAAACACCTAAGCTTGATTTTGGCTGATAAGAAACATTTAACTCTGCGATTTTTGGGTGAATGTGCATTCTAACCACAAAAACACCAATTTTGAAATAAGCCCAATCAAAGCTTATTCGACGCCTTTTCAAGCATATGAAAGCGAAAAGACGGTGTGGTGTTATTTTGGTATCATTATACACACTTTGCGAATTCTGTGTCAAAGTGCATTAACACCGAAGAACACGACTTGAAATAAGCAAAATCCAAGATTCTTCTTTCTATGTAGCTGGAACCCAAAACAACCTGTTTTGTTTTGTTTAGGCTTGTTAAACTTCAATTTGCTATTTGTGGGTGAATGAACACCGAAAGAACAATCCAAGCTTCTTAGTCCTCTTTCTATTGTGATGGAACCAAAACACCTAAGCTTGATTTTGGCTGATAAGAAACATTTCACTCTGCGATTTTTGGGTGAATGTGCATTCTAACCACAAAAACACCCATTTTGAAATAAGCCCAATCAAAGCTTATTCGACGTCTTTCTAAGCATATGAAAGCGAAAAGACGGTGTGGTGTTATTTTGGTATCATTACACACACTTTGCGAATTCTGTGTCAATGTGCATTAACACCGAGGAACACGACATGAAATAAGCAAAATCCAAGATTCTTCTTTCTATGTAGCTGGAAGCCAAAACAACCTGTTTTGTTATGTTTAGGCTTGTTAAACTTCACTTTGCTATTTGTGGGTGAATGAACACCGAAAGAACAATCCAAGCTTCTTAGTCCTCTTTCTATTGTGATGGAACCAAAACACCTAAGCTTGATTTTGGCTGATAAGAAACATTTCACTCTGCGATTTTTGGGTGAATGTGCATTCTAACCACAAAAACACCAATTTTGAAATAAGCCCAATCAAAGCTTATTCGACGTCTTTCTAAGCATATGAAAGCGAAAAGACGGTGTGGTGTTATTTTGGTATCATTCCACACACTTTGCGAATTCTGTGTCAAAGTGCATTAACACCGAAGAACACGACATGAAATAAGCAAAATCCAAGATTCTTCTTTTTATGTAGCTGGATCCCAATACAACCTGTTTTGTTATGTTTAGGCTTGTTAAACTTCGCTTTGCTATTTGTCGGTGAATGAACACCGAAAGAACAATCCAAGCTTCTTATTCCTCTTTCTATTGTGATGGAACCAAAACACCTAAGCTTGATTTTGGCTGATAAGAAACATTTCACTCTGCGATTTTTGGGTGAATGTGCATTCTAACCACAAAAACACCAATTTTGAAATAAGCCCAATCAAAGCTTATTCGTCGTCTTTCTACGCATATGAAAGTGAAAAGACGCTGTTGTGTTATTTTGGTATCATTCCAGAATCTTTGCGAATTCTGTGTCAAAGTGCATTAACACCGAAGAACACAACATGAAATAAGCAAAATCCAAGATTCTTCTTTCTATGTAGCTGGAACCCAAAACAACCTGTTTTGTTATGTTTAGGCTTGTTAAACTTCACTTTGCTATTTGTGGGTGAATGAACACCGAAAGAACAATCCAAGCTTCTTAGTCCTCTTTCTATTGTGATGGAACCAAAACACCTAAGCTTGATTTTGGCTGATAAGAAACATTTCACTCTGCGATTTTTGGGTGAATGTGCATTCTAACCACAAAAACACCAATTTTGAAATAAGCCCAATCAAAGCTTATTCGTCGTCTTTCTACGCATATGAAAGTGAAAAGACGCTGTTGTGTTATATTGGTATCATTCCACAAACCTTGCGAATTCGGTCTCAATGTGCATTAACACCGAAGAACACGTCATGAAATAAGTAAAATCCAAGATTCCTCTTTCTATGTAGCTGGAACCGAAAACAACCTGTTTTGTTTTGTTTAGGCTTGTTAAACTTCGCTTTGCTATTTGTGGGTGAATGAACACCGAAAGAACAATCCAAGCTTCTTAGTCCTCTTTCTATTGTGATGGAACCAAAACACCTAAGCTTGATTTTGGCTGATAAGAAACATTTAACTCTGCGTTTTTTGGGTGAATGTGCATTCTAACCACAAAAACACCAATTTTGAAATAAGCCCAATCAAAGCTTATTCGACGTCTTTTCAAGCATATGAAAGCGAAAAGACGGTGTGGTGTTATTTTGGTATCATTATACACACTTTGCGAATTCTGTGTCAAAGTGCATTAACACCGAAGAACACGACTTGAAATAAGCAAAATCCAAGATTCTTCTTTCTATGTAGCTGGAACCCAAAACAACCTGTTTTGTTTTGTTTAGGCTTGTTAAACTTCAATTTGCTATTTGTGGGTGAATGAACACCGAAAGAACAATCCAAGCTTCTTAGTCCTCTTTCTATTGTGATGGAACCAAAACACCTAAGCTTGATTTTGGCTGATAAGAAACATTTCACTCTGCGATTTTTGGGTGAATGTGCATTCTAACCACAAAAACAACCATTTTGAAATAAGCCCAATCAAAGCTTATTCGACGTCTTTCTAAGCATATGAAAGCGAAAAGACGGTGTGGTGTTATTTTGGTATCATTACACACACTTTGCGAATTCTGTGTCAAAGTGCATTAACACCGAGGAACACGACATGAAATAAGCAAAATCCAAGATTCTTCTTTCTATGTAGCTGGAACCCAAAACAACCTGTTTTGTTATGTTTAGGCTTGTTAAACTTCACTTTGCTATTTGTGGGTGAATGAACACCGAAAGAACAATCCAAGCTTCTTAGTCCTCTTTCTATTGTGATGGAACCAAAACACCTAAGCTTGATTTTGGCTGATAAGAAACATTTCACTCTGCGATTTTTGGGTGAATGTGCATTCTAACCACAAAAACACCAATTTTGAAATAAGCCCAATCAAAGCTTATTCGTCGTCTTTCTACGCATATGAAAGTGAAAAGACGCTGTTGTGTTATATTGGTATCATTCCACAAACCTTGCGAATTCGGTCTCAATGTGCATTAACACCGAAGAACACGTCATGAAATAAGTAAAATCCAAGATTCCTCTTTCTATGTAGCTGGAACCGAAAACAACCTGTTTTGTTTTGTTTAGGCTTGTTAAACTTCGCTTTGCTATTTGTGGGTGAATGAACACCGAAAGAACAATCCAAGCTTCTTAGTCCTCTTTCTATTGTGATGGAACCAAAACACCTAAGCTTGATTTTGGCTGATAAGAAACATTTAACTCTGCGATTTTTGGGTGAATGTGCATTCTAACCACAAAAACACCAATTTTGAAATAAGCCCAATCAAAGCTTATTCGACGTCTTTTCAAGCATATGAAAGCGAAAAGACGGTGTGGTGTTATTTTGGTATCATTATACACACTTTGCGAATTCTGTGTCAAAGTGCATTAACACCGAAGAACACGACTTGAAATAAGCAAAATCCAAGATTCTTCTTTCTATGTAGCTGGAACCCAAAACAACCTGTTTTGTTTTGTTTAGGCTTGTTAAACTTCAATTTGCTATTTGTGGGTGAATGAACACCGAAAGAACAATCCAAGCTTCTTAGTCCTCTTTCTATTGTGATGGAACCAAAACACCTAAGCTTGATTTTGGCTGATAAGAAACATTTCACTCTGCGATTTTTGGGTGAATGTGCATTCTAACCACAAAAACACCCATTTTGAAATAAGCCCAATCAAAGCTTATTCGACGTCTTTCTAAGCATATGAAAGCGAAAAGACGGTGTGGTGTTATTTTGGTATCATTACACACACTTTGCGAATTCTGTGTCAAAGTGCATTAACACCGAGGAACACGACATGAAATAAGCAAAATCCAAGATTCTTCTTTCTATGTAGCTGGAACCCAAAACAACCTGTTTTGTTATGTTTAGGCTTGTTAAACTTCACTTTGCTATTTGTGGGTGAATGAACACCGAAAGAACAATCCAAGCTTCTTAGTCCTCTTTCTATTGTGATGGAACCAAAACACCTAAGCTTGATTTTGGCTGATAAGAAACATTTCACTCTGCGATTTTTGGGTGAATGTGCATTCTAACCACAAAAACACCAATTTTGAAATAAGCCCAATCAAAGCTTATTCGACGTCTTTCTAAGCATATGAAAGCGAAAAGACGGTGTGGTGTTATTTTGGTATCATTCCACACACTTTGCGAATTCTGTGTCAAAGTGCATTAACACCGAAGAACACGACATGAAATAAGCAAAATCCAAGATTCTTCTTTTTATGTAGCTGGATCCCAATACAACCTGTTTTGTTATGTTTAGGCTTGTTAAACTTCGCTTTGCTATTTGTCGGTGAATGAACACCGAAAGAACAATCCAAGCTTCTTATTCCTCTTTCTATTGTGATGGAACCAAAACACCTAAGCTTGATTTTGGCTGATAAGAAACATTTCACTCTGCGATTTTTGGGTGAATGTGCATTCTAACCACAAAAACACCAATTTTGAAATAAGCCCAATCAAATCTTATTCGTCGTCTTTCTACGCAAATGAAAGTGAAAAGACGCTGTTGTGTTATTTTGGTATCATTCCAGAATCTTTGCGAATTCTGTGTCAAAGTGCATTAACACCGAAGAACACGACATGAAATAAGCAAAATCCAAGATTCTTCTTTCTATGTAGCTGGAACCCAAAACAACCTGTTTTGTTATGTGTCAGGGTTTCTGGGAGAGAGGAGGAGATGACAGAGGAGACGGAGAGCGAGTGGGAGGAGGGGCAGAAGGATGAGGAAGAAGATGACGGAATTCTGAGGGAATCCACGAGTCTGAGCAGCGAGTCAGAGGATTCTCAAAAGGGGGTTACCTTAATCAAGCAAAAGGGAGGAGAAGGGAGAAGCGGAGAGGAGCCCAGTGGAAGACAGACGCAGCAAGAGGCGTCTCAGCCGGAACGGAGTAAAGGGGGTGGAGTCGTCAGCCTCTCGGAGGGAGCAGGATTAGGAGAGAACAGAGAAAGGGGGTTGGAGCAAGGTGTTCAGCCGGAAAGGGTGGAGAGCAGAACAAGGGGTGGTGTAGCGGTCGAAAGAAAGGTCAGCAGCAACGTACGCGCGCCAAGTTCAAACGTAGAGGCGCGCGGAAGTGGAGAGAGCTCAGGGGAGGAGCCCGGCCCTAAAGCCAGAAGGAGGGGGGAAGAGGCGGCAGAGGATTCAGCCTCAGGCGAGTCACGGAGAGAGGGAACCCAGGGGGGCAGGAAGACCCTGCGGAAAAGAAAGGAGAGGAAGAGGTGGTCTAGAGCCAGGCTATTAAGTTGGTGTGGAAGAGGGGAGGAGTCAGAGGGGACTTCAGCGGTCTAACGTGACAGACGTACGGCCACGATGCTGAACTGTACGAGAAGCAGAAATGTTCAATAAACTTTTCCTGTAAATAAACTGCAACGGAGTGAGGTCTCTTGTGAGCTGGGACCCGTCCTGGGTGGCCGAGACAGTAAGTCCCCTCTCAGAAAGCAAAAAATTTTTTTTTGCGAAGCTCACGAACGGGAGCAGCCATGAGCGCTGAGGAGCAGCTGGTTGCACTGCGGGATCAGGTTACCGCTCTCACATCGGCAGTCATTGCTTCGCAGAAGAAGAATGACGACTTGGAGAAGACGTGCCAGGATTTGCAGGCAAGGTGGGAACACGCGGACAGGGCGGGGGCCCCAGGTTCCAGAGCGGAGGGCATTGCGCTTGGACGGAGGGGGGGTGCCCTGGTTCCGCATTTTAATGGCAACTTGCAAGACTATCCCAATTTCAGAGCGGACGTCGTATATGCACTGCATTTACTCCGTCACGATTTTAAAGATGAGGAGGAGAAAGTGGGGTTCATTGTTTCGCACCTGCATGGGGAGGCCAGGGCTTGGCTACGCAATCTGTGGCGCGAAGATGGACCGGCCCGTCGCAATTCAACTGCGTTCATCAAAGCGATGGATTCTTGTTTTCAATCCTCTGTGGATGTGGACATTGCGCGCCGTCAAATGCACGGGCTGAGGCAGGGGAAAGCGACTGTGCGCCAATACCACTCTAAATTTTTTGCATTGCTCACCGCCTTAGATTGGCCAAAGGACAGTAAGCCGGTCAGAGATCTTTTTTGGGAGGGATTGAGCCCCCCCATCAAGGATGAGATCGCTAGGGGGGACAGACCCCAGACCCTAGAAGACGTGGTGCAACGGGCTTTAGCTATTGGAATTCGACATGAGGGACGTCCGTGGCACGAGGAGGACGGGCCCCAAGCGCGTGCGCAAGCGAGGACTCTCCCTTTTGTGCACAGGGATTTCAGCCGTGCGCACCCCTCGCCAATGGGGAAGGACAGCGAGGAGCCGATGGAGATTGGTGGTGCTAGGGCTCAGAAGCCATCCCAGAGCCCTGTCCCTGGTGCAGCCAAAGCGAAGCCTCCTAGAGGAACCAGGAAGTGTTACATCTGTGACAGTGCGCACCATATGGCGAAAGAGTGCCCCCAGAGGCTCCAGAAGCACACTGCAGCACTGGCAACTGTAACAGCAGAGGTGCAACCAGGGGAGCAGCTTCAGGGAAACGACAGTGCCTGGCTGGAAGCAGAGCTACTGGGGCTCAGCCAGGCGGATCTGTAGACAAGCCCCCAGCATCACTGCAGAGCGTGGACCCTTTGCCTCCCAGACCGGCAGTTCTGCTCACAGCAACACTCCAGTTGCCTGATGGGAGACTCCTCGAGGTTCCAATAACGATCGATTCGGGAAGCAACGCCGACTTCGTGGGACTGCAGTTCGTTAAGCAGCACAACATGGCGCTCCTGCCTGCAACGACGCCTCTAAACGTGGTCACGGTAGACGGCAGGAAGTTGCTGGGGGGGCAAGTGGTGCAGCAAACCCCTCCCATGATGATGCAGATTGGCAACCATCGAGAACTTATTAGTTTCAATGTCACCCACTTATCGGACACACCCATCGTGTTAGGCATGAGTTGGCTGGAGAGGCACAGTCCCGCGGTTGCGTGGTACCAGCGGCAGATCACCTTTTGTTCTTCGTATTGTGCTCAGCATTGCTTTCAGACCGATCAGGGAGGAGAAGCCGAGCAGCAGTTGCATCTGGGTATGGTGCAAACAGTGCCTCACAAGTACCAGGACTTCTTGGAGGTTTTCTGTGAGAAGGAAGCTGACAAGTTGCCGCCTCACAGACCTTACGACTGCGCGATTGATTTAGTGCCAGGGGCGCAACTGCCTGCTGCCAAGCTGTACTCCATGTCGGAAGACGAGATGCAAGAGCTTCGGGAGTTCATAGACCATAACCTCAAGCGAGGTTTCATCCAGGAATCTAAAGCAGCGGGTGGCAGCCCTGTGTTCTTTGTGAAGAAGAAAAACACGCCCCAAAAAAGGCTTATAGTGGATTACAGGTTCATAAACAGCTTGACTAAGCCCAAAGCTTTCCCCATGCCCAAGATTGACGACCTTTTAGCGACCGTCAGGAGGGGCAAGATTTTCACCAAGCTGGACCTACGTGGAGCTTACAATCTCATCCGCATCCGGAAAGGAGATGAGTGGAAGACCGCCATGTTCACCCCTCTGGGCACATACGAATACAGAGTCATGCCTTTCGGTCTCCAAAATGGCAGCCACGTTTTTCAAGCATTTATGCACCACGTGCTAGCAGGTCTCCTCTACAAGAAGTGTGTCTGCTTTCTCGACGATATCCTGATTTTCTCGGAATCGCCGGAGGATCACGATAAGGACGTGAGGGAGGTCCTGCAGAGGCTGAAGGACCACAGGCTGTACGCCAAGTTGGAAAAATGCCAGTTTGATGTCAGAGAGGTTGATTTCCTTGGCTACAAGTTGTCCGACGAGGGACTAGCCATGGACAGGGCTAAGGTTCAAGCGCTGTTGGACTGGAAAAGCCCTCGAAATCGGAAAGAGGTCCAGAGGTTCATCGGCTTTGCCAATTTTTACCGCAAGTTTATTAAAGGTTTTGCGAACGCGACGGCGGCTATCACTGACACCCTCAGTTCCAAGAAGAAGAAGTTCGTCTGGACCGAACAAGCGGAGCGGTCCTTCCGGACGCTTAAAGGTCTTTTCGCCTCCGAAGAGCAGCTGCTCCACGTGAATCCCGGCAGACCCATGCGGGTAGAGACCGATGCGTCAGACAGAGCGGTTGGGGCCGTTCTTTTGCAAGAGGATTCACAAGGCAACTGGAGACCGGGTGCGTTCTACTCCCGGAAGCTCAGCAAGACGGAGCGCAATTATACCATATGGGACAGGGAGTTGTTGGCCATTCATGCAGCTTTCAAAGCGTGGCGACACTTCTTAATAGGAGCCAAGCACACGGTGCAAGTCCGCACGGATCACAAGAACTTAGAGTATTGGCGGACGGCTAAGTTACAGACCCAGCGACACATGCGCTGGGCGGAGTTCTTTGCGGATTTCGACTTCAAAATAGAATACATCCCAGGAGACTCCAATGTTATTGCAGACGCGCTGTCCCGAAAGCCGCAATACTTGGAGGAAGCAGCTCCAATCGCAGCAAAGCACATTTTCGCACCGCAGGCGTGGACGTGCGCTACCATCGCAGTCGACCTGGACGCGGTGCGACGCGCGTTGCAAAGGGATCAGTTTGCACAGTCCAAGATGGAGGAGCTACGCGGAGGGTCGCGAGACAACGATGAGTTCCAATTGCAAGATGGACTTTTGACTCGTAAGGGTGCCCTTTACGTGCCCACCGACGATCTTCGAGCCAAGGTTCTGCAACAATTGCATGACGCCCCTAGTGCAGGCCATTTCGGCAAAGAGAAGACGATGGAGTTGGTGGCTAGAGACTTTTGGTGGCCCCAGATGAGAGGAGAGGTGGCGGACTACGTCGCCAGGTGTGATATCTGCCAGAGGTCCAAACCAGTGCACCAGAAGCAGGCGGGATTGCTAGAACCGCTGGAGACACCGCAGCAACCGTGGGAGAGGGTAGCGTTGGACTTTGTTACGGACCTGCCCAGCTCCAGAGGTAAGACGGCGGTGTTAGTGGTGGTGGACTTGTTCACCAAGATGGCGCATTTCATCCCTTGTGCCAAGGTGGCGACGGCAGAACAGACCGCAAAGCTCTTCATCGATCACGTCTTCAGAGTGCATGGACTTCCGCAGTCCGTCTTGTCCGACAGGGGGCGCCAGTTTGTTTCCACTTTCTGGCGAAAGCTTCTGGGCATCTTGCACGTCAAAATCAACCTGACATCGGCGAGACATCCACAAACCAACGGTCAAGCGGAGAGGGTCAACGCGATCATGCAGCAGTACCTGCGGTGCTACGCCAACCAGCGACCTGCGGCGTGGGTGGACTATCTGCCGATGGCTGAATTCGCCTACAACAACACGAAACACGCATCCACCGGGGTGACGCCTTTCTTCGCGAACAATGGCCGTCATCCCAGAACCTTCCCGAGATTTGCGGCACCAGGAGGGGGGGGGCCTCAAGATGCCGACCAGTTTGCAGCGGAGTTGCAAGAGGTGCACGAGGAGCTGCGGAGACATTTGGAGCTGGCAAAACAGGCGTATAAGGTGCAGGCCGATAAGCACAGGAGGGCGGGAGAGGACATCCAGATTGGGGACTGGGTGTGGTTAGCAGCCCACGCGATGCCGGCCAGGTCATTGGCCAAGAAGAAGTTAGGACACAGGCAGCTAGGGCCATATCAAGTTGAGGCTAAGATCAATCCGGTGGCTTTTCGTCTAGCCCTTCCGGAGGGTTCCAGGGTGCACCCGGTCTTTCATAGGTCGGTGCTCACTCCCTACAAAACCCCACACAGGTTTCAAGAGTCAGGAGCACTCCCAGAGCCACGTAGGAGGGCGCCTGAGGGGGGGGAATCGCCAAGACCAGAACCTCTTAACGAGGTCACAGAGATACTGGACTCGAGATGGGGGGAGGAGGGAGTTGAATATTTTCTAGCCAGGGAGGGCACTCCGGCCTCTGCCAATAGCTGGGTGCCGGGTTACGCGTTGGACGAACCCCTGTTGAAGGAGGAGTTCCATGCACTTTTTCCGCACAAGCCCATGCCCGAGGAGTATTTTGATGATTGGCTTTTCACGCCCACTTTGTCAGACAGCACGTTCGAGGGTTTCTCCTCACCCGAGGGCCATACGCCCGAAACAAGCCCGACCAGGGATCCGAGACTGGGGGGGGAGGAGACAGGCCCTTGTTGGTGGGTGGATCAGCCAAGGGAGGCATGGAGTCAGAGATGGATGGTAGGTCCTTGGCAGGCAGCGCCAGGAGAAGCAGTGATGGAGGAAGAGACTGTGAGGTCTGTGGGTGGGGAACCCGAATTCGAACACACATATACGGAGATGACAGAGGAGAACGTTGAAGTGGACAACTTGTATCCTGAACCGACCCCGGAAGAACCACGTTTTCCTCAACCTGCACCCGGCGAGCGGGAGGGGGGAAGGGGGGGCTTCGAGGGGGGGATGGATGTCAGGGTTTCTGGGAGAGAGGAGGAGATGACAGAGGAGACGGAGAGCGAGTGGGAGGAGGGGCAGAAGGATGAGGAAGAAGATGACGGAATTCTGAGGGAATCCACGAGTCTGAGCAGCGAGTCAGAGGATTCTCAAAAGGGGGTTACCTTAATCAAGCAAAAGGGAGGAGAAGGGAGAAGCGGAGAGGAGCCCAGTGGAAGACAGACGCAGCAAGAGGCGTCTCAGCCGGAACGGAGTAAAGGGGGTGGAGTCGTCAGCCTCTCGGAGGGAGCAGGATTAGGAGAGAACAGAGAAAGGGGGTTGGAGCAAGGTGTTCAGCCGGAAAGGGTGGAGAGCAGAACAAGGGGTGGTGTAGCGGTCGAAAGAAAGGTCAGCAGCAACGTACGCGCGCCAAGTTCAAACGTAGAGGCGCGCGGAAGTGGAGAGAGCTCAGGGGAGGAGCCCGGCCCTAAAGCCAGAAGGAGGGGGGAAGAGGCGGCAGAGGATTCAGCCTCAGGCGAGTCACGGAGAGAGGGAACCCAGGGGGGCAGGAAGACCCTGCGGAAAAGAAAGGAGAGGAAGAGGTGGTCTAGAGCCAGGCTATTAAGTTGGTGTGGAAGAGGGGAGGAGTCAGAGGGGACTTCAGCGGTCTAACGTGACAGACGTACGGCCACGATGCTGAACTGTACGAGAAGCAGAAATGTTCAATAAACTTTTCCTGTAAATAAACTGCAACGGAGTGAGGTCTCTTGTGAGCTGGGACCCGTCCTGGGTGGCCGTGACATTATGTTTAGGCTTGTTAAACTTCGCTTTTCTATTTGTGGGTGAATGAACACCGAAAGAACAATCCAAGCTTCTTAGTCCTCTTTCTATTGTGATGGAACCAAAAGACCTAAGCTTGATTTTGGCTGATAAGAAACATTTCACTCTGCGATTTTTGGGTGAATGTGCATTCTAACCACAAAAACACCAATTTTGAAATAAGCCCAATCAAAGCTTATTCGTCGTCTTTCTACGCATATGAAAGTGAAAAGACGCTGTTGTGTTATATTGGTATCATTCCACAAACCTTGCGAATTCGGTCTCAATGTGCATTAACACCGAAGAACACGTCATGAAATAAGTAAAATCCAAGATTCCTCTTTCTATGTAGCTGGAACCGAAAACAACCTGTTTTGTTTTGTTTAGGCTTGTTAAACTTCGCTTTGCTATTTGTGGGTGAATGAACACCGAAAGAACAATCCAAGCTTCTTAGTCCTCTTTCTATTGTGATGGAACCAAAACACCTAAGCTTGATTTTGGCTGATAAGAAACATTTAACTCTGCGATTTTTGGGTGAATGTGCATTCTAACCACAAAAACACCAATTTTGAAATAAGCCCAATCAAAGCTTATTCGACGTCTTTTCAAGCATATGAAAGCGAAAAGACGGTGTGGTGTTATTTTGGTATCATTATACACACTTTGCGAATTCTGTGTCAAAGTGCATTAACACCGAAGAACACGACTTGAAATAAGCAAAATCCAAGATTCTTCTTTCTATGTAGCTGGAACCCAAAACAACCTGTTTTGTTTTGTTTAGGCTTGTTAAACTTCAATTTGCTATTTGTGGGTGAATGAACACCGAAAGAACAATCCAAGCTTCTTAGTCCTCTTTCTATTGTGATGGAATCAAAACACCTAAGCTTGATTTTGGCTGATAAGAAACATTTCACTCTGCGATTTTTGGGTGAATGTGCATTCTAACCACAAAAACAACCATTTTGAAATAAGCCCAATCAAAGCTTATTCGACGTCTTTCTAAGCATATGAAAGCGAAAAGACGGTGTGGTGTTATTTTGGTATCATTACACACACTTTGCGAATTCTGTGTCAAAGTGCATTAACACCGAGGAACACGACATGAAATAAGCAAAATCCAAGATTCTTCTTTCTATGTAGCTGGAACCCAAAACAACCTGTTTTGTTATGTTTAGGCTTGTTAAACTTCACTTTGCTATTTGTGGGTGAATGAACACCGAAAGAACAATCCAAGCTTCTTAGTCCTCTTTCTATTGTGATGGAACCAAAACACCTAAGCTTGATTTTGGCTGATAAGAAACATTTCACTCTGCGATTTTTGGGTGAATGTGCATTCTAACCACAAAAACACCAATTTTGAAATAAGCCCAATCAAAGCTTATTCGACGTCTTTCTAAGCATATGAAAGCGAAAAGACGGTGTGGTGTTATTTTGGTATCATTCCACACACTTTGCGAATTCTGTGTCAAAGTGCATTAACACCGAAGAACACGACATGAAATAAGCAAAATCCAAGATTCTTCTTTTTATGTAGCTGGATCCCAATACAACCTGTTTTGTTATGTTTAGGCTTGTTAAACTTCGCTTTGCTATTTGTCGGTGAATGAACACCGAAAGAACAATCCAAGCTTCTTATTCCTCTTTCTATTGTGATGGAACCAAAACACCTAAGCTTGATTTTGGCTGATAAGAAACATTTCACTCTGCGATTTTTGGGTGAATGTGCATTCTAACCACAAAAACACCAGTTTTGAATAAGCCCAATCAAAGCTTATTCGTCGTCTTTCTACGCATATGAAAGTGAAAAGACGCTGTTGTGTTATTTTGCTATCATTCCAGAATCTTTGCGAATTCTGTGTCAAAGTGCATTAACACCGAAGAACACGACATGAAATAAGCAAAATCCAAGATTCTTCTTTCTATGTAGCTGGAACCCAAAACAACCTGTTTTGTTATGTTTAGGCTTGTTAAACTTCGCTTTTCTATTTGTGGGTGAATGAACACCGAAAGAACAATCCAAGCTTCTTAGTCCTCTTTCTATTGTGATGGAACCAAAAGACCTAAGCTTGATTTTGGCTGATAAGAAACATTTCACTCTGCGATTTTTGGGTGAATGTGCATTCTAACCACAAAAACACCAATTTTGAAATAAGCCCAATCAAAGCTTATTCGTCGTCTTTCTACGCATATGAAAGTGAAAAGACGCTGTTGTGTTATATTGGTATCATTCCACAAACCTTGCGAATTCGGTCTCAATGTGCATTAAGACCGAAGAACACGTCATGAAATAAGTAAAATCCAAGATTCCTCTTTCTATGTAGATGGAACCGAAAACAACCTGTTTTGTTTTGTTTAGGCTTGTTAAACTTCGCTTTGCTATTTGTGGGTGAATGAACACCGAAAGAACAATCCAAGCTTCTTAGTCCTCTTTCTATTGTGATGGAACCAAAACACCTAAGCTTGATTTTGGCTGATAAGAAACATTTAACTCTGCGATTTTTGGGTGAATGTGCATTCTAACCACAAAAACACCAATTTTGAAATAAGCCCAATCAAAGCTTATTCGACGTCTTTTCAAGCATATGAAAGCGAAAAGACGGTGTGGTGTTATTTTGGTATCATTATACACACTTTGCGAATTCTGTGTCAAAGTGCATTAACACCGAAGAACACGACTTGAAATAAGCAAAATCCAAGATTCTTCTTTCTATGTAGCTGGAACCCAAAACAACCTGTTTTGTTTTGTTTAGGCTTGTTAAACTTCAATTTGCTATTTGTGGGTGAATGAACACCGAAAGAACAATCCAAGCTTCTTAGTCCTCTTTCTATTGTGATGGAATCAAAACACCTTAGCTTGATTTTGGCTGATAAGAAACATTTCACTCTGCGATTTTTGGGTGAATGTGCATTCTAACCACAAAAACAACCATTTTGAAATAAGCC
Organism: Podarcis melisellensis; assembly: GCF_964234715.1. NCBI lineage: Eukaryota > Metazoa > Chordata > Lepidosauria > Squamata > Lacertidae > Podarcis > Podarcis melisellensis. The sequence goes on along the minus strand of NW_028113145.1, from coordinate 243,209 downwards.
CAATCAAAGCTTATTCGACGTCTTTCTAAGCATATGAAAGCGAAAAGACGGTGTGGTGTTATTTTGGTATCATTACACACACTTTGCGAATTCTGTGTCAAAGTGCATTAACACCGAGGAACACGACATGAAATAAGCAAAATCCAAGATTCTTCTTTCTATGTAGCTGGAACCCAAAACAACCTGTTTTGTTATGTTTAGGCTTGTTAAACTTCACTTTGCTATTTGTGGGTGAATGAACACCGAAAGAACAATCCAAGCTTCTTAGTCCTCTTTCTATTGTGATGGAACCAAAAGACCTAAGCTTGATTTTGGCTGATAAGAAACATTTCACTCTGCGATTTTTGGGTGAATGTGCATTCTAACCACAAAAACACCAATTTTGAAATAAGCCCAATCAAAGCTTATTCGTCGTCTTTCTAGGCATATGAAAGTGAAAAGACGCTGTTGTGTTATATTGGTATCATTCCACAAACCTTGCGAATTCGGTCTCAATGTGCATTAACACCGAAGAACACGTCATGAAATAAGTAAAATCCAAGATTCCTCTTTCTATGTAGATGGAACCGAAAACAACCTGTTTTGTTTTGTTTAGGCTTGTTAAACTTCGCTTTGCTATTTGTGGGTGAATGAACACCGAAAGAACAATCCAAGCTTCTTAGTCCTCTTTCTATTGTGATGGAACCAAAACACCTAAGCTTGATTTTGGCTGATAAGAAACATTTAACTCTGCGATTTTTGGGTGAATGTGCATTCTAACCACAAAAACACCAATTTTGAAATAAGCCCAATCAAAGCTTATTCGACGTCTTTTCAAGCATATGAAAGCGAAAAGACGGTGTGGTGTTATTTTGGTATCATTATACACACTTTGCGAATTCTGTGTCAAAGTGCATTAACACCGAAGAACACGACTTGAAATAAGCAAAATCCAAGATTCTTCTTTCTATGTAGCTGGAACCCAAAACAACCTGTTTTGTTTTGTTTAGGCTTGTTAAACTTCAATTTGCTATTTGTGGGTGAATGAACACCGAAAGAACAATCCAAGCTTCTTAGTCCTCTTTCTATTGTGATGGAACCAAAACACCTAAGCTTGATTTTGGCTGATAAGAAACATTTCACTCTGCGATTTTTGGGTGAATGTGCATTCTAACCACAAAAACAACCATTTTGAAATAAGCCCAATCAAAGCTTATTCGACGTCTTTCTAAGCATATGAAAGCGAAAAGACGGTGTGGTGTTATTTTGGTATCATTACACACACTTTGCGAATTCTGTGTCAAAGTGCATTAACACCGAGGAACACGACATGAAATAAGCAAAATCCAAGATTCTTCTTTCTATGTAGCTGGAACCCAAAACAACCTGTTTTGTTATGTTTAGGCTTGTTAAACTTCACTTTGCTATTTGTGGGTGAATGAACACCGAAAGAACAATCCAAGCTTCTTAGTCCTCTTTCTATTGTGATGGAACCAAAACACCTAAGCTTGATTTTGGCTGATAAGAAACATTTCACTCTGCGATTTTTGGGTGAATGTGCATTCTAACCACAAAAACACCAATTTTGAAATAAGCCCAATCAAATCTTATTCGTCGTCTTTCTACGCATATGAAAGTGAAAAGACGCTGTTGTGTTATTTTGGTATCATTCCAGAATCTTTGCGAATTCTGTGTCAAAGTGCATTAACACCGAAGAACACAACATGAAATAAGCAAAATCCAAGATTCTTCTTTCTATGTAGCTGGAACCCAAAACAACCTGTTTTGTTATGTTTAGGCTTGTTAAACTTCACTTTGCTATTTGTGGGTGAATGAACACCGAAAGAACAATCCAAGCTTCTTAGTCCTCTTTCTATTGTGATGGAACCAAAACACCTAAGCTTGATTTTGGCTGATAAGAAACATTTCACTCTGCGATTTTTGGGTGAATGTGCATTCTAACCACAAAAACACCAATTTTGAAATAAGCCCAATCAAAGCTTATTCGTCGTCTTTCTACGCATATGAAAGTGAAAAGACGCTGTTGTGTTATATTGGTATCATTCCACAAACCTTGCAAATTCGGTCTCAATGTGCATTAACACCGAAGAACACGTCATGAAATAAGTAAAATCCAAGATTCCTCTTTCTATGTAGATGGAACCGAAAACAACCTGTTTTGTTTTGTTTAGGCTTGTTAAACTTCGCTTTGCTATTTGTGGGTGAATGAACACCGAAAGAACAATCCAAGCTTCTTAGTCCTCTTTCTATTGTGATGGAACCAAAACACCTAAGCTTGATTTTGGCTGATAAGAAACATTTAACTCTGCGATTTTTGGGTGAATGTGCATTCTAACCACAAAAACACCAATTTTGAAATAAGCCCAATCAAAGCTTATTCGACGTCTTTTCAAGCATATGAAAGCGAAAAGACGGTGTGGTGTTATTTTGGTATCATTATACACACTTTGCGAATTCTGTGTCAAAGTGCATTAACACCGAAGAACACGACTTGAAATAAGCAAAATCCAAGATTCTTCTTTCTATGTAGCTGGAACCCAAAACAACCTGTTTTGTTTTGTTTAGGCTTGTTAAACTTCAATTTGCTATTTGTGGGTGAATGAACACCGAAAGAACAATCCAAGCTTCTTAGTCCTCTTTCTATTGTGATGGAACCAAAACACCTAAGCTTGATTTTGGCTGATAAGAAACATTTCACTCTGCGATTTTTGGGTGAATGTGCATTCTAACCACAAAAACAACCATTTTGAAATAAGCCCAATCAAAGCTTATTCGACGTCTTTCTAAGCATATGAAAGCGAAAAGACGGTGTGGTGTTATTTTGGTATCATTACACACACTTTGCGAATTCTGTGTCAAAGTGCATTAACACCGAGGAACACGACATGAAATAAGCAAAATCCAAGATTCTTCTTTCTATGTAGCTGGAACCCAAAACAACCTGTTTTGTTATGTTTAGGCTTGTTAAACTTCACTTTGCTATTTGTGGGTGAATGAACACCGAAAGAACAATCCAAGCTTCTTAGTCCTCTTTCTATTGTGATGGAACCAAAACACCTAAGCTTGATTTTGGCTGATAAGAAACATTTCACTCTGCGATTTTTGGGTGAATGTGCATTCTAACCACAAAAACACCAATTTTGAAATAAGCCCAATCAAAGCTTATTCGTCGTCTTTCTACGCATATGAAAGTGAAAAGACGCTGTTGTGTTATTTTGGTATCATTCCAGAATCTTTGCGAATTCTGTGTCAAAGTGCATTAACACCGAAGAACACGACATGAAATAAGCAAAATCCAAGATTCTTCTTTCTATGTAGCTGGAACCCAAAACAACCTGTTTTGTTATGTTTAGGCTTGTTAAACTTCGCTTTTCTATTTGTGGGTGAATGAACACCGAAAGAACAATCCAAGCTTCTTAGTCCTCTTTCTATTGTGATGGAACCAAAACACCTAAGCTTGATTTTGGCTGATAAGAAACATTTAACTCTGCGATTTTTGGGTGAATGTGCATTCTAACCACAAAAACACCAATTTTGAAATAAGCCCAATCAAAGCTTATTCGACGTCTTTTCAAGCATATGAAAGCGAAAAGACGGTGTGGTGTTATTTTGGTATCATTATACACACTTTGCGAATTCTGTGTCAAAGTGCATTAACACCGAAGAACACGACTTGAAATAAGCAAAATCCAAGATTCTTCTTTCTATGTAGCTGGAACCCAAAACAACCTGTTTTGTTTTGTTTAGGCTTGTTAAACTTCAATTTGCTATTTGTGGGTGAATGAACACCGAAAGAACAATCCAAGCTTCTTAGTCCTCTTTCTATTGTGATGGAACCAAAACACCTAAGCTTGATTTTGGCTGATAAGAAACATTTCACTCTGCGATTTTTGGGTGAATGTGCATTCTAACCACAAAAACACCAATTTTGAAATAAGCCCAATCAAATCTTATTCGTCGTCTTTCTACGCATATGAAAGTGAAAAGACGCTGTTGTGTTATTTTGGTATCATTCCAGAATCTTTGCGAATTCTGTGTCAAAGTGCATTAACACCGAAGAACACGACATGAAATAAGCAAAATCCAAGATTCTTCTTTCTATGTAGCTGGAACCCAAAACAACCTGTTTTGTTATGTTTAGGCTTGTTAAACTTCGCTTTTCTATTTGTGGGTGAATGAACACCGAAAGAACAATCCAAGCTTCTTAGTCCTCTTTCTATTGTGATGGAACCAAAACACCTAAGCTTGATTTTGGCTGATAAGAAACATTTCACTCTGCGATTTTTGGGTGAATGTGCATTCTAACCACAAAAACACCAATTTTGAAATAAGCCCAATCAAAGCTTATTCGTCGTCTTTCTACGCATATGAAAGTGAAAAGACGCTGTTGTGTTATATTGGTATCATTCCACAAACCTTGCGAATTCGGTCTCAATGTGCATTAACACCGAAGAACACGTCATGAAATAAGTAAAATCCAAGATTCCTCTTTCTATGTAGCTGGAACCGAAAACAACCTGTTTTGTTTTGTTTAGGCTTGTTAAACTTCGCTTTGCTATTTGTGGGTGAATGAACACCGAAAGAACAATCCAAGCTTCTTAGTCCTCTTTCTATTGTGATGGAACCAAAACACCTAAGCTTGATTTTGGCTGATAAGAAACATTTAACTCTGCGATTTTTGGGTGAATGTGCATTCTAACCACAAAAACACCAATTTTGAAATAAGCCCAATCAAAGCTTATTCGACGTCTTTTCAAGCATATGAAAGCGAAAAGACGGTGTGGTGTTATTTTGGTATCATTATACACACTTTGCGAATTCTGTGTCAAAGTGCATTAACACCGAAGAACACGACTTGAAATAAGCAAAATCCAAGATTCTTCTTTCTATGTAGCTGGAACCCAAAACAACCTGTTTTGTTTTGTTTAGGCTTGTTAAACTTCAATTTGCTATTTGTGGGTGAATGAACACCGAAAGAACAATCCAAGCTTCTTAGTCCTCTTTCTATTGTGATGGAACCAAAACACCTAAGCTTGATTTTGGCTGATAAGAAACATTTCACTCTGCGATTTTTGGGTGAATGTGCATTCTAACCACAAAAACACCAATTTTGAAATAAGCCCAATCAAAGCTTATTCGACGTCTTTCTAAGCATATGAAAGCGAAATGACGGTGTGCTGTTATTTTGGTATCATTCCACACACTTTGCGAATTCTGTGTCAAAGTGCATTAACACCGAAGAACACGACATGAAATAAGCAAAATCCAAGATTCTTCTTTTTATGTAGCTGGATCCCAATACAACCTGTTTTGTTATGTTTAGGCTTGTTAAACTTCGCTTTGCTATTTGTCGGTGAATGAACACCGAAAGAACAATCCAAGCTTCTTATTCCTCTTTCTATTGTGATGGAACCAAAACACCTAAGCTTGATTTTGGCTGATAAGAAACATTTCACTCTGCGATTTTTGGGTGAATGTGCATTCTAACCACAAAAACACCAATTTTGAAATAAGCCCAATCAAATCTTATTCGTCGTCTTTCTACGCATATGAAAGTGAAAAGACGCTGTTGTGTTATTTTGGTATCATTCCAGAATCTTTGCGAATTCTGTGTCAAAGTGCATTAACACCGAAGAACACGACATGAAATAAGCAAAATCCAAGATTCTTCTTTCTATGTAGCTGGAACCCAAAACAACCTGTTTTGTTATGTTTAGGCTTGTTAAACTTCGCTTTTCTATTTGTGGGTGAATGAACACCGAAAGAACAATCCAAGCTTCTTAGTCCTCTTTCTATTGTGATGGAACCAAAAGACCTAAGCTTGATTTTGGCTGATAAGAAACATTTCACTCTGCGATTTTTGGGTGAATGTGCATTCTAACCACAAAAACACCAATTTTGAAATAAGCCCAATCAAAGCTTATTCGTCGTCTTTCTACGCATATGAAAGTGAAAAGACGCTGTTGTGTTATATTGGTATCATTCCACAAACCTTGCGAATTCGGTCTCAATGTGCATTAACACCGAAGAACACGTCATGAAATAAGTAAAATCCAAGATTCCTCTTTCTATGTAGATGGAACCGAAAACAACCTGTTTTGTTTTGTTTAGGCTTGTTAAACTTCGCTTTGCTATTTGTGGGTGAATGAACACCGAAAGAACAATCCAAGCTTCTTAGTCCTCTTTCTATTGTGATGGAACCAAAACACCTAAGCTCGATTTTGGCTGATAAGAAACATTTAACTCTGCGATTTTTGGGTGAATGTGCATTCTAACCACAAAAACACCAATTTTGAAATAAGCCCAATCAAAGCTTATTCGACGTCTTTTCAAGCATATGAAAGCGAAAAGACGGTGTGGTGTTATTTTGGTATCATTATACACACTTTGCGAATTCTGTGTCAAAGTGCATTAACACCGAGGAACACAACTTGAAATAAGCAAAATCCAAGATTCTTCTTTCTATGTAGCTGGAACCCAAAACAACCTGTTTTGTTTTGTTTAGGCTTGTTAAACTTCAATTTGCTATTTGTGGGTGAATGAACACCGAAAGAACAATCCAAGCTTCTTAGTCCTCTTTCTATTGTGATGGAACCAAAACACCTAAGCTTGATTTTGGCTGATAAGAAACATTTCACTCTGCGATTTTTGGGTGAATGTGCATTCTAACCACAAAAACAACCATTTTGAAATAAGCCCAATCAAAGCTTATTCGACGTCTTTCTAAGCATATGAAAGCGAAAAGACGGTGTGGTGTTATTTTGGTATCATTACACACACTTTGCGAATTCTGTGTCAAAGTGCATTAACACCGAGGAACACGACATGAAATAAGCAAAATCCAAGATTCTTCTTTCTATGTAGCTGGAACCCAAAACAACCTGTTTTGTTATGTTTAGGCTTGTTAAACTTCACTTTGCTATTTGTGGGTGAATGAACACCGAAAGAACAATCCAAGCTTCTTAGTCCTCTTTCTATTGTGATGGAACCAAAACACCTAAGCTTGATTTTGGCTGATAAGAAACATTTCACTCTGCGATTTTTGGGTGAATGTGCATTCTAACCACAAAAACACCCATTTTGAAATAAGCCCAATCAAAGCTTATTCGACGTCTTTCTAAGCATATGAAAGCGAAAAGACGGTGTGGTGTTATTTTGGTATCATTCCACAAAACTTGCGAATTCGGTGTCAATGTGCATTAACACCGAAGAACACGTCATGAAATAAGTAAAATCCAAGATTCCTCTTTCTAAGCATATGAAAGCGAAAAGACGGTGTGGTGTTATTTTGGTATCATTACACACACTTTGCGAATTCTGTGTCAAAGTGCATTAACACCGAAGAACACGACTTGAAATAAGCAAAATCCAAGATTCTTCTTTCTATGTAGCTGGAACCCAAAACAACCTGTTTTGTTTTGTTTAGGCTTGTTAAACTTCACTTTGCTATTTGTGGGTGAATGAACACCGAAAGAACAATCCAAGCTTCTTAGTCCTCTTTCTATTGTGATGGAACCAAAACACCTAAGCTTGATTTTGGCTGATAAGAAACATTTCACTCTGCGATTTTTGGGTGAATGTGCATTCTAACCACAAAAACACCAATTTTGAAATAAGCCCAATCAAAGCTTATTCGACGTCTTTCTAAGCATATGAAAGCGAAAAGACGGTGTGGTGTTATTTTGGTATCATTCCACACACTTTGCGAATTCTGTGTCAAAGTGCATTAACACCGAAGAACACGACATGAAATAAGCAAAATCCAAGATTCTTCTTTTTATGTAGCTGGAACCCAAAACAACCTGTTTTGTTATGTTTAGGCTTGTTAAACTTCGCTTTGCTATTTGTGGGTGAATGAACACCGAAAGAACAATCCAAGCTTCTTAGTCCTCTTTCTATTGTGATGGAACCAAAACACCTAAGCTTGATTTTGGCTGATAAGAAACATTTCACTCTGCGATTTTTGGGTGAATGTGCATTCTAACCACAAAAACACCAATTTTGAAATAAGCCCAATCAAAGCTTATTCGACGTCTTTCTAAGCATATGAAAGCGAAAAGACGGTGTGGTGTTATTTTGGTATCATTCCACACACTTTGCGAATTCTGTGTCAAAGTGCATTAACACCGAAGAACACGACATGAAATAAGCAAAATCCAAGATTCTTCTTTTTATGTAGCTGGAACCCAAAACAACCTGTTTTGTTATGTTTAGGCTTGTTAAACTTCGCTTTGCTATTTGTGGGTGAATGAACACCGAAAGAACAATCCAAGCTTCTTAGTCCTCTTTCTATTGTGATGGAACCAAAACACCTAAGCTTGATTTTGGCTGATAAGAAACATTTCACTCTGCGATTTTTGGGTGAATGTGCATTCTAACCACAAAAACACCCATTTTGAAATAAGCCCAATCAAAGCTTATTCGACGTCTTTCTAAGCATATGAAAGCGAAAAGACGGTGTGGTGTTATTTTGGTATCATTCCACAAAACTTGCGAATTCGGTGTCAATGTGCATTAACACCGAAGAACACGTCATGAAATAAGTAAAATCCAAGATTCCTCTTTCTAAGCATATGAAAGCGAAAAGACGGTGTGGTGTTATTTTGGTATCATTACACACACTTTGCGAATTCTGTGTCAAAGTGCATTAACACCGAAGAACACGACTTGAAATAAGCAAAATCCAAGATTCTTCTTTCTATGTAGCTGGAACCCAAAACAACCTGTTTTGTTTTGTTTAGGCTTGTTAAACTTCACTTTGCTATTTGTGGGTGAATGAACACCGAAAGAACAATCCAAGCTTCTTAGTCCTCTTTCTATTGTGATGGAACCAAAACACCTAAGCTTGATTTTGGCTGATAAGAAACATTTCACTCTGCGATTTTTGGGTGAATGTGCATTCTAACCACAAAAACACCAATTTTGAAATAAGCCCAATCAAAGCTTATTCGACGTCTTTCTAAGCATATGAAAGCGAAAAGACGGTGTGGTGTTATTTTGGTATCATTACACACACTTTGCGAATTCTGTGTCAATGTGCATTAACACCGAGGAACACGATATGAAATAAGCAAAATCCAAGATTCTTCTTTCTATGTAGCTGGAACCGAAAACAACCTGTTTTGTTATGTTTAGGCTTGTTAAACTTCACTTTGCTATTTTTGGTTGAATGAACACCGAAAGAACAATCCAAGCTTCTTAGTCCTCTTTCTATTGTGATGGAACCAAAACACCTAAGCTTGATTTTGGCTGATAAGAAACATTTCACTCTGCGATTTTTGGGTGAATGTGCATTCTAACCACAAAAACACCAATTTTGAAATAAGCCCAATCAAAGCTTATTCGACGTCTTTCTAAGCATATGAAAGCGAAAAGACGGTATGGTGTTATTTTGGTATCATTACACACACTTTGCGAATTCGGTGTCAAAGTGCATTAACACCATAGAACACGACATGAAATAAGCAAAATCCAAGATTCTTCTTTCTATGTAGCTGGAACCCAAAACAACCTGTTTTGTTTTGTTTAGGCTTGTTAAACTTCACTTTGCTATTTGTGGGTGAATGAACACCGAAAGAACAATCCAAGCTTCTTATTCCTCTTTCTATTGTGATGGAACCAAAACACCTAAGCTTGATTTTGGCTGATAAGAAACATTTCACTGCGATTTTTGGGTGAATGTGCATTCTAACCACAAAAACACCAATTTTGAAATAAGCCCAATCAAAGCTTATTCGACGTCTTTCTAAGCATATGAAAGCGAAAAGACGATGTGGTGTTATTTTGGTATCATTACACACACTTTGCGAATTCGGTGTCAATGTGCATTAACACCGAAGAACGACATGAAATAAGCAAAATCCAAGATTTTTCTTTCTATGTAGCTGGAACCCAAAACAACCTGTTTTGTTTTGTTTAGGCATGATAAACTTCACTTTGCTATTTGTGGGTGAATGAACACCGAAAGAACAATCCAAGCATATTCGTCCTCTTTCTATTGTGATGGAACCAAAACACCTAAGCTTGATTTTGGTTGATAAGAAACATTTCACTCTGCGATTTTTGGGTGAATGTGCATTCTAACCACAAAAACACCAATTTTGAAATAAGCCCAATCAAAGCTTATTCGACGTCTTTCTAAGCATATGAAAGCGAAATGACGGTGTGCTGTTATTTTGGTATCATTCCACACACTTTGCGAATTCTGTGTCAAAGTGCATTAACACCGAAGAACACGACATGAAATAAGCAAAATCCAAGATTCTTCTTTTTATGTAGCTGGATCCCAATACAACCTGTTTTGTTATGTTTAGGCTTGTTAAACTTCGCTTTGCTATTTGTCGGTGAATGAACACCGAAAGAACAATCCAAGCTTCTTATTCCTCTTTCTATTGTGATGGAACCAAAACACCTAAGCTTGATTTTGGCTGATAAGAAACATTTCACTCTGCGATTTTTGGGTGAATGTGCATTCTAACCACAAAAACACCAATTTTGAAATAAGCCCAATCAAATCTTATTCGTCGTCTTTCTACGCATATGAAAGTGAAAAGACGCTGTTGTGTTATTTTGGTATCATTCCAGAATCTTTGCGAATTCTGTGTCAAAGTGCATTAACACCGAAGAACACGACATGAAATAAGCAAAATCCAAGATTCTTCTTTCTATGTAGCTGGAACCCAAAACAACCTGTTTTGTTATGTTTAGGCTTGTTAAACTTCGCTTTTCTATTTGTGGGTGAATGAACACCGAAAGAACAATCCAAGCTTCTTAGTCCTCTTTCTATTGTGATGGAACCAAAACACCTAAGCTTGATTTTGGCTGATAAGAAACATTTCACTCTGCGATTTTTGGGTGAATGTGCATTCTAACCACAAAAACACCAATTTTGAAATAAGCCCAATCAAAGCTTATTCGTCGTCTTTCTACGCATATGAAAGTGAAAAGACGCTGTTGTGTTATATTGGTATCATTCCACAAACCTTGCGAATTCGGTCTCAATGTGCATTAACACCGAAGAACACGTCATGAAATAAGTAAAATCCAAGATTCCTCTTTCTATGTAGATGGAACCGAAAACAACCTGTTTTGTTTTGTTTAGGCTTGTTAAACTTCGCTTTGCTATTTGTGGGTGAATGAACACCGAAAGAACAATCCAAGCTTCTTAGTCCTCTTTCTATTGTGATGGAACCAAAACACCTAAGCTCGATTTTGGCTGATAAGAAACATTTAACTCTGCGATTTTTGGGTGAATGTGCATTCTAACCACAAAAACACCAATTTTGAAATAAGCCCAATCAAAGCTTATTCGACGTCTTTCTACGCATATGAAAGTGAAAAGACGCTGTTGTGTTATTTTGGTATCATTCCAGAATCTTTGCGAATTCTGTGTCAAAGTGCATTAACACCGAAGAACACGACATGAAATAAGCAAAATCCAAGATTCTTCTTTCTATGTAGCTGGAACCCAAAACAACCTGTTTTGTTATGTTTAGGCTTGTTAAACTTCGCTTTTCTATTTGTGGGTGAATGAACACCGAAAGAACAATCCAAGCTTCTTAGTCCTCTTTCTATTGTGATGGAACCAAAAGACCTAAGCTTGATTTTGGCTGATAAGAAACATTTCACTCTGCGATTTTTGGGTGAATGTGCATTCTAACCACAAAAACACCAATTTTGAAATAAGCCCAATCAAAGCTTATTCGTCGTCTTTCTACGCATATGAAAGTGAAAAGACGCTGTTGTGTTATATTGGTATCATTCCACAAACCTTGCGAATTCGGTCTCAATGTGCATTAACACCGAAGAACACGTCATGAAATAAGTAAAATCCAAGATTCCTCTTTCTATGTAGATGGAACCGAAAACAACCTGTTTTGTTTTGTTTAGGCTTGTTAAACTTCGCTTTGCTATTTGTGGGTGAATGAACACCGAAAGAACAATCCAAGCTTCTTAGTCCTCTTTCTATTGTGATGGAACCAAAACACCTAAGCTCGATTTTGGCTGATAAGAAACATTTAACTCTGCGATTTTTGGGTGAATGTGCATTCTAACCACAAAAACACCAATTTTGAAATAAGCCCAATCAAAGCTTATTCGACGTCTTTTCAAGCATATGAAAGCGAAAAGACGGTGTGGTGTTATTTTGGTATCATTATACACACTTTGCGAATTCTGTGTCAAAGTGCATTAACACCGAGGAACACAACTTGAAATAAGCAAAATCCAAGATTCTTCTTTCTATGTAGCTGGAACCCAAAACAACCTGTTTTGTTATGTTTAGGCTTGTTAAACTTCACTTTGCTATTTGTGGGTGAATGAACACCGAAAGAACAATCCAAGCTTCTTAGTCCTCTTTCTATTGTGATGGAACCAAAACACCTAAGCTTGATTTTGGCTGATAAGAAACATTTCACTCTGCGATTTTTGGGTGAATGTGCATTCTAACCACAAAAACACCCATTTTGAAATAAGCCCAATCAAAGCTTATTCGACGTCTTTCTAAGCATATGAAAGCGAAAAGACGGTGTGGTGTTATTTTGGTATCATTCCACAAAACTTGCGAATTCGGTGTCAATGTGCATTAACACCGAAGAACACGTCATGAAATAAGTAAAATCCAAGATTCCTCTTTCTAAGCATATGAAAGCGAAAAGACGGTGTGGTGTTATTTTGGTATCATTACACACACTTTGCGAATTCTGTGTCAAAGTGCATTAACACCGAAGAACACGACTTGAAATAAGCAAAATCCAAGATTCTTCTTTCTATGTAGCTGGAACCCAAAACAACCTGTTTTGTTTTGTTTAGGCTTGTTAAACTTCACTTTGCTATTTGTGGGTGAATGAACACCGAAAGAACAATCCAAGCTTCTTAGTCCTCTTTCTATTGTGATGGAACCAAAACACCTAAGCTTGATTTTGGCTGATAAGAAACATTTCACTCTGCGATTTTTGGGTGAATGTGCATTCTAACCACAAAAACACCAATTTTGAAATAAGCCCAATCAAAGCTTATTCGACGTCTTTCTAAGCATATGAAAGCGAAAAGACGGTGTGGTGTTATTTTGGTATCATTCCACACACTTTGCGAATTCTGTGTCAAAGTGCATTAACACCGAAGAACACGACATGAAATAAGCAAAATCCAAGATTCTTCTTTTTATGTAGCTGGAACCCAAAACAACCTGTTTTGTTATGTTTAGGCTTGTTAAACTTCGCTTTGCTATTTGTGGGTGAATGAACACCGAAAGAACAATCCAAGCTTCTTAGTCCTCTTTCTATTGTGATGGAACCAAAACACCTAAGCTTGATTTTGGCTGATAAGAAACATTTCACTCTGCGATTTTTGGGTGAATGTGCATTCTAACCACAAAAACACCAATTTTGAAATAAGCCCAATCAAAGCTTATTCGACGTCTTTCTAAGCATATGAAAGCGAAAAGACGGTGTGGTGTTATTTTGGTATCATTCCACACACTTTGCGAATTCTGTGTCAAAGTGCATTAACACCGAAGAACACGACATGAAATAAGCAAAATCCAAGATTCTTCTTTTTATGTAGCTGGAACCCAAAACAACCTGTTTTGTTATGTTTAGGCTTGTTAAACTTCGCTTTGCTATTTGTGGGTGAATGAACACCGAAAGAACAATCCAAGCTTCTTAGTCCTCTTTCTATTGTGATGGAACCAAAACACCTAAGCTTGATTTTGGCTGATAAGAAACATTTCACTCTGCGATTTTTGGGTGAATGTGCATTCTAACCACAAAAACACCCATTTTGAAATAAGCCCAATCAAAGCTTATTCGACGTCTTTCTAAGCATATGAAAGCGAAAAGACGGTCTGGTGTTATTTTGGTATCATTCCACAAAACTTGCGAATTCGGTGTCAATGTGCATTAACACCGAAGAACACGTCATGAAATAAGTAAAATCCAAGATTCCTCTTTCTAAGCATATGAAAGCGAAAAGACGGTGTGGTGTTATTTTGGTATCATTACACACACTTTGCGAATTCTGTGTCAAAGTGCATTAACACCGAAGAACACGACTTGAAATAAGCAAAATCCAAGATTCTTCTTTCTATGTAGCTGGAACCCAAAACAACCTGTTTTGTTTTGTTTAGGCTTGTTAAACTTCACTTTGCTATTTGTGGGTGAATGAACACCGAAAGAACAATCCAAGCTTCTTAGTCCTCTTTCTATTGTGATGGAACCAAAACACCTAAGCTTGATTTTGGCTGATAAGAAACATTTCACTCTGCGATTTTTGGGTGAATGTGCATTCTAACCACAAAAACACCAATTTTGAAATAAGCCCAATCAAAGCTTATTCGACGTCTTTCTAAGCATATGAAAGCGAAAAGACGGTGTGGTGTTATTTTGGTATCATTACACACACTTTGCGAATTCTGTGTCAATGTGCATTAACACCGAGGAACACGATATGAAATAAGCAAAATCCAAGATTCTTCTTTCTATGTAGCTGGAACCGAAAACAACCTGTTTTGTTATGTTTAGGCTTGTTAAACTTCACTTTGCTATTTTTGGTTGAATGAACACCGAAAGAACAATCCAAGCTTCTTAGTCCTCTTTCTATTGTGATGGAACCAAAACACCTAAGCTTGATTTTGGCTGATAAGAAACATTTCACTCTGCGATTTTTGGGTGAATGTGCATTCTAACCACAAAAACACCAATTTTGAAATAAGCCCAATCAAAGCTTATTCGACGTCTTTCTAAGCATATGAAAGCGAAAAGACGATGTGGTGTTATTTTGGTATCATTACACACACTTTGCGAATTCGGTGTCAATGTGCATTAACACCGAAGAACGACATGAAATAAGCAAAATCCAAGATTTTTCTTTCTATGTAGCTGGAACCCAAAACAACCTGTTTTGTTTTGTTTAGGCATGATAAACTTCACTTTGCTATTTGTGGGTGAATGAACACCGAAAGAACAATCCAAGCATATTCGTCCTCTTTCTATTGTGATGGAACCAAAACACCTAAGCTTGATTTTGGTTGATAAGAAACATTTCACTCTGCGATTTTTGGGTGAATGTGCATTCTAACCACAAAAACACCCATTTTGAAATAAGCCCAATCAAAGCTTATTCGACGTCTTTCTAAGCATATGAAAGCGAAAAGACGGTCTGGTGTTATTTTGGTATCATTCCACAAAACTTGCGAATTCGGTGTCAATGTGCATTAACACCGAAGAACACGTCATGAAATAAGTAAAATCCAAGATTCCTCTTTCTAAGCATATGAAAGCGAAAAGACGGTGTGGTGTTATTTTGGTATCATTACACACACTTTGCGAATTCTGTGTCAAAGTGCATTAACACCGAAGAACACGACTTGAAATAAGCAAAATCCAAGATTCTTCTTTCTATGTAGCTGGAACCCAAAACAACCTGTTTTGTTATGTTTAGGCTTGTTAAACTTCACTTTGCTATTTGTGGGTGAATGAACACCGAAAGAACAATCCAAGCTTCTTAGTCCTCTTTCTATTGTGATGGAACCAAAACACCTAAGCTTGATTTTGGCTGATAAGAAACATTTCACTCTGCGATTTTTGGGTGAATGTGCATTCTAACCACAAAAACACCCATTTTGAAATAAGCCCAATCAAAGCTTATTCGACGTCTTTCTAAGCATATGAAAGCGAAAAGACGGTGTGGTGTTATTTTGGTATCATTCCACAAAACTTGCGAATTCGGTGTCAATGTGCATTAACACCGAAGAACACGTCATGAAATAAGTAAAATCCAAGATTCCTCTTTCTAAGCATATGAAAGCGAAAAGACGGTGTGGTGTTATTTTGGTATCATTACACACATGTCACGGCCACCCAGGACGGGTCCCAGCTCACAAGAGACCTCACTCCGTTGCAGTTTATTTACAGGAAAAGTTTATTGAAGATTTCTGCTTCTCGTACAGTTCAGCATCGTGGCCGTACGTCTGTCACGTTAGACCGCTGAAGTCCCCTCTGACTCCTCCCCTCTTCCACACCAACTTAATAGCCTGGCTCTAGACCACCTCTTCCTCTCCTTTCTTTTCCGCAGGGTCTTCCTGCCCCCCTGGGTTCCCTCTCTCCGTGACTCGCCTGAGGCTGAATCCTCTGCCGCCTCTTCCCCCCTCCTTCTGGCTTTAGGGCCGGGCTCCTCCCCTGAGCTCTCTCCACTTCCGCGCGCCTCTACGTTTGAACTTGGCGCGCGTACGTTGCTGCTGACCTTTCTTTCGACCGCTACACCACCCCTTGTTCTGCTCTCCACCCTTTCCGGCTGAACACCTTGCTCCAACCCCCTTTCTCTGTTCTCTCCTAATCCTGCTCCCTCCGAGAGGCTGACGACTCCACCCCCTTTACTCCGTTCCGGCTGAGACGCCTCTTGCTGCGTCTGTCTTCCACTGGGCTCCTCTCCGCTTCTCCCTTCTCCTCCCTTTTGCTTGATTAAGGTAACCCCCTTTTGAGAATCCTCTGACTCGCTGCTCAGACTCGTGGATTCCCTCAGAATTCCGTCATCTTCTTCCTCATCCTTCTGCCCCTCCTCCCACTCGCTCTCCGTCTCCTCTGTCATCTCCTCCTCTCTCCCAGAAACCCTGACATCCATCCCCCCCTCGAAGCCCCCCCTTCCCCCCTCCCGCTCGCCGGGTGCAGGTTGAGGAAAACGTGGTTCTTCCGGGGTCGGTTCAGGATACAAGTTGTCCACTTCAACGTTCTCCTCTGTCATCTCCGTATATGTGTGTTCGAACTCGGGTTCCCCACCCACAGACCTCACAGTCTCTTCCTCCATCACTGCTTCTCCTGGCGCTGCCTGCCAAGGACCTACCATCCATCTCTGACTCCATGCCTCCCTTGGCTGATCCACCCACCAACAAGGGCCTGTCTCCTCCCCCCCCCAGTCTCGGATCCCTGGTCGGGCTTGTTTCGGGCGTATGGCCCTCGGGTGAGGAGAAACCCTCGAACGTGCTGTCTGACAAAGTGGGCGTGAAAAGCCAATCATCAAAATACTCCTCGGGCATGGGCTTGTGCGGAAAAAGTGCATGGAACTCCTCCTTCAACAGGGGTTCGTCCAACGCGTAACCCGGCACCCAGCTATTGGCAGAGGCCGGAGTGCCTTCCCTGGCTAGAAAATATTCAACTCCCTCCTCCCCCCATCTCGAGTCCAGTATCTCTGTGACCTCGTTAAGAGGTTCTGGTCTTGGCGATTCCCCCCCCTCAGGCGCCCTCCTACGTGGCTCTGGGAGTGCTCCTGACTCTTGAAACCTGTGTGGGGTTTTGTAGGGAGTGAGCACCGACCTATGAAAGACCGGGTGCACCCTGGAACCCTCCGGAAGGGCTAGACGAAAAGCCACCGGATTGATCTTAGCCTCAACTTGATATGGCCCTAGCTGCCTGTGTCCTAACTTCTTCTTGGCCAATGACCTGGCCGGCATCGCGTGGGCTGCTAACCACACCCAGTCCCCAATCTGGATGTCCTCTCCCGCCCTCCTGTGCTTATCGGCCTGCACCTTATACGCCTGTTTTGCCAGCTCCAAATGTCTCCGCAGCTCCTCGTGCACCTCTTGCAACTCCGCTGCAAACTGGTCGGCATCTTGAGGCCCCCCCCCTCCTGGTGCCGCAAATCTCGGGAAGGTTCTGGGATGACGGCCATTGTTCGCGAAGAAAGGCGTCACCCCGGTGGATGCGTGTTTCGTGTTGTTGTAGGCGAATTCAGCCATCGGCAGATAGTCCACCCACGCCGCAGGTCGCTGGTTGGCGTAGCACCGCAGGTACTGCTGCATGATCGCGTTGACCCTCTCCGCTTGACCGTTGGTTTGTGGATGTCTCGCCGATGTCAGGTTGATTGTGACGTGCAATATGCCCAGAAGCTTTCGCCAGAAAGTGGAAACAAACTGGCGCCCCCTGTCGGACAAGACGGACTGCGGAAGTCCATGCACTCTGAAGACGTGATCGATGAAGAGCTTTGCGGTCTGTTCTGCCGTCGCCACCTTGGCACAAGGGATGAAATGCGCCATCTTGGTGAACAAGTCCACCACCACTAACACCGCCGTCTTACCTCTGGAGCTGGGCAGGTCCGTAACAAAGTCCAACGCTACCCTCTCCCACGGTTGCTGCGGTGTCTCCAGCGGTTCTAGCAATCCCGCCTGCTTCTGGTGCACTGGTTTGGACCTCTGGCAGATATCACACCTGGCGACGTAGTCCGCCACCTCTCCTCTCATCTGGGGCCACCAAAAGTCTCTAGCCACCAACTCCATCGTCTTCTCTTTGCCGAAATGGCCTGCACTAGGGGCGTCATGCAATTGTTGCAGAACCTTGGCTCGAAGATCGTCGGTGGGCACGTAAAGGGCACCCTTACGAGTCAAAAGTCCATCTTGCAATTGGAACTCATCGTTGTCTCGCGACCCTCCGCGTAGCTCCTCCATCTTGGACTGTGCAAACTGATCCCTTTGCAACGCGCGTCGCACCGCGTCCAGGTCGACTGCGATGGTAGCGCACGTCCACGCCTGCGGTGCGAAAATGTGCTTTGCTGCGATTGGAGCTGCTTCCTCCAAGTATTGCGGCTTTCGGGACAGCGCGTCTGCAATAACATTGGAGTCTCCTGGGATGTATTCTATTTTGAAGTCGAAATCCGCAAAGAACTCCGCCCAGCGCATGTGTCGCTGGGTCTGTAACTTAGCCGTCCGCCAATACTCTAAGTTCTTGTGATCCGTGCGGACTTGCACCGTGTGCTTGGCTCCTATTAAGAAGTGTCGCCACGCTTTGAAAGCTGCATGAATGGCCAACAACTCCCTGTCCCATATGGTATAATTGCGCTCCGTCTTGCTGAGCTTCCGGGAGTAGAACGCACCCGGTCTCCAGTTGCCTTGCGAATCCTCTTGCAAAAGAACGGCCCCAACCGCTCTGTCTGACGCATCGGTCTCTACCCGCATGGGTCTGCCGGGATTCACGTGGAGCAGCTGCTCTTCGGAGGCGAAAAGACCTTTAAGCGTCCGGAAGGACCGCTCCGCTTGTTCGGTCCAGACGAACTTCTTCTTCTTGGAACTGAGGGTGTCAGTGATAGCCGCCGTCGCGTTCGCAAAACCTTTAATAAACTTGCGGTAAAAATTGGCAAAGCCGATGAACCTCTGGACCTCTTTCCGATTTCGAGGGCTTTTCCAGTCCAACAGCGCTTGAACCTTAGCCCTGTCCATGGCCAGTCCCTCGTCGGACAACTTGTAGCCAAGGAAATCAACCTCTCTGACATCAAACTGGCATTTTTCCAACTTGGCGTACAGCCTGTGGTCCTTCAGCCTCTGCAGGACCTCCCTCACGTCCTTATCGTGATCCTCCGACGATTCCGAGAAAATCAGGATATCGTCGAGAAAGCAGACACACTTCTTGTAGAGGAGACCTGCTAGCACGTGGTGCATAAATGCTTGAAAAACGTGGCTGCCATTTTGGAGACCGAAAGGCATGACTCTGTATTCGTATGTGCCCAGAGGGGTGAACATGGCGGTCTTCCACTCATCTCCTTTCCGGATGCGGATGAGATTGTAAGCTCCACGTAGGTCCAGCTTGGTGAAAATCTTGCCCCTCCTGACGGTCGCTAAAAGGTCGTCAATCTTGGGCATGGGGAAAGCTTTGGGCTTAGTCAAGCTGTTTATGAACCTGTAATCCACTATAAGCCTTTTTTGGGGCGTGTTTTTCTTCTTCACAAAGAACACAGGGCTGCCACCCGCTGCTTTAGATTCCTGGATGAAACCTCGCTTGAGGTTATGGTCTATGAACTCCCGAAGCTCTTGCATCTCGTCTTCCGACATGGAGTACAGCTTGGCAGCAGGCAGTTGCGCCCCTGGCACTAAATCAATCGCGCAGTCGTAAGGTCTGTGAGGCGGCAACTTGTCAGCTTCCTTCTCACAGAAAACCTCCAAGAAGTCCTGGTACTTGTGAGGCACCGTTTGCACCATACCCAGATGCAACTGCTGCTCGGCTTCTCCTCCCTGATCGGTCTGAAAGCAATGCTGAGCACAATACGATGAACAAAAGGTGATCTGCCGCTGGTACCACGCAACCGCGGGACTGTGCCTCTCCAGCCAACTCATGCCTAACACGATGGGTGTGTCCGATAAGTGGGTGACATTGAAACTAATAAGTTCTCGATGGTTGCCAATCTGCATCATCATGGGAGGGGTTTGCTGCACCACTTGCCCCCCCAGCAACTTCCTGCCGTCTACCGTGACCACGTTTAGAGGCGTCGTTGCAGGCAGGAGCGCCATGTTGTGCTGCTTAACGAACTGCAGTCCCACGAAGTCGGCGTTGCTTCCCGAATCGATCGTTATTGGAACCTCGAGGAGTCTCCCATCAGGCAACTGGAGTGTTGCTGTGAGCAGAACTGCCGGTCTGGGAGGCAAAGGGTCCACGCTCTGCAGTGATGCTGGGGGCTTGTCTACAGATCCGCCTGGCTGAGCCCCAGTAGCTCTGCTTCCAGCCAGGCACTGTCGTTTCCCTGAAGCTGCTCCCCTGGTTGCACCTCTGCTGTTACAGTTGCCAGTGCTGCAGTGTGCTTCTGGAGCCTCTGGGGGCACTCTTTCGCCATATGGTGCGCACTGTCACAGATGTAACACTTCCTGGTTCCTCTAGGAGGCTTCGCTTTGGCTGCACCAGGGACAGGGCTCTGGGATGGCTTCTGAGCCCTAGCACCACCAATCTCCATTGGCTCCTCGCTGTCCTTCCCCATTGGCGAGGGGTGCGCACGGCTGAAATCCCTGTGCACAAAAGGGAGAGTCCTCGCTTGCGCACGCGCTTGGGGCCCGTCCTCCTCGTGCCACGGACGTCCCTCATGTCGAATTCCAATAGCTAAAGCCCGTTGCACCACGTCTTCTAGGGTCTGGGGTCTGTCCCCCCTAGCGATCTCATCCTTGATGGGGGGGCTCAATCCCTCCCAAAAAAGATCTCTGACCGGCTTACTGTCCTTTGGCCAATCTAAGGCGGTGAGCAATGCAAAAAATTTAGAGTGGTATTGGCGCACAGTCGCTTTCCCCTGCCTCAGCCCGTGCATTTGACGGCGCGCAATGTCCACATCCACAGAGGATTGAAAACAAGAATCCATCGCTTTGATGAACGCAGTTGAATTGCGACGGGCCGGTCCATCTTCGCGCCACAGATTGCGTAGCCAAGCCCTGGCCTCCCCATGCAGGTGCGAAACAATGAACCCCACTTTCTCCTCCTCATCTTTAAAATCGTGACGGAGTAAATGCAGTGCATATACGACGTCCGCTCTGAAATTGGGATAGTCTTGCAAGTTGCCATTAAAATGCGGAACCAGGGCACCCCCCCTCCGTCCAAGCGCAATGCCCTCCGCTCTGGAACCTGGGGCCCCCGCCCTGTCCGCGTGTTCCCACCTTGCCTGCAAATCCTGGCACGTCTTCTCCAAGTCGTCATTCTTCTTCTGCGAAGCAATGACTGCCGATGTGAGAGCGGTAACCTGATCCCGCAGTGCAACCAGCTGCTCCTCAGCGCTCATGGCTGCTCCCGTTCGTGAGCTTCGCAAAAAAAATTTTTTGCTTTCTGAGAGGGGACTTACTGTCACGGCCACCCAGGACGGGTCCCAGCTCACAAGAGACCTCACTCCGTTGCAGTTTATTTACAGGAAAAGTTTATTGAAGATTTCTGCTTCTCGTACAGTTCAGCATCGTGGCCGTACGTCTGTCACGTTAGACCGCTGAAGTCCCCTCTGACTCCTCCCCTCTTCCACACCAACTTAATAGCCTGGCTCTAGACCACCTCTTCCTCTCCTTTCTTTTCCGCAGGGTCTTCCTGCCCCCCTGGGTTCCCTCTCTCCGTGACTCGCCTGAGGCTGAATCCTCTGCCGCCTCTTCCCCCCTCCTTCTGGCTTTAGGGCCGGGCTCCTCCCCTGAGCTCTCTCCACTTCCGCGCGCCTCTACGTTTGAACTTGGCGCGCGTACGTTGCTGCTGACCTTTCTTTCGACCGCTACACCACCCCTTGTTCTGCTCTCCACCCTTTCCGGCTGAACACCTTGCTCCAACCCCCTTTCTCTGTTCTCTCCTAATCCTGCTCCCTCCGAGAGGCTGACGACTCCACCCCCTTTTCTCCGTTCCGGCTGAGACGCCTCTTGCTGCGTCTGTCTTCCACTGGGCTCCTCTCCGCTTCTCCCTTCTCCTCCCTTTTGCTTGATTAAGGTAACCCCCTTTTGAGAATCCTCTGACTCGCTGCTCAGACTCGTGGATTCCCTCAGAATTCCGTCATCTTCTTCCTCATCCTTCTGCCCCTCCTCCCACTCGCTCTCCGTCTCCTCTGTCATCTCCTCCTCTCTCCCAGAAACCCTGACAACACACTTTGCGAATTCTGTGTCAAAGTGCATTAACACCGAAGAACACGACTTGAAATAAGCAAAATCCAAGATTCTTCTTTCTATGTAGCTGGAACCCAAAACAACCTGTTTTGTTTTGTTTAGGCTTGTTAAACTTCACTTTGCTATTTGTGGGTGAATGAACACCGAAAGAACAATCCAAGCTTCTTAGTCCTCTTTCTATTGTGATGGAACCAAAACACCTAAGCTTGATTTTGGCTGATAAGAAACATTTCACTCTGCGATTTTTGGGTGAATGTGCATTCTAACCACAAAAACACCAATTTTGAAATAAGCCCAATCAAAGCTTATTCGACGTCTTTCTAAGCATATGAAAGCGAAAAGACGGTGTGGTGTTATTTTGGTATCATTCCACACACTTTGCGAATTCTGTGTCAAAGTGCATTAACACCGAAGAACACGACATGAAATAAGCAAAATCCAAGATTCTTCTTTTTATGTAGCTGGAACCCAAAACAACCTGTTTTGTTATGTTTAGGCTTGTTAAACTTCGCTTTGCTATTTGTGGGTGAATGAACACCGAAAGAACAATCCAAGCTTCTTAGTCCTCTTTCTATTGTGATGGAACCAAAACACCTAAGCTTGATTTTGGCTGATAAGAAACATTTCACTCTGCGATTTTTGGGTGAATGTGCATTCTAACCACAAAAACACCCATTTTGAAATAAGCCCAATCAAAGCTTATTCGACGTCTTTCTAAGCATATGAAAGCGAAAAGACGGTGTGGTGTTATTTTGGTATCATTACACACACTTTGCGAATTCGGTGTCAAAGTGCATTAACACCGAAGAACACGACATGAAATAAGCAAAATCCAAGATTCTTCTTTTTATGTAGCTGGAACCCAAAACAACCTGTTTTGTTATGTTTAGGCTTGTTAAACTTCGCTTTGCTATTTGTGGGTGAATGAACACCGAAAGAACAATCCAAGCTTCTTAGTCCTCTTTCTATTGTGATGGAACCAAAACACCTAAGCTTGATTTTGGCTGATAAGAAACATTTCACTCTGCGATTTTTGGGTGAATGTGCATTCTAACCACAAAAACACCCATTTTGAAATAAGCCCAATCAAAGCTTATTCGACGTCTTTCTAAGCATATGAAAGCGAAAAGACGGTGTGGTGTTATTTTGGTATCATTACACACACTTTGCGAATTCTGTGTCAAAGTGCATTAACACCGAAGAACACGACTTGAAATAAGCAAAATCCAAGATTCTTCTTTCTATGTAGCTGGAACCCAAAACAACCTGTTTTGTTTTGTTTAGGCTTGTTAAACTTCACTTTGCTATTTGTGGGTGAATGAACACCGAAAGAACAATCCAAGCTTCTTAGTCCTCTTTCTATTGTGATGGAACCAAAACACCTAAGCTTGATTTTGGCTGATAAGAAACATTTCACTCTGCGATTTTTGGGTGAATGTGCATTCTAACCACAAAAACACCAATTTTGAAATAAGCCCAATCAAAGCTTATTCGACGTCTTTCTAAGCATATGAAAGCGAAAAGACGGTGTGGTGTTATTTTGGTATCATTACACACACTTTGCGAATTCTGTGTCAATGTGCATTAACACCGAAGAACACGACATGAAATAAGCAAAATCCAAGATTCTTCTTTTTATGTAGCTGGAACCCAAAACAACCTGTTTTGTTATGTTTAGGCTTGTTAAACTTCGCTTTGCTATTTGTGGGTGAATGAACACCGAAAGAACAATCCAAGCTTCTTAGTCCTCTTTCTATTGTGATGGAACCAAAACACCTAAGCTTGATTTTGGCTGATAAGAAACATTTCACTCTGCGATTTTTGGGTGAATGTGCATTCTAACCACAAAAACACCCATTTTGAAATAAGCCCAATCAAAGCTTATTCGACGTCTTTCTAAGCATATGAAAGCGAAAAGACGGTGTGGTGTTATTTTGGTATCATTCCACAAAACTTGCGAATTCGGTGTCAATGTGCATTAACACCGAAGAACACGTCATGAAATAAGTAAAATCCAAGATTCCTCTTTCTAAGCATATGAAAGCGAAAAGACGGTGTGGTGTTATTTTGGTATCATTACACACACTTTGCGAATTCTGTGTCAAAGTGCATTAACACCGAAGAACACGACTTGAAATAAGCAAAATCCAAGATTCTTCTTTCTATGTAGCTGGAACCCAAAACAACCTGTTTTGTTTTGTTTAGGCTTGTTAAACTTCACTTTGCTATTTGTGGGTGAATGAACACCGAAAGAACAATCCAAGCTTCTTAGTCCTCTTTCTATTGTGATGGAACCAAAACACCTAAGCTTGATTTTGGCTGATAAGAAACATTTCACTCTGCGATTTTTGGGTGAATGTGCATTCTAACCACAAAAACACCAATTTTGAAATAAGCCCAATCAAAGCTTATTCGACGTCTTTCTAAGCATATGAAAGCGAAAAGACGGTGTGGTGTTATTTTGGTATCATTACACACACTTTGCGAATTCTGTGTCAATGTGCATTAACACCGAGGAACACGATATGAAATAAGCAAAATCCAAGATTCTTCTTTCTATGTAGCTGGAACCGAAAACAACCTGTTTTGTTATGTTTAGGCTTGTTAAACTTCACTTTGCTATTTTTGGTTGAATGAACACCGAAAGAACAATCCAAGCTTCTTAGTCCTCTTTCTATTGTGATGGAACCAAAACACCTAAGCTTGATTTTGGCTGATAAGAAACATTTCACTCTGCGATTTTTGGGTGAATGTGCATTCTAACCACAAAAACACCAATTTTGAAATAAGCCCAATCAAAGCTTATTCGACGTCTTTCTAAGCATATGAAAGCGAAAAGACGGTATGGTGTTATTTTGGTATCATTACACACACTTTGCGAATTCGGTGTCAAAGTGCATTAACACCATAGAACACGACATGAAATAAGCAAAATCCAAGATTCTTCTTTCTATGTAGCTGGAACCCAAAACAACCTGTTTTGTTTTGTTTAGGCTTGTTAAACTTCACTTTGCTATTTGTGGGTGAATGAACACCGAAAGAACAATCCAAGCTTCTTATTCCTCTTTCTATTGTGATGGAACCAAAACACCTAAGCTTGATTTTGGCTGATAAGAAACATTTCACTGCGATTTTTGGGTGAATGTGCATTCTAACCACAAAAACACCAATTTTGAAATAAGCCCAATCAAAGCTTATTCGACGTCTTTCTAAGCATATGAAAGCGAAAAGACGATGTGGTGTTATTTTGGTATCATTACACACACTTTGCGAATTCGGTGTCAATGTGCATTAACACCGAAGAACGACATGAAATAAGCAAAATCCAAGATTTTTCTTTCTATGTAGCTGGAACCCAAAACAACCTGTTTTGTTTTGTTTAGGCATGATAAACTTCACTTTGCTATTTGTGGGTGAATGAACACCGAAAGAACAATCCAAGCATATTCGTCCTCTTTCTATTGTGATGGAACCAAAACACCTAAGCTTGATTTTGGTTGATAAGAAACATTTCACTCTGCGATTTTTGGGTGAATGTGCATTCTAACCACAAAAACACCCATTTTGAAATAAGCCCAATCAAAGCTTATTCGACGTCTTTCTAAGCATATGAAAGCGAAAAGACGGTCTGGTGTTATTTTGGTATCATTCCACAAAACTTGCGAATTCGGTGTCAATGTGCATTAACACCGAAGAACACGTCATGAAATAAGTAAAATCCAAGATTCCTCTTTCTAAGCATATGAAAGCGAAAAGACGGTGTGGTGTTATTTTGGTATCATTACACACACTTTGCGAATTCTGTGTCAAAGTGCATTAACACCGAAGAACACGACTTGAAATAAGCAAAATCCAAGATTCTTCTTTCTATGTAGCTGGAACCCAAAACAACCTGTTTTGTTTTGTTTAGGCTTGTTAAACTTCACTTTGCTATTTGTGGGAGAATGAACACCGAAAGAACAATCCAAGCTTCTTAGTCCTCTTTCTATTGTGATGGAACCAAAACACCTAAGCTTGATTTTGGCTGATAAGAAACATTTCACTCTGCGATTTTTGGGTGAATGTGCATTCTAACCACAAAAACACCAATTTTGAAATAAGCCCAATCAAAGCTTATTTGACGTCTTTCTAAGCATATGAAAGCGAAAAGACGGTGTGGTGTTATTTTGGTATCATTACACACACTTTGCGAATTCTGTGTCAATGTGCATTAACACCGAGGAACACGATATGAAATAAGCAAAATCCAAGATTCTTCTTTCTATGTAGCTGGAACCGAAAACAACCTGTTTTGTTATGTTTAGGCTTGTTAAACTTCACTTTGCTATTTTTGGTTGAATGAACACCGAAAGAACAATCCAAGCTTCTTAGTCCTCTTTCTATTGTGATGGAACCAAAACACCTAAGCTTGATTTTGGCTGATAAGAAACATTTCACTCTGCGATTTTTGGGTGAATGTGCATTCTAACCACAAAAACACCAATTTTGAAATAAGCCCAATCAAAGCTTATTCGACGTCTTTCTAAGCATATGAAAGCGAAAAGACGGTATGGTGTTATTTTGGTATCATTACACACACTTTGCGAATTCGGTGTCAAAGTGCATTAACACCATAGAACACGACATGAAATAAGCAAAATCCAAGATTCTTCTTTCTATGTAGCTGGAACCCAAAACAACCTGTTTTGTTTTGTTTAGGCTTGTTAAACTTCACTTTGCTATTTGTGGGTGAATGAACACCGAAAGAACAATCCAAGCTTCTTATTCCTCTTTCTATTGTGATGGAACCAAAACACCTAAGCTTGATTTTGGCTGATAAGAAACATTTCACTGCGATTTTTGGGTGAATGTGCATTCTAACCACAAAAACACCAATTTTGAAATAAGCCCAATCAAAGCTTATTCGACGTCTTTCTAAGCATATGAAAGCGAAAAGACGATGTGGTGTTATTTTGGTATCATTACACACACTTTGC
Source organism: Podarcis melisellensis (assembly GCF_964234715.1). Lineage (NCBI taxonomy): Eukaryota > Metazoa > Chordata > Lepidosauria > Squamata > Lacertidae > Podarcis > Podarcis melisellensis. The sequence goes on along the minus strand of NW_028113145.1, from coordinate 215,870 downwards.
GAATTCGGTGTCAATGTGCATTAACACCGAAGAACGACATGAAATAAGCAAAATCCAAGATTTTTCTTTCTATGTAGCTGGAACCCAAAACAACCTGTTTTGTTTTGTTTAGGCATGATAAACTTCACTTTGCTATTTGTGGGTGAATGAACACCGAAAGAACAATCCAAGCATATTCGTCCTCTTTCTATTGTGATGGAACCAAAACACCTAAGCTTGATTTTGGTTGATAAGAAACATTTCACTCTGCGATTTTTGGGTGAATGTGCATTCTAACCACAAAAACACCCATTTTGAAATAAGCCCAATCAAAGCTTATTCGACGTCTTTCTAAGCATATGAAAGCGAAAAGACGGTCTGGTGTTATTTTGGTATCATTCCACAAAACTTGCGAATTCGGTGTCAATGTGCATTAACACCGAAGAACACGTCATGAAATAAGTAAAATCCAAGATTCCTCTTTCTAAGCATATGAAAGCGAAAAGACGGTGTGGTGTTATTTTGGTATCATTACACACACTTTGCGAATTCTGTGTCAAAGTGCATTAACACCGAAGAACACCACTTGAAATAAGCAAAATCCAAGATTCTTCTTTCTATGTAGCTGGAACCCAAAACAACCTGTTTTGTTTTGTTTAGGCTTGTTAAACTTCACTTTGCTATTTGTGGGTGAATGAACACCGAAAGAACAATCCAAGCTTCTTAGTCCTCTTTCTATTGTGATGGAACCAAAACACCTAAGCTTGATTTTGGCTGATAAGAAACATTTCACTCTGCGATTTTTGGGTGAATGTGCATTCTAACCACAAAAACACCAATTTTGAAATAAGCCCAATCAAAGCTTATTCGACGTCTTTCTAAGCATATGAAAGCGAAAAGACGGTGTGGTGTTATTTTGGTATCATTACACACACTTTGCGAATTCTGTGTCAATGTGCATTAACACCGAGGAACACGATATGAAATAAGCAAAATCCAAGATTCTTCTTTCTATGTAGCTGGAACCGAAAACAACCTGTTTTGTTATGTTTAGGCTTGTTAAACTTCACTTTGCTATTTTTGGTTGAATGAACACCGAAAGAACAATCCAAGCTTCTTAGTCCTCTTTCTATTGTGATGGAACCAAAACACCTAAGCTTGATTTTGGCTGATAAGAAACATTTCACTCTGCGATTTTTGGGTGAATGTGCATTCTAACCACAAAAACACCAATTTTGAAATAAGCCCAATCAAAGCTTATTCGACGTCTTTCTAAGCATATGAAAGCGAAAAGACGGTATGGTGTTATTTTGGTATCATTACACACACTTTGCGAATTCGGTGTCAAAGTGCATTAACACCATAGAACACGACATGAAATAAGCAAAATCCAAGATTCTTCTTTCTATGTAGCTGGAACCCAAAACAACCTGTTTTGTTTTGTTTAGGCTTGTTAAACTTCACTTTGCTATTTGTGGGTGAATGAACACCGAAAGAACAATCCAAGCTTCTTATTCCTCTTTCTATTGTGATGGAACCAAAACACCTAAGCTTGATTTTGGCTGATAAGAAACATTTCACTGCGATTTTTGGGTGAATGTGCATTCTAACCACAAAAACACCAATTTTGAAATAAGCCCAATCAAAGCTTATTCGACGTCTTTCTAAGCATATGAAAGCGAAAAGACGATGTGGTGTTATTTTGGTATCATTACACACACTTTGCGAATTCGGTGTCAATGTGCATTAACACCGAAGAACGACATGAAATAAGCAAAATCCAAGATTTTTCTTTCTATGTAGCTGGAACCCAAAACAACCTGTTTTGTTTTGTTTAGGCATGATAAACTTCAATTTGCTATTTGTGGGTGAATGAACACCGAAAGAACAATCCAAGCATATTCGTCCTCTTTCTATTGTGATGGAACCAAAACACCTAAGCTTGATTTTGGTTGATAAGAAACATTTCACTCTGCGATTTTTGGGTGAATGTGCATTCTAACCACAAAAACACCCATTTTGAAATAAGCCCAATCAAAGCTTATTCGACGTCTTTCTAAGCATATGAAAGCGAAAAGACGGTCTGGTGTTATTTTGGTATCATTCCACAAAACTTGCGAATTCGGTGTCAATGTGCATTAACACCGAAGAACACGTCATGAAATAAGTAAAATCCAAGATTCCTCTTTCTAAGCATATGAAAGCGAAAAGACGGTGTGGTGTTATTTTGGTATCATTACACACACTTTGCGAATTCTGTGTCAAAGTGCATTAACACCGAAGAACACGACTTGAAATAAGCAAAATCCAAGATTCTTCTTTCTATGTAGCTGGAACCCAAAACAACCTGTTTTGTTTTGTTTAGGCTTGTTAAACTTCACTTTGCTATTTGTGGGTGAATGAACACCGAAAGAACAATCCAAGCTTCTTAGTCCTCTTTCTATTGTGATGGAACCAAAACACCTAAGCTTGATTTTGGCTGATAAGAAACATTTCACTCTGCGATTTTTGGGTGAATGTGCATTCTAACCACAAAAACACCAATTTTGAAATAAGCCCAATCAAAGCTTATTCGACGTCTTTCTAAGCATATGAAAGCGAAAAGACGGTGTGGTGTTATTTTGGTATCATTACACACACTTTGCGAATTCTGTGTCAATGTGCATTAACACCGAGGAACACGATATGAAATAAGCAAAATCCAAGATTCTTCTTTCTATGTAGCTGGAACCGAAAACAACCTGTTTTGTTATGTTTAGGCTTGTTAAACTTCACTTTGCTATTTTTGGTTGAATGAACACCGAAAGAACAATCCAAGCTTCTTAGTCCTCTTTCTATTGTGATGGAACCAAAACACCTAAGCTTGATTTTGGCTGATAAGAAACATTTCACTCTGCGATTTTTGGGTGAATGTGCATTCTAACCACAAAAACACCAATTTTGAAATAAGCCCAATCAAAGCTTATTCGACGTCTTTCTAAGCATATGAAAGCGAAAAGACGGTATGGTGTTATTTTGGTATCATTACACACACTTTGCGAATTCGGTGTCAAAGTGCATTAACACCATAGAACACGACATGAAATAAGCAAAATCCAAGATTCTTCTTTCTATGTAGCTGGAACCCAAAACAACCTGTTTTGTTTTGTTTAGGCTTGTTAAACTTCACTTTGCTATTTGTGGGTGAATGAACACCGAAAGAACAATCCAAGCTTCTTATTCCTCTTTCTATTGTGATGGAACCAAAACACCTAAGCTTGATTTTGGCTGATAAGAAACATTTCACTGCGATTTTTGGGTGAATGTGCATTCTAACCACAAAAACACCAATTTTGAAATAAGCCCAATCAAAGCTTATTCGACGTCTTTCTAAGCATATGAAAGCGAAAAGACGATGTGGTGTTATTTTGGTATCATTACACACACTTTGCGAATTCGGTGTCAATGTGCATTAACACCGAAGAACGACATGAAATAAGCAAAATCCAAGATTTTTCTTTCTATGTAGCTGGAACCCAAAACAACCTGTTTTGTTTTGTTTAGGCATGATAAACTTCACTTTGCTATTTGTGGGTGAATGAACACCGAAAGAACAATCCAAGCATATTCGTCCTCTTTCTATTGTGATGGAACCAAAACACCTAAGCTTGATTTTGGTTGATAAGAAACATTTCACTCTGCGATTTTTGGGTGAATGTGCATTCTAACCACAAAAACACCCATTTTGAAATAAGCCCAATCAAAGCTTATTCGACGTCTTTCTAAGCATATGAAAGCGAAAAGACGGTCTGGTGTTATTTTGGTATCATTCCACAAAACTTGCGAATTCGGTGTCAATGTGCATTAACACCGAAGAACACGTCATGAACTAAGTAAAATCCAAGATTCCTCTTTCTAAGCATATGAAAGCGAAAAGACGGTGTGGTGTTATTTTGGTATCATTACACACACTTTGCGAATTCTGTGTCAAAGTGCATTAACACCGAAGAACACCACTTGAAATAAGCAAAATCCAAGATTCTTCTTTCTATGTAGCTGGAACCCAAAACAACCTGTTTTGTTTTGTTTAGGCTTGTTAAACTTCACTTTGCTATTTGTGGGTGAATGAACACCGAAAGAACAATCCAAGCTTCTTAGTCCTCTTTCTATTGTGATGGAACCAAAACACCTAAGCTTGATTTTGGCTGATAAGAAACATTTCACTCTGCGATTTTTGGGTGAATGTGCATTCTAACCACAAAAACACCAATTTTGAAATAAGCCCAATCAAAGCTTATTCGACGTCTTTCTAAGCATATGAAAGCGAAAAGACGGTGTGGTGTTATTTTGGTATCATTACACACACTTTGCGAATTCTGTGTCAATGTGCATTAACACCGAGGAACACGATATGAAATAAGCAAAATCCAAGATTCTTCTTTCTATGTAGCTGGAACCGAAAACAACCTGTTTTGTTATGTTTAGGCTTGTTAAACTTCACTTTGCTATTTTTGGTTGAATGAACACCGAAAGAACAATCCAAGCTTCTTAGTCCTCTTTCTATTGTGATGGAACCAAAACATCTAAGCTTGATTTTGGCTGATAAGAAACATTTCACTCTGCGATTTTTGGGTGAATGTGCATTCTAACCACAAAAACACCAATTTTGAAATAAGCCCAATCAAAGCTTATTCGACGTCTTTCTAAGCATATGAAAGCGAAAAGACGGTATGGTGTTATTTTGGTATCATTACACACACTTTGCGAATTCGGTGTCAAAGTGCATTAACACCATAGAACACGACATGAAATAAGCAAAATCCAAGATTCTTCTTTCTATGTAGCTGGAACCCAAAACAACCTGTTTTGTTTTGTTTAGGCATGATAAACTTCACTTTGCTATTTGTGGGTGAATGAACACCGAAAGAACAATCCAAGCATATTCGTCCTCTTTCTATTGTGATGGAACCAAAACACCTAAGCTTGATTTTGGCTGATAAGAAACATTCCATTCTGCTATTTTTGGGTGAATGTGCATTCTATCCACAAAAACACCAATTTTGAAATAAGCCCAATCAAAGCTTATTCAACGTCTTTCTAAGCATATGAAAGCGAAAAGACGGTGTGGTGTTATTTTGGTATCATTACACACACTTTGCGAATTCGGTGTCAAAGTGCATTAACACCATAGAAAACGACATGAAATAAGCAAAATCCAAGATTCTTCTTTCTATGTAGCTGGAACCCAAAACAACCTGTTTTGTTATGTTTAGGCTTGTTAAACCTCGCTTTGCTATTTGTGGGTGAATGAACACCGAAAGAACAATCCAAGCTTCTTAGTCCTCTTTCTATTGTGATGGAACCAAAACACCTAAGCTTGATTTTGGCTGATAAGAAACATTTCACTCTGCGATTTTTGGGTGAATGTGCATTCTAACCACAAAAACACCAATTTTGAAATAAGCCCAATCAAAGCTTATTCGTCGTCTTTCTACGCATATGAAAGTGAAAAGACGCTGTTGTGTTATATTGGTATCATTCCACAAACCTTGCGAATTCGGTGTCAATGTGCATTAATACCGAAGAACGACATGAAATAAGCAAAATCCAAGATTCTTCTTTCTATGTCGCTGGAACCCAAAACAACCTATTTTGTTATGTTTAGGCTTGTTAAACTTCGCTTTGCTATTTGTGGGTGAATGAACACCGAAAGAACAATCCAAGTCCTCTTTCTATTGTGATGGAACCAAAACACCTAAGCTTGATTTTGGCTGATAAGAAACATTTCACTCTGCGATTTTTGGGTGAATGTGCATTCTAACCACAAAAACACCAATTTTGAAATAAGCCCAATCAAAGCTTATTCGTCGTCTTTCTACGCATATGAAAGTGAAAAGACGCTGTTGTGTTATATTGGTATCATTCCACAAACCTTGCGAATTCGGTGTCAATGTGCATTAATACCGAAGAACACGTCATGAAATAAGTAAAATCCAAGATTCCTCTTTCTATGTAGCTGGAACCGAAAACAACCTGTTTTGTTTTGTTTAGGCTTGTTAAACTTCGCTTTGCTATTTGTGGGTGAATGAACACCGAAAGAACAATCCAAGTCCTCTTTCTATTGTGATGGAACCAAAACACCTAAGCTTGATTTTGGCTGATAAGAAACATTTCACTCTGCGATTTTTGGGTGAATGTGCATTCTAACCACAAAAACACCAATTTTGAAATAAGCCCAATCAAAGCCTATTCGTCGTGTTCCTACGCATATGAAAGCGAAAAGACGGTGTTGTGTTATTTTGGTATCATTACACACACTTTGCGAATTCGGTGTCAATGTGCATTAACACCGAAGAACGACATGAAATAAGCAAAATCCAAGATTTTTCTTTCTATGTAGCTGGAACCCAAAACAACCTGTTTTGTTTTGTTTAGGCATGATAAACTTCACTTTGCTATTTGTGGGTGAATGAACACCGAAAGAACAATCCAAGCATAGTCGTCCTCTTTCTATTGTGATGGAACCAAAACACCTAAGCTTGATTTTGGTTGATAAGAAACATTTCACTCTGCGATTTTTGGGTGAATGTGCATTCTAACCACAAAAACACCCATTTTGAAATAAGCCCAATCAAAGCTTATTCGACGTCTTTCTAAGCATATGAAAGCGAAAAGACGATGTGGTGTTATTTTGGTATCATTACACACACTTTGCGAACTCTGTGTCAAAGTGCATTAACACCGAAGAACACGACATGAAATAAGCAAAACCCAAGATTCTTCTTTCTATGTAGCTGGAACCCAAAACAACCTGTTTTGTTATGTTTAGGCTTGTTAAACTTCGCTTTGCTATTTGTGGGTGAATGAACACCGAAAGAACAATCCAAGCTTCTTAGTCCTCTTTCTATTGTGATGGAACCAAAACACCTAAGCTTGATTTTGGCTGATAAGAAACATTTCACTCTGCGATTTTTGGGTGAATGTGCATTCTAACCACAAAAACACCAATTTTGAAATAAGCCCAATCAAAGCTTATTCGACGTCTTTCTAAGCATATGAAAGCGAAAAGACGGTGTGGTGTTATTTTGGTATCATTACACACACTTTGCGAATTCGGTGTCAATGTGCATTAACACCGAAGAACACGTCATGAAATAAGTAAAATCCAAGATTCCTCTTTCTATGTAGCTGGAACCGAAAACAACCTGTTTTGTTTTGTTTAGGCTTGTTAAACTTCGCTTTCCTATTTGTGGGTGAATGAACACCGAAAGAACAATCCAAGCTTCTTATTCCTCTTTCTATTGTGATGGAACCAAAACACCTAAGCTTGATTTTGGCTGATAAGAAACATTTCACTCTGCGATTTTTGGGTGAATGTGCATTCTAACCACAAAAACACCAATTTTGAAATAAGCCCAATCAAAGCCTATTCGTCGTCTTCCTACGCATATGAAAGCGAAAAGACGGTGTTGTGTTATTTTGGTATCATTACACACACTTTGCGAATTCGGTGTCAATGTGCATTAACACCGAAGAACGACATGAAATAAGCAAAATCCAAGATTTTTCTTTCTATGTAGCTGGAACCTAAAACAACCTGTTTTGTTTTGTTTAGGCATGATAAATTTCACTTTGCTATTTGTGGGGGAATGAACACCGAAAGAACAATCCAAGCATATTCGTCCTCTTTCTATTGTTATGGAACCAAAACACCTAAGCTTGATTTTGGTTGATAAGAAACATTTCACTCTGCGATTTTTGGGTGAATGTGCATTCTAACCACAAAAACACCCATTTTGAAATAAGCCCAATCAAAGCTTATTCGACGTCTTTCTAAGCATATGAAAGCGAAAAGACGGTGTGGTGTTATTTTGGTATCATTCCACAAAACTTGCGAATTCTGTGTCAATGTGCATTAACACCGAAGAACACGTCATGAAATAAGTAAAATCCAAGATTCCTCTTTCTAAGCATATGAAAGCGAAAAGACGGTGTGGTGTTATTTTGGTATCATTACACACACTTTGCGAATTCTGTGTCAAAGTGCATTAACACCGAAGAACACGACTTGAAATAAGCAAAATCCAAGATTCTTCTTTCTATGTAGCTGGAACCCAAAACAACCTGTTTTGTTTTGTTTAGGCTTGTTAAACTTCACTTTGCTATTTGTGGGTGAATGAACACCGAAAGAACAATCCAAGCTTCTTAGTCCTCTTTCTATTGTGATGGAACCAAAACACCTAAGCTTGATTTTGGCTGATAAGAAACATTTCACTCTGCGATTTTTGGGTGAATGTGCATTCTAACCACAAAAACACCAATTTTGAAATAAGCCCAATCAAAGCTTATTTGTCGTCTTTCTACGCATATGAAAGTGAAAAGACGCTGTTGTGTTATATTGGTATCATTCCACAAACCTTGCGAATTCGGTGTCAATGTGCATTAATACCGAAGAACACGTCATGAAATAAGTAAAATCCAAGATTCCTCTTTCTATGTAGCTGGAACCGAAAACAACCTGTTTTGTTTTGTTTAGGCTTGTTAAACTTCGCTTTGCTATTTGTGGGTGAATGAACACCGAAAGAACAATCCAAGTCCTCTTTCTATTGTGATGGAACCAAAACACCTAAGCTTGATTTTGGCTGATAAGAAACATTTCACTCTGCGATTTTTGGGTGAATGTGCATTCTAACCACAAAAACACCAATTTTGAAATAAGCCCAATCAAAGCCTATTCGTCGTCTTCCTACGCATATGAAAGCGAAAAGACGGTGTTGTGTTATTTTGGTATCATTACACACACTTTGCGAATTCGGTGTCAATGTGCATTAACACCGAAGAATGACATGAAATAAGCAAAATCCAAGATTTTTCTTTCTATGTAGCTGGAACCCAAAACAACCTGTTTTGTTTTGTTTAGGCATGATAAACTTCACTTTGCTATTTGTGGGTGAATGAACACCGAAAGAACAATCCAAGCATAGTCGTCCTCTTTCTATTGTGATGGAACCAAAACACCTAAGCTTGATTTTGGTTGATAAGAAACATTTCACTCTGCGATTTTTGGGTGAATGTGCATTCTAACCACAAAAACACCCATTTTGAAATAAGCCCAATCAAAGCTTATTCGACGTCTTTCTAAGCATATGAAAGCGAAAAGACGGTTTGGTGTTATTTTGGTATCATTACACAAACTTTGCGAATTCTGTGTCAAAGTGCATTAACACCGAAGAACACGACATGAAATAAGCAAAATCCAAGATTCTTCTTTCTATGTAGCTGGAACCCAAAACAACCTGTTTTGTTATGTTTAGGCTTGTTAAACTTCGCTTTGCTATTTGTGGGTGAATGAACACCGAAAGAACAATCCAAGCTTCTTAGTCCTCTTTCTATTGTGATGGAACCAAAACACCTAAGCTTGATTTTGGCTGATAAGAAACATTTCACTCTGCGATTTTTGGGTGAATGTGCATTCTAACCACAAAAACACCCATTTTGAAATAAGCCCAATCAAAGCTTATTCGACGTCTTTCTAAGCATATGAAAGCGAAAAGACGATGTGGTGTTATTTTGGTATCATTACACACACTTTGCGAACTCTGTGTCAAAGTGCATTAACACCGAAGAACACGACATGAAATAAGCAAAACCCAAGATTCTTCTTTCTATGTAGCTGGAACCCAAAACAACCTGTTTTGTTATGTTTAGGCTTGTTAAACTTCGCTTTGCTATTTGTGGGTGAATGAACACCGAAAGAACAATCCAAGCTTCTTAGTCCTCTTTCTATTGTGATGGAACCAAAACACCTAAGCTTGATTTTGGCTGATAAGAAACATTTCACTCTGCGATTTTTGGGTGAATGTGCATTCTAACCACAAAAACACCAATTTTGAAATAAGCCCAATCAAAGCTTATTCGACGTCTTTCTAAGCATATGAAAGCGAAAAGACGGTGTGGTGTTATTTTGGTATCATTACACACACTTTGCGAATTCGGTGTCAATGTGCATTAACACCGAAGAACACGTCATGAAATAAGTAAAATCCAAGATTCCTCTTTCTATGTAGCTGGAACCGAAAACAACCTGTTTTGTTTTGTTTAGGCTTGTTAAACTTCGCTTTCCTATTTGTGGGTGAATGAACACCGAAAGAACAATCCAAGCTTCTTATTCCTCTTTCTATTGTGATGGAACCAAAACACCTAAGCTTGATTTTGGCTGATAAGAAACATTTCACTCTGCGATTTTTGGGTGAATGTGCATTCTAACCACAAAAACACCAATTTTGAAATAAGCCCAATCAAAGCCTATTCGTCGTCTTCCTACGCATATGAAAGCGAAAAGACGGTGTTGTGTTATTTTGGTATCATTACACACACTTTGCGAATTCGGTGTCAATGTGCATTAACACCGAAGAACGACATGAAATAAGCAAAATCCAAGATTTTTCTTTCTATGTAGCTGGAACCTAAAACAACCTGTTTTGTTTTGTTTAGGCATGATAAATTTCACTTTGCTATTTGTGGGTGAATGAACACCGAAAGAACAATCCAAGCATATTCGTCCTCTTTCTATTGTTATGGAACCAAAACACCTAAGCTTGATTTTGGTTGATAAGAAACATTTCACTCTGCGATTTTTGGGTGAATGTGCATTCTAACCACAAAAACACCCATTTTGAAATAAGCCCAATCAAAGCTTATTCGACGTCTTTCTAAGCATATGAAAGCGAAAAGACGGTGTGGTGTTATTTTGGTATCATTCCACAAAACTTGCGAATTCTGTGTCAATGTGCATTAACACCGAAGAACACGTCATGAAATAAGTAAAATCCAAGATTCCTCTTTCTAAGCATATGAAAGCGAAAAGACGGTGTGGTGTTATTTTGGTATCATTACACACACTTTGCGAATTCTGTGTCAAAGTGCATTAACACCGAAGAACACGACTTGAAATAAGCAAAATCCAAGATTCTTCTTTCTATGTAGCTGGAACCCAAAACAACCTGTTTTGTTTTGTTTAGGCTTGTTAAACTTCACTTTGCTATTTGTGGGTGAATGAACACCGAAAGAACAATCCAAGCTTCTTAGTCCTCTTTCTATTGTGATGGAACCAAAACACCTAAGCTTGATTTTGGCTGATAAGAAACATTTCACTCTGCGATTTTTGGGTGAATGTGCATTCTAACCACAAAAACACCAATTTTGAAATAAGCCCAATCAAAGCTTATTTGTCGTCTTTCTACGCATATGAAAGTGAAAAGACGCTGTTGTGTTATATTGGTATCATTCCACAAACCTTGCGAATTCGGTGTCAATGTGCATTAATACCGAAGAACACGTCATGAAATAAGCAAAATCCAATATTCCTCTTTCTATGTAGCTGGAACCGAAAACAACCTGTTTTGTTTTGTTTAGGCTTGTTAAACTTCGCTTTGCTATTTGTGGGTGAATGAACACCGAAAGAACAATCCAAGTCCTCTTTCTATTGTGATGGAACCAAAACACCTAAGCTTGATTTTGGCTGATAAGAAACATTTCACTCTGCGATTTTTGGGTGAATGTGCATTCTAACCACAAAAACACCAATTTTGAAATAAGCCCAATCAAAGCCTATTCGTCGTCTTCCTACGCATATGAAAGCGAAAAGACGGTGTTGTGTTATTTTGGTATCATTACACACACTTTGCGAATTCGGTGTCAATGTGCATTAACACCGAAGAATGACATGAAATAAGCAAAATCCAAGATTTTTCTTTCTATGTAGCTGGAACCCAAAACAACCTGTTTTGTTTTGTTTAGGCATGATAAACTTCACTTTGCTATTTGTGGGTGAATGAACACCGAAAGAACAATCCAAGCATAGTCGTCCTCTTTCTATTGTGATGGAACCAAAACACCTAAGCTTGATTTTGGTTGATAAGAAACATTTCACTCTGCGATTTTTGGGTGAATGTGCATTCTAACCACAAAAACACCCATTTTGAAATAAGCCCAATCAAAGCTTATTCGACGTCTTTCTAAGCATATGAAAGCGAAAAGACGGTTTGGTGTTATTTTGGTATCATTACACAAACTTTGCGAATTCTGTGTCAAAGTGCATTAACACCGAAGAACACGACATGAAATAAGCAAAATCCAAGATTCTTCTTTCTATGTAGCTGGAACCCAAAACAACCTGTTTTGTTATGTTTAGGCTTGTTAAACTTCGCTTTGCTATTTGTGGGTGAATGAACACCGAAAGAACAATCCAAGCTTCTTAGTCCTCTTTCTATTGTGATGGAACCAAAACACCTAAGCTTGATTTTGGCTGATAAGAAACATTTCACTCTGCGATTTTTGGGTGAATGTGCATTCTAACCACAAAAACACCAATTTTGAAATAAGCCCAATCAAAGCTTATTCGACGTCTTTCTAAGCATATGAAAGCGAAAAGACGGTGTGGTGTTATTTTGGTATCATTACACACACTTTGCGAATTCGGTGTCAATGTGCATTAACACCGAAGAACACGTCATGAAATAAGTAAAATCCAAGATTCCTCTTTCTATGTAGCTGGAACCGAAAACAACCTGTTTTGTTTTGTTTAGGCTTGTTAAACTTCGCTTTCCTATTTGTGGGTGAATGAACACCGAAAGAACAATCCAAGCTTCTTATTCCTCTTTCTATTGTGATGGAACCAAAACACCTAAGCTTGATTTTGGCTGATAAGAAACATTTCACTCTGCGATTTTTGGGTGAATGTGCATTCTAACCACAAAAACACCAATTTTGAAATAAGCCCAATCAAAGCCTATTCGTCGTCTTCCTACGCATATGAAAGCGAAAAGACGGTGTTGTGTTATTTTGGTATCATTACACACACTTTGCGAATTCGGTGTCAATGTGCATTAACACCGAAGAACGACATGAAATAAGCAAAATCCAAGATTTTTCTTTCTATGTAGCTGGAACCTAAAACAACCTGTTTTGTTTTGTTTAGGCATGATAAATTTCACTTTGCTATTTGTGGGTGAATGAACACCGAAAGAACAATCCAAGCATATTCGTCCTCTTTCTATTGTTATGGAACCAAAACACCTAAGCTTGATTTTGGTTGATAAGAAACATTTCACTCTGCGATTTTTGGGTGAATGTGCATTCTAACCACAAAAACACCCATTTTGAAATAAGCCCAATCAAAGCTTATTCGACGTCTTTCTAAGCATATGAAAGCGAAAAGACGGTGTGGTGTTATTTTGGTATCATTCCACAAAACTTGCGAATTCTGTGTCAATGTGCATTAACACCGAAGAACACGTCATGAAATAAGTAAAATCCAAGATTCCTCTTTCTAAGCATATGAAAGCGAAAAGACGGTGTGGTGTTATTTTGGTATCATTACACACACTTTGCGAATTCTGTGTCAAAGTGCATTAACACCGAAGAACACGACTTGAAATAAGCAAAATCCAAGATTCTTCTTTCTATGTAGCTGGAACCCAAAACAACCTGTTTTGTTTTGTTTAGGCTTGTTAAACTTCACTTTGCTATTTGTGGGTGAATGAACACCGAAAGAACAATCCAAGCTTCTTAGTCCTCTTTCTATTGTGATGGAACCAAAACACCTAAGCTTGATTTTGGCTGATAAGAAACATTTCACTCTGCGATTTTTGGGTGAATGTGCATTCTAACCACAAAAACACCAATTTTGAAATAAGCCCAATCAAAGCCTATTCGTCGTCTTCCTACGCATATGAAAGCGAAAAGACGGTGTTGTGTTATTTTGGTATCATTACACACACTTTGCGAATTCGGTGTCAATGTGCATTAACACCGAAGAACGACATGAAATAAGCAAAATCCAAGATTTTTCTTTCTATGTAGCTGGAACCCAAAACAACCTGTTTTGTTTTGTTTAGGCATGATGAACTTCACTTTGCTATTTGTGGGTGAATGAACACCGAAAGAACAATCCAAGCATATTCGTCCTCTTTCTATTGTGATGGAACCAAAACACCTAAGCTTGATTTTGGTTGATAAGAAACATTTCATTCTGCTATTTTTGGGTGAATGTGCATTCTATCCACAAAAACACCAATTTTGAAATAAGCCCAATCAAAGCTTATTCAACGTCTTTCTAAGCATATGAAAGCGAAAAGACGGTGTGGTGTTATTTTGGTATCATTACACACACTTTGCGAATTCGGTGTCAAAGTGCATTAACACCATAGAAAACGACATGAAATAAGCAAAATCCAAGATTCTTCTTTCTATGTAGCTGGAACCCAAAACAACCTGTTTTGTTATGTTTAGGCTTGTTAAACTTCGCTTTGCTATTTGTGGGTGAATGAACACCGAAAGAACAATCCAAGCTTCTTAGTCCTCTTTCTATTGTGATGGAACCAAAACACCTAAGCTTGATTTTGGCTGATAAGAAACATTTCACTCTGCGATTTTTGGGTGAATGTGCATTCTAACCACAAAAACACCAATTTTGAAATAAGCCCAATCAAAGCTTATTCGACGTCTTTCTAAGCATATGAAAGCGAAAAGAAGGTGTGGTGTTATTTTGGTATTATTACACACACTTTGCGAATTCGGTGTCAAAGTGCATTAACACCGAAGAACACGACATGAAATAAGCAAAATCCAAGATTCTTCTTTCTATGTAGCTGGAACCCAAAACAACCTGTTTTGTTATGTTTAGGCTTGTTAAACTTCGCTTTGCTATTTGTGGGTGAATGAACACCGAAAGAACAATCCAAGTCCTCTTTCTATTGTGATGGAATCAAAACACCTAAGCTTGATTTTGGCTGATAAGAAACATTTCACTCTGCGATTTTTGGGTGAATGTGCATTCTAACCACAAAAACACCAATTTTGAAATAAGCCCAATCAAAGCTTATTCGTCGTCTTTCTACGCATATGAAAGTGAAAAGACGCTGTTGTGTTATATTGGTATCATTCCACAAACCTTGCGAATTCGGTGTCAATGTGCATTAAGACCGAAGAACACGTCATGAAATAAGTAAAATCCAAGATTCCTCTTTCTATGTAGCTGGAACCGAAAACAACCTGTTTTGTTTTGTTTAGGCTTGTTAAACTTCGCTTTGCTATTTGTGGGTGAATGAACACCGAAAGAACAATCCAAGTCCTCTTTCTATTGTGATGGAACCAAAACACCTAAGCTTGATTTTGGCTGATAAGAAACATTTCACTCTGCGATTTTTGGGTGAATGTGCATTCTAACCACAAAAACACCAATTTTGAAATAAGCCCAATCAAAGCCTATTCGTCGTCTTCCTACGCATATGAAAGCGAAAAGACGGTGTTGTGTTATTTTGGTATCATTACACACACTTTGCGAATTCGGTGTCAATGTGCATTAACACCGAAGAATGACATGAAATAAGCAAAATCCAAGATTTTTCTTTCTATGTAGCTGGAACCCAAAACAACCTGTTTTGTTTTGTTTAGGCATGATAAACTTCACTTTGCTATTTGTGGGTGAATGAACACCGAAAGAACAATCCAAGCATAGTCGTCCTCTTTCTATTGTGATGGAACCAAAACACCTAAGCTTGATTTTGGTTGATAAGAAACATTTCACTCTGCGATTTTTGGGTGAATGTGCATTCTAACCACAAAAACACCCATTTTGAAATAAGCCCAATCAAAGCTTATTCGACGTCTTTCTAAGCATATGAAAGCGAAAAGACGGTTTGGTGTTATTTTGGTATCATTACACAAACTTTGCGAATTCTGTGTCAAAGTGCATTAACACTGAAGAACACGACATGAAATAAGCAAAATCCAAGATTCTTCTTTCTATGTAGCTGGAACCCAAAACAACCTGTTTTGTTATGTTTAGGCTTGTTAAACTTCGCTTTGCTATTTGTGGGTGAATGAACACCGAAAGAACAATCCAAGCTTCTTAGTCCTCTTTCTATTGTGATGGAACCAAAACACCTAAGCTTGATTTTGGCTGATAAGAAACATTTCACTCTGCGATTTTTGGGTGAATGTGCATTCTAACCACAAAAACACCAATTTTGAAATAAGCCCAATCAAAGCTTATTCGACGTCTTTCTAAGCATATGAAAGCGAAAAGACGGTGTGGTGTTATTTTGGTATCATTACACACACTTTGCGAATTCTGTGTCAATGTGCATTAACACCGAGGAACACGACATGAAAAAAGCAAAATCCAAGATTCTTCTTTCTATGTAGCTGGAACCGAAAACAACCTGTTTTGTTATGTTTAGGCTTGTTAAACTTCACTTTGCTATTTTTGGTTGAATGAACACCGAAAGAACAATCCAAGCTTCTTAGTCCTCTTTCTATTGTGATGGAACCAAAACACCTAAGCTTGATTTTGGCTGATAAGAAACATTTCACTCTGCGATTTTTGGGTGAATGTGCATTCTAACCACAAAAACACCAATTTTGAAATAAGCCCAATCAAAGCTTATTCGACGTCTTTCTAAGCATATGAAAGCGAAAAGACGGTGTGGTGTTATTTTGGTATCATTACACACACTTTGCGAATTCTGTGTCAAAGTGCATTAACACCGAAGAACACGACATGAAATAAGCAAAACCCAAGATTCTTCTTTCTATGTAGCTGGAACCCAAAACAACCTGTTTTGTTATGTTTAGGCTTGTTAAACTTCGCTTTGCTATTTGTGGGTGAATGAACACCGAAAGAACAATCCAAGCTTCTTAGTCCTCTTTCTATTGTGATGGAACCAAAACACCTAAGCTTGATTTTGGCTGATAAGAAACATTTCACTCTGCGATTTTTGGGTGAATGTGCATTCTAACCACAAAAACACCAATTTTGAAATAAGCCCAATCAAAGCTTATTCGACGTCTTTCTAAGCATATGAAAGCGAAAAGACGGTGTGGTGTTATTTTGGTATCATTACACACACTTTGCGAATTCGGTGTCAAAGTGCATTAACACCGAAGAACACGACATGAAATAAGCAAAATCCAATATTCTTCTTTCTATGTAGCTGGAACCCAAAACAACCTGTTTTGTTATGTTTAGGCTTGTTAAACTTCGCTTTGCTATTTGTGGGTGAATGAACACCGAAAGAACAATCCAAGTCCTCTTTCTATTGTGATGGAACCAAAACACCTAAGCTTGATTTTGGCTGATAAGAAACATTTCACTCTGCGATTTTTGGGTGAATGTGCATTCTAACCACAAAAACACCAATTTTGAAATAAGCCCAATCAAAGCTTATTCGTAGTCTTTCTACGCATATGAAAGTGAAAAGACGCTGTTGTGTTATATTGGTATCATTCCACAAACCTTGCGAATTCGGTGTCAATGTGCATTAACACCGAAGAACACGTCATGAAATAAGTAAAATCCAAGATTCCTCTTTCTATGTAGCTGGAACCGAAAACAACCTGTTTTGTTTTGTTTAGGCTTGTTAAACTTCACTTTGCTATTTGTGGGTGAATGAACACCGAAAGAACAATCCAAGTCCTCTTTCTATTGTGATGGAACCAAAACACCTAAGCTTGATTTTGGCTGATAAGAAACATTTCACTCTGCGATTTTTGGGTGAATGTGCATTCTAACCACAAAAACACCCATTTTGAAATAAGCCCAATCAAAGCTTATTCGACGTCTTTCTAAGCATATGAAAGCGAAAAGACGGTTTGGTGTTATTTTGGTATCATTACACAAACTTTGCGAATTCTGTGTCAAAGTGCATTAACACCGAAGAACACGACATGAAATAAGCAAAATCCAAGATTCTTCTTTCTATGTAGCTGGAACCCAAAACAACCTGTTTTGTTATGTTTAGGCTTGTTAAACTTCGCTTTGCTATTTGTGGGTGAATGAACACCGAAAGAACAATCCAAGCTTCTTAGTCCTCTTTCTATTGTGATGGAACCAAAACACCTAAGCTTGATTTTGGCTGATAAGAAACATTTCACTCTGCGATTTTTGGGTGAATGTGCATTCTAACCACAAAAACACCAATTTTGAAATAAGCCCAATCAAAGCTTATTCGACGTCTTTCTAAGCATATGAAAGCGAAAAGACGGTGTGGTGTTATTTTGGTATCATTACACACACTTTGCGAATTCGGTGTCAATGTGCATTAACACCGAAGAACACGTCATGAAATAAGTAAAATCCAAGATTCCTCTTTCTATGTAGCTGGAACCGAAAACAACCTGTTTTGTTTTGTTTAGGCTTGTTAAACTTCGCTTTCCTATTTGTGGGTGAATGAACACCGAAAGAACAATCCAAGCTTCTTATTCCTCTTTCTATTGTGATGGAACCAAAACACCTAAGCTTGATTTTGGCTGATAAGAAACATTTCACTCTGCGATTTTTGGGTGAATGTGCATTCTAACCACAAAAACACCAATTTTGAAATAAGCCCAATCAAAGCCTATTCGTCGTCTTCCTACGCATATGAAAGCGAAAAGACGGTGTTGTGTTATTTTGGTATCATTACACACACTTTGCGAATTCGGTGTCAATGTGCATTAACACCGAAGAACGACATGAAATAAGCAAAATCCAAGATTTTTCTTTCTATGTAGCTGGAACCTAAAACAACCTGTTTTGTTTTGTTTAGGCATGATAAATTTCACTTTGCTATTTGTGGGTGAATGAACACCGAAAGAACAATCCAAGCATATTCGTCCTCTTTCTATTGTGATGGAACCAAAACACCTAAGCTTGATTTTGGCTGATAAGAAACATTTCACTCTGCGATTTTTGGGTGAATGTGCATTCTAACCACAAAAACACCAATTTTGAAATAAGCCCAATCAAAGCTTATTCGACGTCTTTCTAAGCATATGAAAGCGAAAAGAAGGTGTGGTGTTATTTTGGTATTATTACACACACTTTGCGAATTCGGTGTCAAAGTGCATTAACACCGAAGAACACGACATGAAATAAGCAAAATCCAAGATTCTTCTTTCTATGTAGCTGGAACCCAAAACAACCTGTTTTGTTATGTTTAGGCTTGTTAAACTTCGCTTTGCTATTTGTGGGTGAATGAACACCGAAAGAACAATCCAAGTCCTCTTTCTATTGTGATGGAATCAAAACACCTAAGCTTGATTTTGGCTGATAAGAAACATTTCACTCTGCGATTTTTGGGTGAATGTGCATTCTAACCACAAAAACACCAATTTTGAAATAAGCCCAATCAAAGCTTATTCGTCGTCTTTCTACGCATATGAAAGTGAAAAGACGCTGTTGTGTTATATTGGTATCATTCCACAAACCTTGCGAATTCGGTGTCAATGTGCATTAAGACCGAAGAACACGTCATGAAATAAGTAAAATCCAAGATTCCTCTTTCTATGTAGCTGGAACCGAAAACAACCTGTTTTGTTTTGTTTAGGCTTGTTAAACTTCGCTTTGCTATTTGTGGGTGAATGAACACCGAAAGAACAATCCAAGTCCTCTTTCTATTGTGATGGAACCAAAACACCTAAGCTTGATTTTGGCTGATAAGAAACATTTCACTCTGCGATTTTTGGGTGAATGTGCATTCTAACCACAAAAACACCAATTTTGAAATAAGCCCAATCAAAGCCTATTCGTCGTCTTCCTACGCATATGAAAGCGAAAAGACGGTGTTGTGTTATTTTGGTATCATTACACACACTTTGCGAATTCGGTGTCAATGTGCATTAACACCGAAGAATGACATGAAATAAGCAAAATCCAAGATTTTTCTTTCTATGTAGCTGGAACCCAAAACAACCTGTTTTGTTTTGTTTAGGCATGATAAACTTCACTTTGCTATTTGTGGGTGAATGAACACCGAAAGAACAATCCAAGCATAGTCGTCCTCTTTCTATTGTGATGGAACCAAAACACCTAAGCTTGATTTTGGTTGATAAGAAACATTTCACTCTGCGATTTTTGGGTGAATGTGCATTCTAACCACAAAAACACCCATTTTGAAATAAGCCCAATCAAAGCTTATTCGACGTCTTTCTAAGCATATGAAAGCGAAAAGACGGTTTGGTGTTATTTTGGTATCATTACACAAACTTTGCGAATTCTGTGTCAAAGTGCATTAACACTGAAGAACACGACATGAAATAAGCAAAATCCAAGATTCTTCTTTCTATGTAGCTGGAACCCAAAACAACCTGTTTTGTTATGTTTAGGCTTGTTAAACTTCGCTTTGCTATTTGTGGGTGAATGAACACCGAAAGAACAATCCAAGCTTCTTAGTCCTCTTTCTATTGTGATGGAACCAAAACACCTAAGCTTGATTTTGGCTGATAAGAAACATTTCACTCTGCGATTTTTGGGTGAATGTGCATTCTAACCACAAAAACACCAATTTTGAAATAAGCCCAATCAAAGCTTATTCGACGTCTTTCTAAGCATATGAAAGCGAAAAGACGGTGTGGTGTTATTTTGGTATCATTACACACACTTTGCGAATTCTGTGTCAATGTGCATTAACACCGAGGAACACGACATGAAATAAGCAAAATCCAAGATTCTTCTTTCTATGTAGCTGGAACCGAAAACAACCTGTTTTGTTATGTTTAGGCTTCTTAAACTTCACTTTGCTATTTTTGGTTGAATGAACACCGAAAGAACAATCCAAGCTTCTTAGTCCTCTTTCTATTGTGATGGAACCAAAACACCTAAGCTTGATTTTGGCTGATAAGAAACATTTCACTCTGCGATTTTTGGGTGAATGTGCATTCTAACCACAAAAACACCAATTTTGAAATAAGCCCAATCAAAGCTTATTCGACGTCTTTCTAAGCATATGAAAGCGAAAAGACGGTGTGGTGTTATTTTGGTATCATTACACACACTTTGCGAATTCTGTGTCAAAGTGCATTAACACCGAAGAACACGACATGAAATAAGCAAAACCCAAGATTCTTCTTTCTATGTAGCTGGAACCCAAAACAACCTGTTTTGTTATGTTTAGGCTTGTTAAACTTCGCTTTGCTATTTGTGGGTGAATGAACACCGAAAGAACAATCCAAGCTTCTTAGTCCTCTTTCTATTGTGATGGAACCAAAACACCTAAGCTTGATTTTGGCTGATAAGAAACATTTCACTCTGCGATTTTTGGGTGAATGTGCATTCTAACCACAAAAACACCAATTTTGAAATAAGCCCAATCAAAGCTTATTCGACGTCTTTCTAAGCATATGAAAGCGAAAAGACGGTGTGGTGTTATTTTGGTATCATTACACACACTTTGCGAATTCTGTGTCAAAGTGCATTAACACCGAAGAACACGACATGAAATAAGCAAAACCCAAGATTCTTCTTTCTATGTAGCTGGAACCCAAAACAACCTGTTTTGTTATGTTTAGGCTTGTTAAACTTCGCTTTGCTATTTGTGGGTGAATGAACACCGAAAGAACAATCCAAGCTTCTTAGTCCTCTTTCTATTGTGATGGAACCAAAACACCTAAGCTTGATTTTGGCTGATAAGAAACATTTCACTCTGCGATTTTTGGGTGAATGTGCATTCTAACCACAAAAACACCAATTTTGAAATAAGCCCAATCAAAGCTTATTCGACGTCTTTCTAAGCATATGAAAGCGAAAAGACGGTGTGGTGTTATTTTGGTATCATTACATACACTTTGCGAATTCGGTGTCAAAGTGCATTAACACCGAAGAACACGACATGAAATAAGCAAAATCCAATATTCTTCTTTCTATGTAGCTGGAACCCAAAACAACCTGTTTTGTTATGTTTAGGCTTGTTAAACTTCGCTTTGCTATTTGTGGGTGAATGAACACCGAAAGAACAATCCAAGTCCTCTTTCTATTGTGATGGAACCAAAACACCTAAGCTTGATTTTGGCTGATAAGAAACATTTCACTCTGCGATTTTTGGGTGAATGTGCATTCTAACCACAAAAACACCAATTTTGAAATAAGCCCAATCAAAGCTTATTCGTAGTCTTTCTACGCATATGAAAGTGAAAAGACGCTGTTGTGTTATATTGGTATCATTCCACAAACCTTGCGAATTCGGTTTCAATGTGCATTAACACCGAAGAACACGTCATGAAATAAGTAAAATCCAAGATTCCTCTTTCTATGTAGCTGGAACCGAAAACAACCTGTTTTGTTTTGTTTAGGCTTGTTAAACTTCACTTTGCTATTTGTGGGTGAATGAACACCGAAAGAACAATCCAAGTCCTCTTTCTATTGTGATGGAACCAAAACACCTAAGCTTGATTTTGGCTGATAAGAAACATTTCACTCTGCGATTTTTGGGTGAATGTGCATTCTAACCACAAAAACACCCATTTTGAAATAAGCCCAATCAAAGCCTATTCGTCGTCTTCCTACGCATATGAAAGCGAAAAGACGGTGTTGTGTTATTTTGGTATCATTACACACACTTTGCGAATTCTGTGTCAAAGTGCATTAACACCGAAGAACACGACATGAAATAAGCAAAATCCAAGATTCTTCTTTTTATGTAGCTGGATCCCAATACAACCTGTTTTGTTATGTTTAGGCTTGTTAAACTTCGCTTTGCTATTTGTCGGTGAATGAACACCGAAAGAACAATCCAAGCTTCTTATTCCTCTTTCTATTGTGATGGAACCAAAACACCTAAGCTTGATTTTGGCTGATAAGAAACATTTCACTCTGCGATTTTTGGGTGAATGTGCATTCTAACCACAAAAACACCAATTTTGAAATAAGCCCAATCAAAGCTTATTCGTCGTCTTTCTACGCATATGAAAGTGAAAAGACGCTGTTGTGTTATTTTGGTATCATTCCAGAATCTTTGCGAATTCTGTGTCAAAGTGCATTAACACCGAAGAACACGACATGAAATAAGCAAAATCCAAGATTCTTCTTTCTATGTAGCTGGAACCCAAAACAACCTGTTTTGTTATGTTTAGGCTTGTTAAACTTCACTTTGCTATTTGTGGGTGAATGAACACCGAAAGAACAATCCAAGCTTCTTAGTCCTCTTTCTATTGTGATGGAACCAAAAGACCTAAGCTTGATTTTGGCTGATAAGAAACATTTCACTCTGCGATTTTTGGGTGAATGTGCATTCTAACCACAAAAACACCAATTTTGAAATAAGCCCAATCAAAGCTTATTCGTCGTCTTTCTACGCATATGAAAGTGAAAAGACGCTGTTGTGTTATATTGGTATCATTCCACAAACTTTGCGAATTCTGTGTCAAAGTGCATTAACACTGAAGAACACGACATGAAATAAGCAAAATCCAAGATTCTTCTTTCTATGTAGCTGGAACCCAAAACAACCTGTTTTGTTATGTTTAGGCTTGTTAAACTTCGCTTTGCTATTTGTGGGTGAATGAACACCGAAAGAACAATCCAAGCATATTCGTCCTCTTTCTATTGTGATGGAACCAAAACACCTAAGCTTGATTTTGGCTGATAAGAAACATTTCACTCTGCGATTTTTGGGTGAATGTGCATTCTAACCACAAAAACACCAATTTTGAAATAAGCCCAATCAAAGCTTATTCGACGTCTTTCTAAGCATATGAAAGCGAAAAGACGGTGTGGTGTTATTTTGGTATCATTACACACACTTTGCGAATTCTGTGTCAATGTGCATTAACACCGAGGAACACGACATGAAATAAGCAAAATCCAAGATTCTTCTTTCTATGTAGCTGGAACCGAAAACAACCTGTTTTGTTATGTTTAGGCTTGTTAAACTTCACTTTGCTATTTTTGGTTGAATGAACACCGAAAGAACAATCCAAGCTTCTTAGTCCTCTTTCTATTGTGATGGAACCAAAACACCTAAGCTTGATTTTGGCTGATAAGAAACATTTCACTCTGCGATTTTTGGGTGAATGTGCATTCTAACCACAAAAACACCAATTTTGAAATAAGCCCAATCAAAGCTTATTCGACGTCTTTCTAAGCATATGAAAGCGAAAAGACGGTGTGGTGTTATTTTGGTATCATTACACACACTTTGCGAATTCTGTGTCAAAGTGCATTAACACCGAAGAACACGACATGAAATAAGCAAAACCCAAGATTCTTCTTTCTATGTAGCTGGAACCCAAAACAACCTGTTTTGTTATGTTTAGGCTTGTTAAACTTCGCTTTGCTATTTGTGGGTGAATGAACACCGAAAGAACAATCCAAGCTTCTTAGTCCTCTTTCTATTGTGATGGAACCAAAACACCTAAGCTTGATTTTGGCTGATAAGAAACATTTCACTCTGCGATTTTTGGGTGAATGTGCATTCTAACCACAAAAACACCAATTTTGAAATAAGCCCAATCAAAGCTTATTCGACGTCTTTCTAAGCATATGAAAGCGAAAAGACGGTGTGGTGTTATTTTGGTATCATTACACACACTTTGCGAATTCGGTGTCAAAGTGCATTAACACCGAAGAACACGACATGAAATAAGCAAAATCCAATATTCTTCTTTCTATGTAGCTGGAACCCAAAACAACCTGTTTTGTTATGTTTAGGCTTGTTAAACTTCGCTTTGCTATTTGTGGGTGAATGAACACCGAAAGAACAATCCAAGTCCTCTTTCTATTGTGATGGAACCAAAACACCTAAGCTTGATTTTGGCTGATAAGAAACATTTCACTCTGCGATTTTTGGGTGAATGTGCATTCTAACCACAAAAACACCAATTTTGAAATAAGCCCAATCAAAGCTTATTCGTAGTCTTTCTACGCATATGAAAGTGAAAAGACGCTGTTGTGTTATATTGGTATCATTCCACAAACCTTGCGAATTCGGTGTCAATGTGCATTAACACCGAAGAACACGTCATGAAATAAGTAAAATCCAAGATTCCTCTTTCTATGTAGCTGGAACCGAAAACAACCTGTTTTGTTTTGTTTAGGCTTGTTAAACTTCACTTTGCTATTTGTGGGTGAATGAACACCGAAAGAACAATCCAAGTCCTCTTTCTATTGTGATGGAACCAAAACACCTAAGCTTGATTTTGGCTGATAAGAAACATTTCACTCTGCGATTTTTGGGTGAATGTGCATTCTAACCACAAAAACACCCATTTTGAAATAAGCCCAATCAAAGCCTATTCGTCGTCTTCCTACGCATATGAAAGCGAAAAGACGGTGTTGTGTTATTTTGGTATCATTACACACACTTTGCGAATTCGGTGTCAATGTGCATTAACACCGAAGAACGACATGAAATAAGCAAAATCCAAGATTTTTCTTTCTATGTAGCTGGAACCCAAAACAACCTGTTTTGTTTTGTTTAGGCATGATAAACTTCACTTTGCTATTTGTGGGTGAATGAACACCGAAAGAACAATCCAAGCATAGTCGTCCTCTTTCTATTGTGATGGAACCAAAACACCTAAGCTTGATTTTGGTTGATAAGAAACATTTCACTCTGCGATTTTTGGGTGAATGTGCATTCTAACCACAAAAACACCCATTTTGAAATAAGCCCAATCAAAGCTTATTCGACGTCTTTCTAAGCATATGAAAGCGAAAAGACGGTTTGGTGTTATTTTGGTATCATTACACAAACTTTGCGAATTCTGTGTCAAAGTGCATTAACACTGAAGAACACGACATGAAATAAGCAAAATCCAAGATTCTTCTTTCTATGTGGCTGGAACCCAAAACAACCTGTTTTGTTATGTTTAGGCTTGTTAAACTTCGCTTTGCTATTTGTGGGTGAATGAACACCGAAAGAACAATCCAAGCTTCTTAGTCCTCTTTCTATTGTGATGGAACCAAAACACCTAAGCTTGATTTTGGCTGATAAGAAACATTTCACTCTGCGATTTTTGGGTGAATGTGCATTCTAACCACAAAAACACCAATTTTGAAATAAGCCCAATCAAAGCTTATTCGACGTCTTTCTAAGCATATGAAAGCGAAAAGACGCTGTTGTGTTATTTTGGTATCATTACACACACTTTGCGAATTCTGTGTCAATGTGCATTAACACCGAGGAACACGACATGAAATAAGCAAAATCCAAGATTCTTCTTTCTATGTAGCTGGAACCGAAAACAACCTGTTTTGTTATATTTAGGCTTGTTAAACTTCACTCTGCTATTTTTGGTTGAATGAACACCGAAAGAACAATCCAAGCTTCTTAGTCCTCTTTCTATTGTGATGGAACCAAAACACCTAAGCTTGATTTTGGCTGATAAGAAACATTTCACTCTGCGATTTTTGGGTGAATGTGCATTCTAACCACAAAAACACCAATTTTGAAATAAGCCCAATCAAAGCTTATTCGACGTCTTTCTAAGCATATGAAAGCGAAAAGACGGTGTGGTGTTATTTTGGTATCATTACACACACTTTGCGAATTCTTTGTCAAAGTGCATTAACACCATAGAACACGACATGAAATAAGCAAAATCCAAGATTCTTCTTTCTATGTAGCTGGAACCCAAAACAACCTGTTTTGTTATGTTTAGGCTTGTTAAACTTCGCTTTGCTATTTGTGGGTGAATGAACACCGAAAGAACAATGCAAGCTTCTTAGTCCTTTTTCTATTGTGATGGAACCAAAACACCTAAGCTTGATTTTGGCTGATAAGAAACATTTCACTCTGCGATTTTTGGGTGAATGTGCATTCTAACCACAAAAACACCAATTTTGAAATAAGCCCAATCAAAGCTTATTCGACGTCTTTCTAAGCATATGAAAGCGAAAAGACGGTGTGGTGTTATTTTGGTATCATTACACACACTTTGCGAATTCGGTGTCAATGTGCATTAACACCGAAGAACACGTCATGAAATAAGTAAAATCCAAGATTCCTCTTTCTATGTAGCTGGAACCGAAAACAACCTGTTTTGTTTTGTTTAGGCTTGTTAAACTTCGCTTTCCTATTTGTGGGTGAATGAACACCGAAAGAACAATCCAAGCTTCTTAGTCCTCTTTCTATTGTGATGGAACCAAAACACCTAAGCTTGATTTTGGCTGATAAGAAACATTTCACTCTGCGATTTTTGGGTGAATGTGCATTCTAACCACAAAAACACCAATTTTGAAATAAGCCCAATCAAAGCCTATTTGTCGTCTTCCTACGCATATGAAAGCGAAAAGACGGTGTTATGTTATTTTGGTATCATTACACACACTTTGCGAATTCGGTGTCAATGTGCATTAACACCGAAGAACGACATGAAATAAGCAAAATCCAAGATTTTTCTTTCTATGTAGCTGGAACCCAAAACAACCTGTTTTGTTTTGTTTAGGCATGATAAACTTCACTTTGCTATTTGTGGGTGAATAAACACCGAAAGAACAATCCAAGCATATTCGTCCTCTTTCTATTGTGATGGAACCAAAGCACCTAAGCTTGATTTTGGTTGATAAGAAACATTTCATTCTGCTATTTTTGGGTGAATGTGCATTCTATCCACAAAAACACCAATTTTGAAATAAGCCCAATCAAAGCCTATTCCTCGTCTTCCTACGCATATGAAAGCGAAAAGACGGTGTTGTGTTATTTTGGTATCATTACACACACTTTGCGAATTCGGTGTCAATGTGCATTAACACCGAAGAACGACATGAAATAAGCAAAATCCAAGATTTTTCTTTCTATGTAGCTGGAACCCAAAACAACCTGTTTTGTTTTGTTTAGGCATGATAAACTTCACTTTGCTATTTGTGGGTGAATGAACACCGAAAGAACAATCCAAGCATATTCGTCCTCTTTCTATTGTGATGGAACCAAAACACCTAAGCTTGATTTTGGTTGATAAGAAACATTTCATTCTGCTATTTTTGGGTGAATGTGCATTCTATCCACAAAAACACCAATTTTGAAATAAGCCCAATCAAAGCTTATTCGACGTCTTTCTAAGCATATGAAAGCGAAAAGACGGTGTGGTGTTATTTTGGTATCATTACACACACTTTGCGAATTCGGTGTCAAAGTGCATTAACACCATAGAAAACGACATGAAATAAGCAAAATCCAAGATTCTTCTTTCTATGTAGCTGGAACCCAAAACAACCTGTTTTGTTATGTTTAGGCTTGTTAAACTTCGCTTTGCTATTTGTGGGTGAATGAACACCGAAAGAACAATCCAAGCTTCTTAGTCCTCTTTCTATTGTGATGGAACCAAAACACCTAAGCTTGATTTTGGCTGATAAGAAACATTTCACTCTGCGATTTTTGGGTGAATGTGCATTCTAACCACAAAAACACCAATTTTGAAATAAGCCCAATCAAAGCCTATTCGTCGTCTTCCTACGCATATGAAAGCGAAAAGACGGTGTTGTGTTATTTTGGTATCATTACACACACTTTGCGAATTCGGTGTCAATGTGCATTAACACCGAAGAACGACATGAAATAAGCAAAATCCAAGATTTTTCTTTCTATGTAGCTGGAACCCAAAACAACCTGTTTTGTTTTGTTTAGGCATGATAAACTTCACTTTGCTATTTGTGGGTGAATGAACACCGAAAGAACAATCCAAGCATAGTCGTCCTCTTTGTATTGTGATGGAACCAAAACACCTAAGCTTGATTTTGGTTGATAAGAAACATTTCACTCTGCGATTTTTGGGTGAATGTGCATTCTAACCACAAAAACACCCATTTTGAAATAAGCCCAATCAAAGCTTATTCGACGTCTTTCTAAGCATATGAAAGCGAAAAGACGGTTTGGTGTTATTTTGGTATCATTACACAAACTTTGCGAATTCTGTGTCAAAGTGCATTAACACTGAAGAACACGACATGAAATAAGCAAAATCCAAGATTCTTCTTTCTATGTAGCTGGAACCGAAAACAACCTGTTTTGTTATGTTTAGGCTTGTTAAACTTCGCTTTGCTATTTGTGGGTGAATGAACACCGAAAGAACAATCCAAGCTTCTTATTCCTCTTTCTATTGTGATGGAACCAAAACACCTAAGCTTGATTTTGGCTGATAAGAAACATTTCACTCTGCGATTTTTGGGTGAATGTGCATTCTAACCACAAAAACACCAATTTTGAAATAAGCCCAATCAAAGCTTATTCGACGTCTTTCTAAGCATATGAAAGCGAAAAGACGGTGTGGTGTTATTTTGGTATCATTACACACACTTTGCGAATTCTTTGTCAAAGTGCATTAACACCATAGAACACGACATGAAATAAGCAAAATCCAAGATTCTTCTTTCTATGTAGCTGGAACCCAAAACAACCTGTTTTGTTATGTTTAGGCTTGTTAAACTTCGCTTTGCTATTTGTGGGTGAATGAACACCGAAAGAACAATGCAAGCTTCTTAGTCCTTTTTCTATTGTGATGGAACCAAAACACCTAAGCTTGATTTTGGCTGATAAGAAACATTTCACTCTGCGATTTTTGGGTGAATGTGCATTCTAACCACAAAAACACCAATTTTGAAATAAGCCCAATCAAAGCTTATTCGACGTCTTTCTAAGCATATGAAAGCGAAAAGACGGTGTGGTGTTATTTTGGTATCATTACACACACTTTGCGAATTCGGTGTCAATGTGCATTAACACCGAAGAACACGTCATGAAATAAGTAAAATCCAAGATTCCTCTTTCTATGTAGCTGGAACCGAAAACAACCTGTTTTGTTTTGTTTAGGCTTGTTAAACTTCGCTTTCCTATTTGTGGGTGAATGAACACCGAAAGAACAATCCAAGCTTCTTAGTCCTCTTTCTATTGTGATGGAACCAAAACACCTAAGCTTGATTTTGGCTGATAAGAAACATTTCACTCTGCGATTTTTGGGTGAATGTGCATTCTAACCACAAAAACACCAATTTTGAAATAAGCCCAATCAAAGCCTATTTG
Source organism: Podarcis melisellensis (assembly GCF_964234715.1). Taxonomy (NCBI): domain Eukaryota; kingdom Metazoa; phylum Chordata; class Lepidosauria; order Squamata; family Lacertidae; genus Podarcis; species Podarcis melisellensis. The sequence continues at coordinate 186,138 of NW_028113145.1, read as the reverse complement.
TCGTCTTCCTACGCATATGAAAGCGAAAAGACGGTGTTATGTTATTTTGGTATCATTACACACACTTTGCGAATTCGGTGTCAATGTGCATTAACACCGAAGAACGACATGAAATAAGCAAAATCCAAGATTTTTCTTTCTATGTAGCTGGAACCCAAAACAACCTGTTTTGTTTTGTTTAGGCATGATAAACTTCACTTTGCTATTTGTGGGTGAATAAACACCGAAAGAACAATCCAAGCATATTCGTCCTCTTTCTATTGTGATGGAACCAAAGCACCTAAGCTTGATTTTGGTTGATAAGAAACATTTCATTCTGCTATTTTTGGGTGAATGTGCATTCTATCCACAAAAACACCAATTTTGAAATAAGCCCAATCAAAGCCTATTCCTCGTCTTCCTACGCATATGAAAGCGAAAAGACGGTGTTGTGTTATTTTGGTATCATTACACACACTTTGCGAATTCGGTGTCAATGTGCATTAACACCGAAGAACGACATGAAATAAGCAAAATCCAAGATTTTTCTTTCTATGTAGCTGGAACCCAAAACAACCTGTTTTGTTTTGTTTAGGCATGATAAACTTCACTTTGCTATTTGTGGGTGAATGAACACCGAAAGAACAATCCAAGCATATTCGTCCTCTTTCTATTGTGATGGAACCAAAACACCTAAGCTTGATTTTGGTTGATAAGAAACATTTCATTCTGCTATTTTTGGGTGAATGTGCATTCTATCCACAAAAACACCAATTTTGAAATAAGCCCAATCAAAGCTTATTCGACGTCTTTCTAAGCATATGAAAGCGAAAAGACGGTGTGGTGTTATTTTGGTATCATTACACACACTTTGCGAATTCGGTGTCAAAGTGCATTAACACCATAGAAAACGACATGAAATAAGCAAAATCCAAGATTCTTCTTTCTATGTAGCTGGAACCCAAAACAACCTGTTTTGTTATGTTTAGGCTTGTTAAACTTCGCTTTGCTATTTGTGGGTGAATGAACACCGAAAGAACAATCCAAGCTTCTTAGTCCTCTTTCTATTGTGATGGAACCAAAACACCTAAGCTTGATTTTGGCTGATAAGAAACATTTCACTCTGCGATTTTTGGGTGAATGTGCATTCTAACCACAAAAACACCAATTTTGAAATAAGCCCAATCAAAGCCTATTCGTCGTCTTCCTACGCATATGAAAGCGAAAAGACGGTGTTGTGTTATTTTGGTATCATTACACACACTTTGCGAATTCGGTGTCAATGTGCATTAACACCGAAGAACGACATGAAATAAGCAAAATCCAAGATTTTTCTTTCTATGTAGCTGGAACCCAAAACAACCTGTTTTGTTTTGTTTAGGCATGATAAACTTCACTTTGCTATTTGTGGGTGAATGAACACCGAAAGAACAATCCAAGCATAGTCGTCCTCTTTGTATTGTGATGGAACCAAAACACCTAAGCTTGATTTTGGTTGATAAGAAACATTTCACTCTGCGATTTTTGGGTGAATGTGCATTCTAACCACAAAAACACCCATTTTGAAATAAGCCCAATCAAAGCTTATTCGACGTCTTTCTAAGCATATGAAAGCGAAAAGACGGTTTGGTGTTATTTTGGTATCATTACACAAACTTTGCGAATTCTGTGTCAAAGTGCATTAACACTGAAGAACACGACATGAAATAAGCAAAATCCAAGATTCTTCTTTCTATGTAGCTGGAACCGAAAACAACCTGTTTTGTTATGTTTAGGCTTGTTAAACTTCGCTTTGCTATTTGTGGGTGAATGAACACCGAAAGAACAATCCAAGCTTCTTATTCCTCTTTCTATTGTGATGGAACCAAAACACCTAAGCTTGATTTTGGCTGATAAGAAACATTTCACTCTGCGATTTTTGGGTGAATGTGCATTCTAACCACAAAAACACCAATTTTGAAATAAGCCCAATCAAAGCTTATTCGACGTCTTTCTAAGCATATGAAAGCGAAAAGACGCTGTTGTGTTATTTTGGTATCATTACACACACTTTGCGAATTCTGTGTCAATGTGCATTAACACCGAGGAACACGACATGAAATAAGCAAAATCCAAGATTCTTCTTTCTATGTAGCTGGAACCGAAAACAACCTGTTTTGTTATATTTAGGCTTGTTAAACTTCACTCTGCTATTTTTGGTTGAATGAACACCGAAAGAACAATCCAAGCTTCTTAGTCCTCTTTCTATTGTGATGGAACCAAAACACCTAAGCTTGATTTTGGCTGATAAGAAACATTTCACTCTGCGATTTTTGGGTGAATGTGCATTCTAACCACAAAAACACCAATTTTGAAATAAGCCCAATCAAAGCTTATTCGACGTCTTTCTAAGCATATGAAAGCGAAAAGACGGTGTGGTGTTATTTTGGTATCATTACACACACTTTGCGAATTCTTTGTCAAAGTGCATTAACACCATAGAACACGACATGAAATAAGCAAAATCCAAGATTCTTCTTTCTATGTAGCTGGAACCCAAAACAACCTGTTTTGTTATGTTTAGGCTTGTTAAACTTCGCTTTGCTATTTGTGGGTGAATGAACACCGAAAGAACAATGCAAGCTTCTTAGTCCTCTTTCTATTGTGATGGAACCAAAACACCTAAGCTTGATTTTGGCTGATAAGAAACATTTCACTCTGCGATTTTTGGGTGAATGTGCATTCTAACCACAAAAACACCAATTTTGAAATAAGCCCAATCAAAGCTTATTCGACGTCTTTCTAAGCATATGAAAGCGAAAAGACGGTGTGGTGTTATTTTGGTATCATTACACACACTTTGCGAATTCGGTGTCAATGTGCATTAACACCGAAGAACACGTCATGAAATAAGTAAAATCCAAGATTCCTCTTTCTATGTAGCTGGAACCGAAAACAACCTGTTTTGTTTTGTTTAGGCTTGTTAAACTTCGCTTTCCTATTTGTGGGTGAATGAACACCGAAAGAACAATCCAAGCTTCTTAGTCCTCTTTCTATTGTGATGGAACCAAAACACCTAAGCTTGATTTTGGCTGATAAGAAACATTTCACTCTGCGATTTTTGGGTGAATGTGCATTCTAACCACAAAAACACCAATTTTGAAATAAGCCCAATCAAAGCCTATTTGTCGTCTTCCTACGCATATGAAAGCGAAAAGACGGTGTTATGTTATTTTGGTATCATTACACACACTTTGCGAATTCGGTGTCTATGTGCATTAACACCGAAGAACGACATGAAATAAGCAAAATCCAAGATTTTTCTTTCTATGTAGCTGGAACCCAAAACAACCTGTTTTGTTTTGTTTAGGCATGATAAACTTCACTTTGCTATTTGTGGGTGAATGAACACCGAAAGAACAATCCAAGCATATTCGTCCTCTTTCTATTGTGATGGAACCAAAGCACCTAAGCTTGATTTTGGTTGATAAGAAACATTTCATTCTGCTATTTTTGGGTGAATGTGCATTCTATCCACAAAAACACCAATTTTGAAATAAGCCCAATCAAAGCCTATTCGTCGTCTTCCTACGCATATGAAAGCGAAAAGACGGTGTTGTGTTATTTTGGTATCATTACACACACTTTGCGAATTCGGTGTCAATGTGCATTAACACCGAAGAACGACATGAAATAAGCAAAATCCAAGATTTTTCTTTCTATGTAGCTGGAACCCAAAACAACATGTTTTGTTTTGTTTAGGCATGATAAACTTCACTTTGCTATTTGTGGGTGAATGAACACCGAAAGAACAATCCAAGCATATTCGTCCTCTTTCTATTGTGATGGAACCAAAACACCTAAGCTTGATTTTGGTTGATAAGAAACATTTCATTCTGCTATTTTTGGGTGAATGTGCATTCTATCCACAAAAACACCAATTTTGAAATAAGCCCAATCAAAGCTTATTCGACGTCTTTCTAAGCATATGAAAGCGAAAAGACGGTGTGGTGTTATTTTGGTATCATTACACACACTTTGCGAATTCGGTGTCAAAGTGCATTAACACCATAGAAAACGACATGAAATAAGCAAAATCCAAGATTCTTCTTTCTATGTAGCTGGAACCCAAAACAACCTGTTTTGTTATGTTTAGGCTTGTTAAACTTCGCTTTGCTATTTGTGGGTGAATGAACACCGAAAGAACAATCCAAGCTTCTTAGTCCTCTTTCTATTGTGATGGAACCAAAACACCTAAGCTTGATTTTGGCTGATAAGAAACATTTCACTCTGCGATTTTTGGGTGAATGTGCATTCTAACCACAAAAACACCAATTTTGAAATAAGCCCAATCAAAGCCTATTCGTCGTCTTCCTACGCATATGAAAGCGAAAAGACGGTGTTGTGTTATTTTGGTATCATTACACACACTTTGCGAATTCGGTGTCAATGTGCATTAACACCGAAGAACGACATGAAATAAGCAAAATCCAAGATTTTTCTTTCTATGTAGCTGGAACCCAAAACAACCTGTTTTGTTTTGTTTAGGCATGATAAACTTCACTTTGCTATTTGTGGGTGAATGAACACCGAAAGAACAATCCAAGCATAGTCGTCCTCTTTGTATTGTGATGGAACCAAAACACCTAAGCTTGATTTTGGTTGATAAGAAACATTTCACTCTGCGATTTTTGGGTGAATGTGCATTCTAACCACAAAAACACCCATTTTGAAATAAGCCCAATCAAAGCTTATTCGACGTCTTTCTAAGCATATGAAAGCGAAAAGACGGTTTGGTGTTATTTTGGTATCATTACACAAACTTTGCGAATTCTGTGTCAAAGTGCATTAACACTGAAGAACACGACATGAAATAAGCAAAATCCAAGATTCTTCTTTCTATGTAGCTGGAACCGAAAACAACCTGTTTTGTTATGTTTAGGCTTGTTAAACTTCGCTTTGCTATTTGTGGGTGAATGAACACCGAAAGAACAATCCAAGCTTCTTATTCCTCTTTCTATTGTGATGGAACCAAAACACCTAAGCTTGATTTTGGCTGATAAGAAACATTTCACTCTGCGATTTTTGGGTGAATGTGCATTCTAACCACAAAAACACCAATTTTGAAATAAGCCCAATCAAAGCTTATTCATCGTCTTTCTTCGCATATGAAAGTGAAAAGACGCTGTTGTGTTATTTTGGTATCATTCCACAAACCTTGCGAATTCGGTGTCAATGTGCATTAACTCCGAAGAACACGTCACGAAATAAGTAAAATCCAAGATTCCTCTTTCTATGTAGCTGGAACCGAAAACAGCCTGCTTTGGTTTGTTTAGGCTTGTTAAACTTCACTTTGCTATTTGTCGGTGAATGAACACCGAAAGAACAATCCAAGCTTCTTAGTCCTCTTTCTATTGTGATGGAACCAAAACACCTAAGCTTGATTTTGGCTGATAAGAAACATTTCACTCTGCGATTTTTGGGTGAATGTGCATTCTAACCACAAAAACACCAATTTTGAAATAAGCCCAATCAAAGAATATGAAAGCGAAAAGACGGTGTGGTGTTATTTTGGTATCTGTCAGGGACTGCCGCTAGGTCCCAGCTCACAGAGGACCAACGCCCAGTGGATCTTATATACAAAAGTCTTTATTGAAGTTTAGTTTCCATTTCCAAGCTCTGGGCGCGCAGACCCCACGTCTTGACGCTAGACCGGCTAAGTTCCCTCTGACTCGCTGCTAAAGCCACACCACTTTACGATTCTCGCTTTGCTCCACCTCCTACGCTGCTCCTTCCTACGCTGGGTCCTTCTGCCCTCAGGGGTTATCTCTTTCCTCAATTCCTCTGACGCTGACCCCCCTGAGCTCCACCCTTCCTTCCGGCGGGCTTTAGGACCTGGCTCCCTGTCCGGACTCCCTGCTGTGCCGCTCGCCTGTACATTTGAACTTGGCCCGCGCGCCCAGCCGGTAACCTTCCTTCTGACCGTTTCCCCGCTTCCGGATGTGGGCGTGGCCAACCCTGCCTCCTCTCCTCCCTCCGGTGACAAGAACACTGGTCCCGACTCCTGGGACTCCCCCTCCCCACTGCGCTCAGGTGGGGAAGCTGGTCCCGATTTCCAACTGCTGCTCAGGGACTCCCCGCTGGCCCCTCCCTCCTGAGGTTTCTCCCTTGGAACCTCCCTTGCTCTGGCCATCGGTGCTCCCTTCTGTGAGTCCTCCGATTCGCTAGAGAGGCTTGAGTCATGACTCTGGTAACTGTCACTGCCTGCACCCCCTTCGTCCTCTTCCTCCTCACTCTCCATTTGCTCCCCCTCCTGTGTCTCTCCTTCTGAACCCCTGACATCCACCCCCCTCGAAGCCCCCCTTCCCCCCTCCCCCTCTTCCGGTGCGGGTTCCGGGTGCTCCCGTTCTGTGGGGGTGAGTCCGGGATACAGCTCGTCCCCTGAGGCATGCAACCCTCGGGATAAGTCCGGGAAGTCCCCCATGGGCTCGTCGACGGGGATCTCCTCCGCTTCCATCTCCTGCGCAGCGTGCTCAAAATCTGATGCTGCCCCCAAATCACCCAAGAGCCCCCCTCCCCCTGTCGCCTGAAGAGGATCCATTTCCCAGGGACCCTTCGGCACGTCTCTGCGCCAACCCACTTCGGGCTGGTCTTCCCACCAATAAGATCCCCCCGTGCCAAAACCTGAGAGCGATCCCTCCGGGGAGCTGCCTCCCTGGGCCGAGTCCTCAGCTGACGAGAAACCCCGGAAAGTGCTGGCCGAGAGTGTGGGTGTGAACAGACAATCCTCGAAAAAGCCTGCCGGCATAGGCTTGTGCGGGAAAAGTGTGTGGAATTCTTCCTTGAGCAACTGCTCCTGCACTGCGTAATCCGGCACCCACCTGTTGGCGCTGGCCGGGGTGTCCTCTGTGGCGAGAAGATATTCAATCCCGTCCTCCCCCCACCTTGAGTCTAAAATCTCTGTGGCTTCATTAAGTGGCTCCCCTCTCGGCGACCCCCCTTTCTTGGGCGCTTCCCTGAACGGGTCTGGCGCCGTCCCTGGTGCCTGAAACCTGTGGGGCTCTCTGTAGGGTGTGAGCACTGATCTATGAAAGACCGGGTGCATTCTGGACCCCTCTGGGAGCGTCAACCGGAAGGCCACTGAGTTGATCTGTGCCTCTACTTGGTAAGGCCCTAGCTGCTTGTGCCCGAGCTTCTTTTTAGCCAACGATCTGGCCGGAACTGCCTGGGCTGCTAACCAGACCCAGTCTCCCACCTGGATGTCTTCCCCAACCCTCCTGTGTCGGTCTGCCTGCACTTTGTACGCCTGTTTCGCCATCTCTAACTGCCTCCTGAGCTGCTCGTGGATCTCCTGCAACTCTGCTGCCACGGCCTCTGCTCCCTGCGGCTCCCCCTCCCTCACTGTGTCCAAACCCGGGAAGGTTCTGGGATGCCGCCCGTTGTTGGCGAAAAACGGTGCCACCCCCGTGGACCCGTGCTTCGTGTTGTTGTAGGCAAACTCGGCCAACGGTAGATAGTCCACCCAGGTCGAGGGCTGCTGGTTCGCGTAGCATCTTAGGTACTGCTGCATGATGGCGTTGACCCTCTCCGCCTGCCCGTTAGTCTGCGGGTGCCTCGCCGACGCCAGGCTGACCTTGACGTTCAGGAAACCCATCAGCTTCTGCCAGAAGTTGGAGATGAACTGGCGCCCCCTGTCTGACAAAATGGATCGTGGTAGGCCATGCACCCTGAACACGTGGTCTATAAACAGTTTAGCGGTCTGCTCGGCCGTGGCCACCTTCGCGCAAGGAATGAAGTGGGCCATCTTGGTGAACAGGTCTACTACCACGAGCACTGCCGTCTTGCCCCTCGAACTGGGCAGATCCGTGACAAAGTCCAGAGCCACCCTCTCCCACGGTTCGAACGGTGTCTGCAGCGGTTCCAACAGGCCCGCCGGCGGCTGGTGCACAGGCTTGGCCCTTTGGCAGGTGTCGCACCTATTGACGTAGTCCGCGACATCTCCCCGCATCTTGGGCCACCAAAAGTCTCTGGCCACTAAGTCCACCGTCTTCTCCTTGCCAAAGTGCCCCGCGCTGGGCGCGTCGTGCAGCTGTTGCAGGACCTTAGCGCGGAGGCTGTCTCCTGGTACGTAGAGGACTCCCTTGTGTAGGAGCAGGCCGTCTCGCACTTGGAATTCGTCGCCCTTCGCCTTGCCGCTGCACACCTCCTCCATCTTGGCTCGGGCGAAAGAGTCTGTCTGCAGCGCGCGGTGCACCATGTCCAGGTCCACCGTGGCTGACGCGCAAGCCCACGCCTGTGGTGTGAAAATGTGCTTGGCCGCCGCCGGTGCCTCTGCCTCCAGATACTGCGGTTTCCTGGACAGCGCGTCCGCCAAGACGTTGCTGTTTCCTGGGATGTACTCAATTCTGAAGTCGAAATCTGCAAAGAACTCCGCCCAGCGGATGTGTCGCTGGTTCAGGAACCTCGCCGTGCGCCAGTACTCCAAGTTCTTATGGTCTGTGCGGACCTGCACCGTGTGCTTGGCTCCGACGAGGAAGTGCCGCCACGCCTTGAAGGCTGCATGTATGGCCAACAACTCCCTGTCCCAGATGGTGTAGTTTTGCTCCGCTTTGCTAAGTTTCCTTGAGTAGAAAGCGCACGGCCTCCAGTCCCCCTGGTGGTCTTGCTGCAACAGAACGGCTCCCACGGCCCTGTCTGAGGCGTCCGTCTCCACTCTCATGGGCCTGCTGGGATTTACGTGTAGTAGGTTCTCCTCGGAAGCGAAGAGCTGCTTGAGCTTCTGAAAGGACTGCTCCGCCTGCTCCGTCCAGATGAACCTCTTCTTTTTGGAACTGAGGGTGTCGGTGATGGCCGCTGTCTGCATGGCGAAACCCTTGATGAACTTACGATAAAAGTTGGCAAAACCAACAAACCTCTGTACTTCCTTCCTATTGCGTGGGCTCTTCCAGTCCAGTACTGCACGTACCTTGGCACTGTCCATGGCCAGTCCCTTGTCGGACAGTTTGTAGCCCAAGAAATCCACCTCTGTCTGGTCGAACTGGCACTTCTCCAGCTTGGCGTACAGCCTGTGCTCCCGCAGCCTCTGCAGAACTTCCCTGACATCTCTTTCATGTGCCTCTGGCGATTCCGAGAAGATCAGGATGTCGTCCAGGAAGCAGACGCACTTCTTGTAGAGAAGACCCGCCAAGACATGATGCATGAAGGCTTGAAAGCAGTGGGAACCATTTTTTAATCCAAAAGGCATAACTCTATATTCATAAGTGCCCAGCGGCGTAAACATGGTCGTTTTCCATTCGTCGCCTTCCTGCACGCGAATGAGATTGTACGCTCCGCGCAGGTCCAACTTGGTAAAGATGCGACCCTTCCTCACTGTCGCCAGCAGGTCATCGATCTTGGGCATAGGGAAGGCCGAAGGCTTGGTCCTCTGGTTCAAAAAGCGAAAGTCCACGACCAGCCTCTTCTGGGGCGTGTCCCGCTTCTTTACAAAGAACACAGGACTGCCCCCGGCCGCTTTGGACTCCCTGATGAATCCACGCTTCAGGTTGTGATCTATGAACTCCCTGAGCTCTTGCAATTCATCCTCAGACATGGAATACAGTTTCCCCGTCGGGAGTGTCGCCCCCGGCAGGAGGTCGATCTTGCAGTCGTAGGGCCTGTGGGGAGGCAGCTTGTCCGCTTCCTTCTCGCAGAAGACGTCCAAAAACTCCTTGTACTTGTTAGGCACCGCTTGCAACACTCCCAAGTTCAGATGTGGTCCATCCTCGTGCCCCTCATCTTCCAAGTCCGCCAGGATGCAGTGTTCTGCGCAGTAAGAGGAGCCGAAGGTCAGTTGCCGCTGGTACCAAGCTAATGCTGGGCTGTGCCTATCCAGCCAACTCATTCCCAACACTATGGGCGTGTGTGACAGGCGGGTGACGTTGAAGCTGATGACTTCGCGGTGATTTCCAATGCGCATCACCATAGGCGGCGTCTGCTGCAGCACTTGCCCTCCCAGTAGCTCCCTGCCGTCCACCGTGACGACTTTCAGAGGTACCGTCGCTGGCAAAAGGGCTATGCCATGTTGCTGGAGGAACTGCATGTCTATAAAATCTGCATTGCTCCCTGAGTCAATGGTAATGGGAAGTTCCACAGGGAGCCCATTGGGGAGTTGGATAGATGCGGTGAGCTGCACTACTGGTTTGGGTGGGAGGGGGTCGGTGGGCTGTAAGAGTACTGGGGATTGCTTCACTGACTTGTCTGGCTGGTCCCCAGTGATCCCATTTCCAGCCAGACAGTGGAGTTTCCCTGCTGTGATTCACTCTGCTGAACTGCGTTTGTTACTGTCACCGCGGCTGCACTGTGCTTGTGAAACCTCTGGGGACACTCTTTCGCCATGTGCTGAGCACTGTCGCAGATGTAGCATTTCCTGGTTCCTCTAGGAGGCTTCATCTTGGCTGCTCCCGGCGCTAGGGCTCCTGCTGTATACTGAGCCTTAGCACCACCAAGCTCCATCGGCTCCTCTCCCCCTCCCAGTGGAGGCATGGATCGAGCCCGCGCCGCCTCCTTGGGGAAGGGAGGCGGTGCTCTTGCCGGCGTGCGTCCCAAATGCCCTTCCTCCTGGCTCCAAGGGCGTCCTTCCAGGCGAACCCCAATGGTGAGCGCCCGTTCCACAACGTCCTTGGTGGTTTGGGGTCTCTCACCCCTGGCAATCTCATCTTTCACAGGTCCGCTTAGCCCCTCCCAGAAAAGGTCTCTGACAGGAGACGATTCCTTCTCCCACGCTAATGCATTCACCAAAGCGAAGAAACGCGAATGGTATTGCCTCACAGTGGCTCTGCCCTGTCTTAGTCCGTGAATCTGTTTCCTAGCGATATCCACATCAATCTCAGACAAAAAACACGCATCCATCACTTTAATGAAGGCAACTGCGTTTTGGAGGGCTGGATCCTTGTCTCTCCAGAGATTGCGCAGCCACGATTTCGCCTCCCCCCGTAAATGCGAAATGATAAATGCCACTCTTTCCTCCTCATTCTTAAAGTCTTTGTCAAGCAGCTGCAGTGCATATTTTAAATCTGCTCTGAAGTTAGGATACTCCTGCAGGTCCCCATTGAAGTGAGACACCAGGCTCCCTCCTCTGTTCCCCAGCCCAATCCCTTCTGGTCTGGTGACCGGTAGCCTCTGTGCAGTTAGCACATCTAACCTGGTTCGCAGATCCTGGCAGGCAGCAGCTGCTTCCAGTTCACTCTTTCTGGATGCCGCAATTTCTGCAGTCAGTTGCGTCACTGCGTTTTGCAAACTCGCTATCTTCTTTTCGGTAGTCATTTTCCCGGTTTTTGTGAGCTAGCGAAGCACCAATCTTCACCCTCCGCTGCTTTCCCACACGCCACGAGGTTGCAAGATTGGTGGAATTGGAGAGGGGACTTACTGTCAGGGACTGCCGCTAGGTCCCAGCTCACAGAGGACCAACGCCCAGTGGATCTTATATACAAAAGTCTTTATTGAAATTCAGTTTCCATTTCCAAGCTCTGGGCGCGCAGACCCCACGTCTTGACGCTAGATCGGCTAAGTCCCCTCTGACTCGCTGCTAAAGCCACACCACTTTAAGATTCTCGCTTTGCTCCACCTCCTACGCTGCTCCTTCCTACGCTGGGTCCTTCTGCCCTCAGGGGTTATCTCTTTCCTCGATTCCTCTGACGCTGACCCCCCTGAGCTCCACCCTTCCTTCCGGCGGGCTTTAGGACCTGGCTCCCTGTCCGGACTCCCTGCTGTGCCGCTCGCCTGTACATTTGAACTTGGCGCGCGCGCCCAGCCGGTAACCTTCCTTCTGACCGTTTCCCCGCTTCCGGATGTGGGCGTGGCCAACCCTGCCTCCTCTCCTCCCGCCGGTGGCAAGAACACTGGTCCCGACTCCTGGGACTCCCCCTCCCCACTGCGCTCAGGTGGGGAAGCTGGTCCCGATTTCCAGCTGCTGCTCAGGGACACCCCGCTGGCCCCTCCCTGCTGAGGTTTCTCCCCTGGAACCTCCCTCGCTCTGGCCATCGGTGCTCCCTTCTGTGAGTCCTCCGATTCGCTAGAGAGGCTTGAGTCATGACTCTGGTAACTGTCACTGCCTGCACCCCCTTCGTCCTCTTCCTCCTCACTCTCCATTTGCTCCCCCTCCTGTGTCTCTCCTTCTGAACCCCTGACAACACCTAAGCTTGATTTTGGCCGATAAGAAACATTTCACTCTGCGATTTTTTGGGTGAATGTGCATTCTAACCACAAAAACACAAATTTTGAAATAAGCCCAATCAAAGCTTATTCGTCGTCTTTCTACGCATATGAAAGCGAAAAGACGATGTTGTGTTATTTTGGTATCATTACACAATCTTTGCGATTTCTGGATCAATGTGCATTAACACCGAAGAACACGACATGAAATAAGCAAAATTCAAGATTCTTCTTTCTATTTAGCTGGAACCCAAAACAACCTATTTTGTTTTGTTTAGGCATGTTAAACTTCACTTTGCTATTTGTGGGTGAATGAACACCGAAAGAACTATCCCAGCTTATAAGTCCTCTTTCTATTGTGATGGAACCAAAACACCTAAGCTTGATTTTGGTAGATAAGAAACATTTCACTCTGCGACTTTTGGGTGAATGTGCATTCTAACCACAAAAACACCAATTTTGAAATAAGCCCAATCAAAGCTTATTCGTCGTCTTTCTACGCATATGAAAGCGCAAAGACGATGTTGTGTTATTTTGGTATCATTACACAATCTTTGCGATTTCTGGATCAATGTGCATTAACACCGAAGAACAAGACTTGAAATAAGCAAAATTCAAGATTCTTCTTTCTATGTAGCTGGAACCCAAAAAAACTTTTTTTGTTTTTTTAGGCTTGTTAAACTTCGCTTTGCTATTTGTGGGTGAATGAACACCGAAAGAACAATCCAAGTTTATTCGTCCTCTTTCTATTGTGATGGAACCAAGACACCTAAGCTTGATTTTGGTTGATAAGAAACATTTCACTCTGCGACTTTTGGGTGAATGTGCATTCTAACCACAAAAACACCAATTTTGAAATAAGCCCAATCAAAGCTTACTCGTCGTCTTTCTACGCATATGAAAGCGAAAAGACGGTGTGGTGTTATTTTGGTATCATTCCACACACTTTGCGAATTCGGTGTCAATGTGCATTAACACCGAAGAACAGGACATGAAATAAGTAAAATCCAAGATTCTTCTTTCTATGTAGCTGAAACCGAAAACAACCTGTTTTGTTTTGTTTAGGCATGTTAAACTTGACTTTGCTATTTGTGGGTGAATGAACACCGAAAGAACAATCCAAGCTTATTCGTCCTCTTTCTATTGTGATGGAACCAAAACACCTAAGCTTGATTTTGGTTGATAAGAAACATTTCACTCTGCGACTTTTGGGTGAATGTGCATTCTAACCACAAAAACACCAATTTTGAAATAAGCCCAATCAAAGCTTACTCGTCGTCTTTCTACGCATATGAAAGCAAAAAGACGGTGTTCTGTTATTTTGTTATAATTACACAATCTTTGCGATTTCTGGATCAATGTGCATTAACACCAAAGAACACGACTTGAAATAAGCAAAATTCAAGATTCTTCTATCTATGTAGCTGGAACACCAAAAAACTTTTTTTGCTTTTTTTAGGCTTGTTAAACTTCGCTTTGCTATATGTGGGTGAATGAACACCGAAAGAACAATCCAAGCTTATTAGTCCTCTTTCTATTGTGATGGAACCAAAACACCTAAGCTTGATTTTGGCTGATAAGAAACATTTCACTCTGCGATTTTTTGGGTGAATGTGCATTCTAACCACAAAAGCACCAATTTTGAAATAAGCCCAATCAAAGCTTATTCGTCGTCTTTCTACGCATATGAAAGTGAAAAGACGATGTTGTGTTATTTTGGTATCATTACACAATCTTTGCGATTTCTGGATCAATGTGCATTAACACCGAAGAACACGACTTGAAATAAGCAAAATTCAAGATTCTTCTTTCTATTTAGCTGGAACCCAAAACAACCTGTTTTGTTTTGTTTAGGCATGTTAAACTTCGCTTTGCTATTTGTGGGTGAATGAACAATGAAAGAACAATCCAAGCTTCTTAGTCCTCTTTCTATTGTGATGGAACCAAAACACCTAAGCTTGATTTTGGCCGATAAGAAACATTTCACTCTGCGATTTTTTGGGTGAATGTGCATTCTAACCACAAAAACACCAATTTTGAAATAAGCCCAATCAAAGCTTATTCGTCGTCTTTCTACGCATATGAAAGCGAAAAGACGATGTTGTGTTATTTTGGTATCATTCCACACACTTTGCGAATTCGGTGTCAATGTGCATTAACACCGAAGAACACGACTTGAAATAAGCAAAATTCAAGATTCTTCTTTCTATGTAGCTGGAACCCAAAACAAGCTGTTTTGTTTTGTTTAGGCATGTTAACTTCACTTTGCTATTTGTGGGTGAATGAACACCGAAAGAACAATCCAAGCTTATTCGTCCTCTTTCTATTGTGATGGAACCAAGACACCTAAGCTTGATTTTGGTTGATAAGAAACATTTCACTCTGCGACTTTTGGGTGAATGTGCATGCTAACCACAAAAACACCAATTTTGAAATAAGCCCAATCAAAGCTTACTCGTCGTCTTTCTACGCATATGAAAGCGAAAAGACGGTGTGGTGTTATTTTGGTATCATTCCACACACTTTGCGAATTCGGTGTCAATGTGCATTAACACCGAAGAACAGGACATGAAATAAGTAAAATCCAAGATTCTTCTTTCTATGTAGCTGAAACCGAAAACAACCTGTTTTGTTTTGTTTAGGCATGTTAAACTTCACTTTGCTATTTGTGGGTGAATGAACACCGAAAGAACAATCCAAGCTTATTCGTCCTCTTTCTATTGTGATGGAACCAAAACACCTAAGCTTGATTTTGGTTGATAAGAAACATTTCACTCTGCGACTTTTGGGTGAATGTGCATTCTAACCACAAAAACACCAATTTTGAAATAAGCCCAATCAAAGCTTACTCGTCGTCTTTCTACGCATATGAAAGCAAAAAGACGGTGTTCTGTTATTTTGTTATAATTACACAATCTTTGCGATTTCTGGATCAATGTGCATTAACACCAAAGAACACGACTTGAAATAAGCAAAATTCAAGATTCTTCTATCTATGTAGCTGGAACACCAAAAAACTTTTTTTGCTTTTTTTAGGCTTGTTAAACTTCGCTTTGCTATATGTGGGTGAATGAACACCGAAAGAACAATCCAAGCTTATTAGTCCTCTTTCTATTGTGATGGAACCAAAACACCTAAGCTTGATTTTGGCTGATAAGAAACATTTCACTCTGCGATTTTTTGGGTGAATGTGCATTCTAACCACAAAAGCACCAATTTTGAAATAAGCCCAATCAAAGCTTATTCGTCGTCTTTCTACGCATATGAAAGTGAAAAGACGATGTTGTGTTATTTTGGTATCATTACACAATCTTTGCGATTTCTGGATCAATGTGCATTAACAACGAAGAACACGACTTGAAATAAGCAAAATTCAAGATTCTTCTTTCTATTTAGCTGGAACCCAAAACAACCTGTTTTGTTTTGTTTAGGCATGTTAAACTTCGCTTTGCTATTTGTGGGTGAATGAACAATGAAAGAACAATCCAAGCTTCTTAGTCCTCTTTCTATTGTGATGGAACCAAAACACCTAAGCTTGATTTTGGCCGATAAGAAACATTTCACTCTGCGATTTTTGGGTGAATGTGCATGCTAACCACAAAAACACCAATTTTGAAATAAGCCCAATCAAAGCTTACTCGTCGTCTTTCTACGCATATGAAAGCGAAAAGACGGTGTGGTGTTATTTTGGTATCATTCCACACACTTTGCGAATTCGGTGTCAATGTGCATTAACACCGAAGAACAGGACATGAAATAAGTAAAATCCAAGATTCTTCTTTCTATGTAGCTGAAACCGAAAACAACCTGTTTTGTTTTGTTTAGGCATGTTAAACTTCACTTTGCTATTTGTGGGTGAATGAACACCGAAAGAACAATCCAAGCTTATTCGTCCTCTTTCTATTGTGATGGAACCAAAACACCTAAGCTTGATTTTGGTTGATAAGAAACATTTCACTCTGCGACTTTTGGGTGAATGTGCATTCTAACCACAAAAACACCAATTTTGAAATAAGCCCAATCAAAGCTTACTCGTCGTCTTTCTACGCATATGAAAGCAAAAAGACGGTGTTCTGTTATTTTGTTATAATTACACAATCTTTGCGATTTCTGGATCAATGTGCATTAACACCAAAGAACACGACTTGAAATAAGCAAAATTCAAGATTCTTCTATCTATGTAGCTGGAACACCAAAAAACTTTTTTTGCTTTTTTTAGGCTTGTTAAACTTCGCTTTGCTATATGTGGGTGAATGAACACCGAAAGAACAATCCAAGCTTATTAGTCCTCTTTCTATTGTGATGGAACCAAAACACCTAAGCTTGATTTTGGCTGATAAGAAACATTTCACTCTGCGATTTTTTGGGTGAATGTGCATTCTAACCACAAAAGCACCAATTTTGAAATAAGCCCAATCAAAGCTTATTCGTCGTCTTTCTACGCATATGAAAGTGAAAAGACGATGTTGTGTTATTTTGGTATCATTACACAATCTTTGCGATTTCTGGATCAATGTGCATTAACAACGAAGAACACGACTTGAAATAAGCAAAATTCAAGATTCTTCTTTCTATTTAGCTGGAACCCAAAACAACCTGTTTTGTTTTGTTTAGGCATGTTAAACTTCGCTTTGCTATTTGTGGGTGAATGAACAATGAAAGAACAATCCAAGCTTCTTAGTCCTCTTTCTATTGTGATGGAACCAAAACACCTAAGCTTGATTTTGGCCGATAAGAAACATTTCACTCTGCGATTTTTTGGGTGAATGTGCATTCTAACCACAAAAACACCAATTTTGAAATAAGCCCAATCAAAGCTTATTCGTCGTCTTTCTACGCATATGAAAGCGAAAAGACGATGTTGTGTTATTTTGGTATCATTCCACACACTTTGCGAATTCGGTGTCAATGTGCATTAACACCGAAGAACACGACTTGAAATAAGCAAAATTCAAGATTCTTCTTTCTATTTAGCTGGAACCCAAAACAAGCTGTTTTGTTTTGTTTAGGCATGTTAACTTCACTTTGCTATTTGTGGGTGAATGAACACCGAAAGAACAATCCAAGCTTATTCGTCCTCTTTCTATTGTGATGGAACCAAGACACCTAAGCTTGATTTTGGTTGATAAGAAACATTTCACTCTGCGACTTTTGGGTGAATGTGCATGCTAACCACAAAAACACCAATTTTGAAATAAGCCCAATCAAAGCTTACTCGTCGTCTTTCTACGCATATGAAAGCGAAAAGACGGTGTGGTGTTATTTTGGTATCATTCCACACACTTTGCGAATTCGGTGTCAATGTGCATTAACACCGAAGAACAGGACATGAAATAAGTAAAATCCAAGATTCTTCTTTCTATGTAGCTGAAACCGAAAACAACCTGTTTTGTTTTGTTTAGGCATGTTAAACTTCACTTTGCTATTTGTGGGTGAATGAACACCGAAAGAACAATCCAAGCTTATTCGTCCTCTTTCTATTGTGATGGAACCAAAACACCTAAGCTTGATTTTGGTTGATAAGAAACATTTCACTCTGCGACTTTTGGGTGAATGTGCATTCTAACCACAAAAACACCAATTTTGAAATAAGCCCAATCAAAGCTTACTCGTCGTCTTTCTACGCATATGAAAGCAAAAAGACGGTGTTCTGTTATTTTGTTATAATTACATAATCTTTGCGATTTCTGGATCAATGTGCATTAACACCAAAGAACACGACTTGAAATAAGCAAAATTCAAGATTCTTCTATCTATGTAGCTGGAACACCAAAAAACTTTTTTTGCTTTTTTTAGGCTTGTTAAACTTCGCTTTGCTATATGTGGGTGAATGAACACCGAAAGAACAATCCAAGCTTATTAGTCCTCTTTCTATTGTGATGGAACCAAAACACCTAAGCTTGATTTTGGCTGATAAGAAACATTTCACTCTGCGATTTTTTGGGTGAATGTGCATTCTAACCACAAAAGCACCAATTTTGAAATAAGCCCAATCAAAGCTTATTCGTCGTCTTTCTACGCATATGAAAGTGAAAAGACGATGTTGTGTTATTTTGGTATCATTACACAATCTTTGCGATTTCTGGATCAATGTGCATTAACACCGAAGAACACGACTTGAAATAAGCAGAATTCAAGATTCTTCTTTCTATTTAGCTGGAACCCAAAACAACCTGTTTTGTTTTGTTTAGGCATGTTAAACTTCGCTTTGCTATTTGTGGGTGAATGAACAATGAAAGAACAATCCAAGCTTCTTAGTCCTCTTTCTATTGTGATGGAACCAAAACACCTAAGCTTGATTTTGGCCGATAAGAAACATTTCACTCTGTGATTTTTTGGGTGAATGTGCATTCTAACCACAAAAACACCAATTTTGAAATAAGCCCAATCAAAGCTTACTCGTCGTCTTTCTACGCATATGAAAGCGAAAAGACGGTGTGGTGTTATTTTGGTATCATTCCACACACTTTGCGAATTCGGTGTCAATGTGCATTAACACCGAAGAACAGGACATGAAATAAGTAAAATCCTAGATTCTTCTTTCTATATAGCTGAAACCGAAAACAACCTGTTTTGTTTTGTTTAGGCATGTTAAACTTCACTTTGCTATTTGTGGGTGAATGAACACCGAAAGAACAATCCAAGCTTATTCGTCCTCTTTCTATTGTGATGGAACCAAGACACCTAAGCTTGATTTTGGTTGATAAGAAACATTTCAATCTGCGACTTTTGGGTGAATGTGCATTCTAACCACAAAAACACCAATTTTGAAATAAGCCCAATCAAAGCTTACTCGTCGTCTTTCTATGCATATGAAAGCGAAAAGACGATGTTGTGTTATTTTGGTATCATTCCACACACTTTGCGAATTCGGTGTCAATGTGCATTAACACCGAAGAACACGACTTGAAATAAGCAAAATTCAAGATTCTTCTTTCTATTGAGCTGGAACCGAAAACAACCTGTTTTGTTTTGTTTAGGCTCGTTAAACTTCGCTTTGCTATTTGTGGGTGAATGAACACCGAAAGAACAATCCAAGCTTATTAGTCCTCTTTCTATTGTGATGGAACCAAAACACCTAAGCTTGATTTTGGCTGATAAGAAACATTTCACTCTGCGATTTTGGGGTGAATGTGCATTCTAACCACAAAAACACCAATTTTGAAATAAGCCCAATCAAAGCTTACTCGTCGTCTTTCTACGCATATGAAAGCGAAAAGACGGTGTGGTGTTATTTCGGTATCATGCCACACACTTTGCGAATTCGGTGTCAATGTGCATTAACACCGAAGAACACGACTTGAAATAAGCAAAATTCAAGATTCTTCTTTCTATTTAGCTGGAACCCAAAAAAACCTGTTTTGTTTGGTTTAGGCATGTTAACTTCACTTTGCTATTTGTGGGTGAATGAACACCGAAAGAACAATCCAAGCTTATTCGTCCTCTTTCTGATATTTCAACCATTTGAAATAAGCCCAATTGGAGCTTTATCATCTTCTTTTTATGTAGATGGAACCCCAAACACCTTTTTGCTTTGGTTGTTTGTCTTTGTTTAGGGTTATTAAACTTCACTTTGCTATTTGTGGGTGAATCAACACAGAAAGCACAATCCAAGCTTATTGGTCCTCTTCCTGTTCAGATGGAACCAAAACGCGTATGCTTGCTTTGGGCTGATAACATTTCACTCTGCGATCTTTGGGTGAATGTGCATTCTCACACCAAAAACAGCAATTTGAAATAAGCTCAATTAGAGCTTTGTCATCTTCTTTTTACGCTGATGGAACCCAAACGTCACTGCGATTTTTGGATGAATGTGCATTCTCACCCCAAAACTACCCATTTGAAATAAGCTCAATCAGAGCTTTGTCTTCTTCTTTTTATGTAGATGGAACCCAAAACACCTTTTTGCTTTGGTTGGGGTGATTCTGTGCACACCCAAAAAACACCATGCGAATTTTTAATAAGCCCAATCAAAGCTTATTCGTCCTGTTTCTACGCATATGTAAGCGTAAATATGCTGTTGTGTTATTTTAGTCTCATTACACACCCTTTGCGATTTCTGGATAAAATTGCATTAACACCAAAGAACGACTTGAAATAAGCGAAATCCAAGATGCTTCTTTCTATGTAGCTGGAACCCAAAAAAACTGTTTCGCTTTGTTTCGGCTAATTACACTTAGCTTTGCTATTTGTGGGTGAATGAACACCGAAAGCACAATCCAAGATGATTCGTTCTCTTCCTATTCAGATGGAACCAAAACACCAATGCTAGATTTGGGCTGATATTTCAATCTGCGATCTTGGGGTGAATGTGCAAAAAACAACCCCCAAAACAACCATTTGAAATAAGCCCAATTGTTTATCATCTTCTTTTTATGTAGATAGAACCCCAAACACCTTTTTGCTTTGGTTGGGGGTGATTCTGGTGCACAACCAAAAAATACCATGCCAATTTAAATAAGCACAATCAAGGCTGATTTCATCTTGTTTCTATGCATATGGAAGCGAAAAGACATTGTTGTGTTATTTTGGTCTCATTACACAAACCTTGCGATTTCTGGGTCAAATTGCATTAACACCAAACAACACGACTTGAAATAAGCGAAATCCAAGATGCTTCTTTCTATTGTAACTGCAACCCAAAAACAACCTGTTTGTCTTTGTTTAGGGTTATTAAACTTCGCTTTGCTATTTGTGGGTGAATCAACACCGAAAGCACAATCCAAGCTTATTGGTCCTCTTCCTGTTCAGATGGAACCAAAACACCTATGCTTGCTTTGGGCTGATAACATGTCACTCTGCGATCTTTGGGTGAATGTGCATTCTCACACCAAAAACAGCAATTTGAAATAAGCTCAATTTGAGCTTTGTCATCTTCTTTTTACGCTGATGGAACCCAAAAGAACTTTTTGCTTTGGTTGGGGGTGATTCCGGTGCACACCCGAAAAACACCATGCGAATTGAAATAAGCCCAATCAAAGCTTATTCGTCGGATTTCTACGCATATTTAAATGAAAAAATAGGGTTATGTTATTTTGATCTCATTACCCAAACTGCGATTTCTGGGTCAAATTGCAAAATAACCAAAGAACACGACTTGAAATAAGCGAAATCTTAAGATTCTTCTTTCTATGTAGCTGGAACCCAAAACAATCTGTATCACTTTGTTTAGGCTTATTGCACTTGGCTTTGCTAGGGTTAGGGTTAGGGTGAATGCACACTGAAAGAACAATCCAAGCTTCTTTGTCCTCTTCCTATTGAGATGGAACCAAAACACCAATGCTAGATTTGGGCTGATTACAAACGTCACTGCGATTTTTGGATGAATGTGCATTCTCGCCCCAAAACTACCCATTTGAAATAAGCTCAATCAGAGCTTTGTCTTCTTCTTTTTATGTAGATGGAACCCAAAACACCTTTTTGCTTTGGTTGGGGTGATTCTGTGCACACCCAGAAAACACCATGCGAATTTTTAATAAGCCCAATCAAAGCTTATTCGTCCTGTTTCTACGCATATGTAAGCGTAAATATGCTGTTGTGTTATTTTAGTCTCATTACACACCCTTTGCGATTTCTGGATCAAATTGCATTAACACCAAAGAAAACGACTTGAAATAAGCTGAACCCCTGACATAAGCGAAATCCAAGATGCTTCTTTCTATGTAGCTGGAACCCAAAAAAACTGTTTCGCTTTCTTTCGGCTAATTACACTTAGCTTCGCTATTTGTGGGTGAATGAACACCGAAAGCACAATCCAAGATGATTCGTTCTCTTCCTATTCAGATGGAACCAAAACACCAATGCTAGATTTGGGCTGATATTTCAATCTGCGATCTTGGGGTGAATGTGCATTCTAACCCCAAAAACAACCATTTGAAATAAGCCCAATTGGAGCTTTATCATCTTCTTTTTATGTAGATGGAACCCCAAACACCTTTTTGCTTTGGTTGGGGTGATTCTGTGCACACCCAGAAAACACCATGCGAATTTTTAATAAGCCCAATCAAAGCTTATTCGTCCTGTTTCTACGCATATGTAAGCGTAAATATGCTGTTGTGTTATTTTAGTCTCATTACACACCCTTTGCGATTTCTGGATAAAATTGCATTAACACCAAAGAACGACTTGAAATAAGCGAAATCCAAGATGCTTCTTTCTATGTAGCTGGAACCCAAAAAAACTGTTTCGCTTTCTTTCGGCTAATTACACTTAGCTTCGCTATTTGTGGGTGAATGAACACCGAAAGCACAATCCAAGATGATTCGTTCTCTTCCTATTCAGATGGAACCAAAACACCAATGCTAGATTTGGGCTGATATTTCAATCTGCGATCTTGGGGTGAATGTGCATTCTAACCCCAAAAACAACCATTTGAAATAAGCCCAATTGGAGCTTTATCATCTTCTTTTTATGTAGATGGAACCCCAAACACCTTTTTGCTTTGGTTGGGGGTGATTCTGGTGCACAACCAAAAAACACCATGCGAATTTAAATAAGCCCAATCAAGGCTGATTTCATCTTGTTTCTACGCATATGGAAGCGAAAAGACGGTGTTGTGTTATTTTGGTCTCATTACACAAACCTTGCGATTTCTGGGTCAAATTGCATTAACACCAAACAACACGACTTGAAATAAGCGAAATCCAAGATGCTTCTTTCTATTGTAACTGCAACCCAAAAACAACCTGTTTGTCTTTGTTTAGGGTTATTAAACTTCGCTTTGCTATTTGTGGGTGAATCAACACCGAAAGCACAATCCAAGCTTATTGGTCCTCTTCCTGTTCAGATGGAACCAAAACACCTATGCTTGCTTTGGGCTGATAACATGTCACTCTGCGATCTTTGGGTGAATGTGCATTCTCACACCAAAAACAGCAATTTGAAATAAGCTCAATTTGAGCTTTGTCATCTTCTTTTTACGCTGATGGAACCCAAAAGAACTTTTTGCTTTGGTTGGGGGTGATTCCGGTGCACACCCGAAAAACACCATGCGAATTGAAATAAGCCCAATCAAAGCTTATTCGTCGGATTTCTACGCATATTTAAATGAAAAAAAAGGGGTTGTGTTATTTTGATCTCATTACCCAAACTTTGCGATTTCTGGGTCAAATTGCAAAAGAACCAAAGAACACGACTTGAAATAAGCGAAATCTTAAGATTCTTCTTTCTATGTAGCTGGAACCCAAAACAATCTTTCACTTTGTTTAGGCTTATTGCACTTGGCTTTGCTAGTTGGTTAGGGTGAATGCACACTGAAAGAACAATCCAAGCTTCTTTGTCCTCTTCCTATTGAGATGGAACCAAAACACCAATGCTAGATTTGGGCTGATTACAAACGTCACTGCGATTTTTGGATGAATGTGCATTCTCGCCCCAAAACTACCCATTTGAAATAAGCTCAATCAGAGCTTTGTCTTCTTCTTTTTATGTAGATGGAACCCAAAACACCTTTTTGCTTTGGTTGGGGTGATTCTGTGCACACCCAGAAAACACCATGCGAATTTTTAATAAGCCCAATCAAAGCTTATTCGTCCTGTTTCTACGCATATGTAAGCGTATATATGCTGTTGTGTTATTTTAGTCTCATTACACACCCTTTGCGATTTCTGGATCAAATTGCATTAACACCAAAGAACGACTTGAAATAAGCGAAATCCAAGATGCTTCTTTCTATGTAGCTGGAACCCAAAAAAACTGTTTCGCTTTGTTTCGGCTAATTACACTTACCTTTGCTATTTGTGGGTGAATGAACACCGAAAGCACAATCCAAGATGATTCGTTCTCTTCCTATTCAGATGGAACCAAAACACCAATGCTAGATTTGGGCTGATATTTCAATCTGCAATCTTGGGGTGAATGTGCAAAAAACAACCCCCAAAACAAACCATTTGAAATAAGCCCAATTGCTTATCATCTTCTTTTTATGTAGCTGGAACCCCAAACACCTTTTTGCTTTGGTTGGGGGTGATTCTGGTGCACAACCAAAAAATACCATGCCAATTTAAATAAGCACAATCAAGGCTGATTTCATCTTGTTTCTACGCATATGGAAGCGAAAAGACATTGTTGTGTTATTTTGTTCTCATTACACAAACCTTGCGATTTCTGGGTCAAATTGCATTAACACCAAACAACACGACTTGAAATAAGCGAAATCCAAGATGCTTCTTTCTATTGTAACTGCAACCCAAAAACAACCTGTTTGTCTTTGTTTAGGGTTATTAAACTTCGCTTTGCTATTTGTGGGTGAATCAACACCGAAAGCACAATCCAAGCTTATTGGTCCTCTTCCTGTTCAGATGGAACCAAAACACCTATGCTTGCTTTGGGCTGATAACATGTCACTCTGCGATCTTTGGGTGAATGTGCATTCTCACACCAAAAACAGCAATTTGAAATAAGCTCAATATGAGCTTTGTCATCTTCTTTTTACGCTGATGGAACCGAAAAGAACTTTTTGCTTTGGTTGGGGGTGATTCCGGTGCACACCCGAAAAACACCATGCGAATTGAAATAAGCCCAATCAAAGCTTATTCGTCGGATTTCTACGCATATTTAAATGAAAAAAAAGGGGTTGTGTTATTTTGATCTCATTACCCAAACTTTGCGATTTCTGGGTCAAATTGCAAAAGAACCAAAGAACACGACTTGAAATAAGCGAAATCTTAAGATTCTTCTTTCTATGTAGATGGAACCCAAAACAATCTGTTTCACTTTGTTTAGGCTTATTGCACTTGGCTTTGCTAGGGTTAGGGTTAGGGTGAATGCACACTGAAAGAACAATCCAAGCTTCTTTGTCCTCTTCCTATTGAGATGAAACCAAAACACCATTGCTAGATTACAAACGTCACTGCGATTTTTGGATGAATGTGCATTCTCACCCCAAAACTACCCATTTGAAATAAGCTCAATCAGAGCTTTGTCTTCTTCTTTTTAGGTAGATGGAACCCAAAACACCTTTTTGCTTTGGTTGGGATGATTCTGTGCACACCCAAAAAACACCATGCGAATTTTTAATAAGCCCAATCAAAGCTTATTCGTCCTGTTTCTACGCATATGGAAGCGTAAATATGCTGTTGTGTTATTTCAGTCTCATTACACACCCTTTGCGATTTCTGGATCAAATTGCATTAACACCAAAGAACACGACTTGAAATAAGCGAAATCCAAGATGCTTCTTTCTATTGTAACTGCAACCCAAAAACAACCTGTTTGTCTTTGTTTAGGGTTATTAAACTTCGCTTTGCTATTTGTGGGTGAATCAACACCGAAAGCACAATCCAAGCTTATTGGTCCTCTTCCTGTTCAGATGGAACCAAAACACCTATGCTTGCTTTGGGCTGATAACATGTCACTCTGCGATCTTTGGGTGAATGTGCATTCTCACACCAAAAACAGCAATTTGAAATAAGCTCAATTTGAGCTTTGTCATCTTCTTTTTACACTGATGGAACCCAAAAGAACTTTTTGCTTTGGTTGGGGGTGATTCTGGTGCACACCCGAAAAACACCATGCGAATTGAAATAAGCCCAATCAAAGCTTATTCGTCGGATTTCTACGCATATTTAAATGAAAAAAAAGGGGTTGTGTTATTTTGATCTCATTACCCAAACTTTGCGATTTCTGGGTCAAATTGCAAAAGAATCAAAGAACACGACTTGAAATAAGCGAAATCTTAAGATTCTTCTTTCTATGTAGCTGGAACCCAAAACAATCTGTTTCACTTTGTTTAGGCTTATTGCACTTGGCTTTGCTAGGGTTAGGGTTAGGGTGAATGCACACTGAAAGAACAATCCAAGCTTCTTTGTCCTCTTCCTATTGAGATGGAACCAAAACACCAATGCTAGATTTGGGCTGATTACAAACGTCACTGCGATTTTTGGATGAATGTGCATTCTCGCCCCAAAACTACCCATTTGAAATAAGCTCAATCAGAGCTTTGTCTTCTTCTTTTTATGTAGATGGAACCCAAAACACCTTTTTGCTTTGGTTGGGGTGATTCTGTGCACACCCAGAAAACACCATGCGAATTTTTAATAAGCCCAATCAAAGCTTATTCGTCCTGTTTCTACGCATATGTAAGCGTAAATATGCTGTTGTGTTATTTTAGTCTCATTACACACCCTTTGCGATTTCTGGATCAAATTGCATTAACACCAAAGAAAACGACTTGAAATAAGCTGAACCCCTGACATAAGCGAAATCCAAGATGCTTCTTTCTATGTAGCTGGAACCCAAAAAAACTGTTTCGCTTTGTTTCGGCTAATTACACTTAGCTTTGCTATTTGTGGGTGAATGAACACCGAAAGCACAATCCAAGATGATTCGTTCTCTTCCTATTCAGATGGAACCAAAACACCAATGCTAGATTTGGGCTGATATTTCAATCTGCGATCTTGGGGTGAATGTGCATTCTAACCCCAAAAACAACCATTTGAAATAAGCCCAATTGGAGCTTTATCATCTTCTTTTTATGTAGATGGAACCCCAAACACCTTTTTGCTTTGGTTGGGGGTGATTCTGGTGCACAACCAAAAAACACCATGCGAATTTAAATAAGCCCAATCAAGGCTGATTTCATCTTGTTTCTACGCATATGGAAGCGAAAAGACGGTGTTGTGTTATTTTGGTCTCATTACACAAACCTTGCGATTTCTGGGTCAAATTGCATTAACACCAAACAACACGACTTGAAATAAGCGAAATCCAAGATGCTTCTTCCTATTGTAACTGCAACCCAAAAACAACCTGTTTGTCTTTGTTTAGGGTTATTAAACTTCGCTTTGCTATTTGTGGGTGAATCAACACCGAAAGCACAATCCAAGCTTATTGGTCCTCTTCCTGTTCAGATGGAACCAAAACACCTATGCTTGCTTTGGGCTGATAACATGTCACTCTGCGATCTTTGGGTGAATGTGCATTCTCACACCAAAAACAGCAATTTGAAATAAGCTCAATTTGAGCTTTGTCATCTTCTTTTTACGCTGATGGAACCCAAAAGAACTTTTTGCTTTGGTTGGGGGTGATTCCGGTGCACACCCGAAAAACACCATGCGAATTGAAATAAGCCCAATCAAAGCTTATTCGTCGGATTTCTACGCATATTTAAATGAAAAAAAAGGGGTTGTGTTATTTTGATCTCATTACCCAAACTTTGCGATTTCTGGGTCAAATTGCAAAAGAACCAAAGAACACGACTTGAAATAAGCGAAATCTTAAGATTCTTCTTTCTATGTAGCTGGAACCCAAAACAATCTTTCACTTTGTTTAGGCTTATTGCACTTGGCTTTGCTAGTTGGTTAGGGTGAATGCACACTGAAAGAACAATCCAAGCTTCTTTGTCCTCTTCCTATTGAGATGGAACCAAAACACCAATGCTAGATTTGGGCTGATTACAAACGTCACTGCGATTTTTGGATGAATGTGCATTCTCGCCCCAAAACTACCCATTTGAAATAAGCTCAATCAGAGCTTTGTCTTCTTCTTTTTATGTAGATGGAACCCAAAAGACCTTTTTGCTTTGGTTGGGGTGATTCTGTGCACACCCAGAAAACACCATGCGAATTTTTAATAAGCCCAATCAAAGCTTATTCGTCCTGTTTCTACGCATATGTAAGCGTATATATGCTGTTGTGTTATTTTAGTCTCATTACACACCCTTTGCGATTTCTGGATCAAATTGCATTAACACCAAAGAACGACTTGAAATAAGCGAAATCCAAGATGCTTCTTTCTATGTAGCTGGAACCCAAAAAAACTGTTTCGCTTTCTTTCGGCTAATTACACTTAGCTTCGCTATTTGTGGGTGAATGAACACCGAAAGCACAATCCAAGATGATTCGTTCTCTTCCTATTCAGATGGAACCAAAACACCAATGCTAGATTTGGGCTGATATTTCAATCTGCAATCTTGGGGTGAATGTGCAAAAAACAACCCCCAAAACAAACCATTTGAAATAAGCCCAATTGCTTATCATCTTCTTTTTATGTAGCTGGAACCCCAAACACCTTTTTGCTTTGGTTGGGGGTGATTCTGGTGCACAACCAAAAAATACCATGCCAATTTAAATAAGCACAATCAAGGCTGATTTCATCTTGTTTCTACGCATATGGAAGCGAAAAGACGGTGTTGTGTTATTTTGGTCTCATTACACAAACCTTGCGATTTCTGGGTCAAATTGCATTAACACCAAACAACACGACTTGAAATAAGCGAAATCCAAGATGCTTCTTTCTATTGTAACTGCAACCCAAAAACAACCTGTTTGTCTTTGTTTAGGGTTATTAAACTTCGCTTTGCTATTTGTGGGTGAATCAACACCGAAAGCACAATCCAAGCTTATTGGTCCTCTTCCTGTTCAGATGGAACCAAAACACCTATGCTTGCTTTGGGCTGATAACATGTCACTCTGCGATCTTTGGGTGAATGTGCATTCTCACACCAAAAACAGCAATTTGAAATAAGCTCAATATGAGCTTTGTCATCTTCTTTTTACGCTGATGGAACCGAAAAGAACTTTTTGCTTTGGTTGGGGGTGATTCCGGTGCACACCCGAAAAACACCATGCGAATTGAAATAAGCCCAATCAAAGCTTATTCGTCGGATTTCTACGCATATTTAAATGAAAAAAAAGGGGTTGTGTTATTTTGATCTCATTACCCAAACTTTGCGATTTCTGGGTCAAATTGCAAAAGAACCAAAGAACACGACTTGAAATAAGCGAAATCTTAAGATTCTTCTTTCTATGTAGATGGAACCCAAAACAATCTGTTTCACTTTGTTTAGGCTTATTGCACTTGGCTTTGCTAGGGTTAGGGTTAGGGTGAATGCACACTGAAAGAACAATCCAAGCTTCTTTGTCCTCTTCCTATTGAGATGAAACCAAAACACCATTGCTAGATTACAAACGTCACTGCGATTTTTGGATGAATGTGCATTCTCACCCCAAAACTACCCATTTGAAATAAGCTCAATCAGAGCTTTGTCTTCTTCTTTTTAGGTAGATGGAACCCAAAACACCTTTTTGCTTTGGTTGGGATGATTCTGTGCACACCCAAAAAACACCATGCGAATTTTTAATAAGCCCAATCAAAGCTTATTCGTCCTGTTTCTACGCATATGGAAGCGTAAATATGCTGTTGTGTTATTTCAGTCTCATTACACACCCTTTGCGATTTCTGGATCAAATTGCATTAACACCAAAGAACACGACTTGAAATAAGCGAAATCCAAGATGCTTCTTTCTATTGTAACTGCAACCCAAAAACAACCTGTTTGTCTTTGTTTAGGGTTATTAAACTTCGCTTTGCTATTTGTGGGTGAATCAACACCGAAAGCACAATCCAAGCTTATTGGTCCTCTTCCTGTTCAGATGGAACCAAAACACCTATGCTTGCTTTGGGCTGATAACATGTCACTCTGCGATCTTTGGGTGAATGTGCATTCTCACACCAAAAACAGCAATTTGAAATAAGCTCAATTTGAGCTTTGTCATCTTCTTTTTACACTGATGGAACCCAAAAGAACTTTTTGCTTTGGTTGGGGGTGATTCTGGTGCACACCCGAAAAACACCATGCGAATTGAAATAAGCCCAATCAAAGCTTATTCGTCGGATTTCTACGCATATTTAAATGAAAAAAAAGGGGTTGTGTTATTTTGATCTCATTACCCAAACTTTGCGATTTCTGGGTCAAATTGCAAAAGAACCAAAGAACACGACTTGAAATAAGCGAAATCTTAAGATTCTTCTTTCTATGTAGATGGAACCCAAAACAATCTGTTTCACTTTGTTTAGGCTTATTGCACTTGGCTTTGCTAGGGTTAGGGTTAGGGTGAATGCACACTGAAAGAACAATCCAAGCTTCTTTGTCCTCTTCCTATTGAGATGAAACCAAAACACCATTGCTAGATTACAAACGTCACTGCGATTTTTGGATGAATGTGCATTCTCACCCCAAAACTACCCATTTGAAATAAGCTCAATCAGAGCTTTGTCTTCTTCTTTTTAGGTAGATGGAACCCAAAACACCTTTTTGCTTTGGTTGGGATGATTCTGTGCACACCCAAAAAACACCATGCGAATTTTTAATAAGCCCAATCAAAGCTTATTCGTCCTGTTTCTACGCATATGGAAGCGTAAATATGCTGTTGTGTTATTTCAGTCTCATTACACACCCTTTGCGATTTCTGGATCAAATTGCATTAACACCAAAGAACACGACTTGAAATAAGCGAAATCCAAGATGCTTCTTTCTATTGTAACTGCAACCCAAAAACAACCTGTTTGTCTTTGTTTAGGGTTATTAAACTTCGCTTTGCTATTTGTGGGTGAATCAACACCGAAAGCACAATCCAAGCTTATTGGTCCTCTTCCTGTTCAGATGGAACCAAAACACCTATGCTTGCTTTGGGCTGATAACATGTCACTCTGCGATCTTTGGGTGAATGTGCATTCTCACACCAAAAACAGCAATTTGAAATAAGCTCAATTTGAGCTTTGTCATCTTCTTTTTACACTGATGGAACCCAAAAGAACTTTTTGCTTTGGTTGGGGGTGATTCTGGTGCACACCCGAAAAACACCATGCGAATTGAAATAAGCCCAATCAAAGCTTATTCGTCGGATTTCTACGCATATTTAAATGAAAAAAAAGGGGTTGTGTTATTTTGATCTCATTACCCAAACTTTGCGATTTCTGGGTCAAATTGCAAAAGAATCAAAGAACACGACTTGAAATAAGCGAAATCTTAAGATTCTTCTTTCTATGTAGCTGGAACCCAAAACAATCTGTTTCACTTTGTTTAGGCTTATTGCACTTGGCTTTGCTAGGGTTAGGGTTAGGGTGAATGCACACTGAAAGAACAATCCAAGCTTCTTTGTCCTCTTCCTATTGAAATGGAACCAAAACACCAATGCTAGATTTGGGCTGATTACAAACGTCACTGCGATTTTTGGATGAATGTGCATTCTCGCCCCAAAACTACCCATTTGAAATAAGCTCAATCAGAGCTTTGTCTTCTTCTTTTTATGTAGATGGAACCCAAAACACCTTTTTGCTTTGGTTGGGGTGATTCTGTGCACACCCAGAAAACACCATGCGAATTTTTAATAAGCCCAATCAAAGCTTATTCGTCCTGTTTCTACGCATATGTAAGCGTAAATATGCTGTTGTGTTATTTTAGTCTCATTACACACCCTTTGCGATTTCTGGATCAAATTGCATTAACACCAAAGAAAACGACTTGAAATAAGCTGAACCCCTGACATAAGCGAAATCCAAGATGCTTCTTTCTATGTAGCTGGAACCCAAAAAAACTGTTTCGCTTTGTTTCGGCTAATTACACTTAGCTTTGCTATTTGTGGGTGAATGAACACCGAAAGCACAATCCAAGATGATTCGTTCTCTTCCTATTCAGATGGAACCAAAACACCAATGCTAGATTTGGGCTGATATTTCAATCTGCGATCTTGGGGTGAATGTGCATTCTAACCCCAAAAACAACCATTTGAAATAAGCCCAATTGGAGCTTTATCATCTTCTTTTTATGTAGATGGAACCCCAAACACCTTTTTGCTTTGGTTGGGGGTGATTCTGGTGCACAACCAAAAAACACCATGCGAATTTAAATAAGCCCAATCAAGGCTGATTTCATCTTGTTTCTACGCATATGGAAGCGAAAAGACGGTGTTGTGTTATTTTGGTCTCATTACACAAACCTTGCGATTTCTGGGTCAAATTGCATTAACACCAAACAACACGACTTGAAATAAGCGAAATCCAAGATGCTTCTTTCTATTGTAACTGCAACCCAAAAACAACCTGTTTGTCTTTGTTTAGGGTTATTAAACTTCGCTTTGCTATTTGTGGGTGAATCAACACTGAAAGCACAATCCAAGCTTATTGGTCCTCTTCCTGTTCAGATGGAACCAAAACACCTATGCTTGCTTTGGGCTGATAACATGTCACTCTGCGATCTTTGGGTGAATGTGCATTCTCACACCAAAAACAGCAATTTGAAATAAGCTCAATTTGAGCTTTGTCATCTTCTTTTTACGCTGATGGAACCCAAAAGAACTTTTTGCTTTGGTTGGGGGTGATTCCGGTGCACACCCGAAAAACACCATGCGAATTGAAATAAGCCCAATCAAAGCTTATTCGTCGGATTTCTACGCATATTTAAATGAAAAAAAAGGGGTTGTGTTATTTTGATCTCATTACCCAAACTTTGCGATTTCTGGGTCAAATTGCAAAAGAACCAAAGAACACGACTTGAAATAAGCGAAATCTTAAGATTCTTCTTTCTATGTAGCTGGAACCCAAAACAATCTGTTTCACTTTGTTTAGGCTTATTGCACTTGGCTTTGCTAGGGTTAGGGTTAGGGTGAATGCACACTGAAAGAACAATCCAAGCTTCTTTGTCCTCTTCCTATTGAGATGAAACCAAAACACCATTGCTAGATTACAAACGTCACTGCGATTTTTGGATGAATGTGCATTCTCACCCCAAAACTACCCATTTGAAATAAGCTCAATCAGAGCTTTGTCTTCTTCTTTTTAGGTAGATGGAACCTAAAACACCTTTTTGCTTTGGTTGGGGTGATTCTGTGCACACCCAAAAAACACCATGCGAATTTTTAATAAGCCCAATCAAAGCTTATTCGTCCTGTTTCTACGCATATGGAAGCGTAAATATGCTGTTGTGTTATTTCAGTCTCATTACACACCCTTTGCGATTTCTGGATCAAATTGCATTAACACCAAAGAACACGACTTGAAATAAGCGAAATCCAAGCTGCTTCTTTCTATTGTAACTGCAACCCAAAAACAACCTGTTTGTCTTTGTTTAGGGTTATTAAACTTCGCTTTGCTATTTGTGGGTGAATCAACACCGAAAGCACAATCCAAGCTTATTGGTCCTCTTCCTGTTCAGATGGAACCAAAACACCTATGCTTGCTTTGGGCTGATAACATGTCACTCTGCGATCTTTGGGTGAATGTGCATTCTCACACCAAAAACAGCAATTTGAAATAAGCTCAATTTGAGCTTTGTCATCTTCTTTTTACACTGATGGAACCCAAAAGAACTTTTTGCTTTGGTTGGGGGTGATTCCGGTGCACACCCGAAAAACACCATGCGAATTGAAATAAGCCCAATCAAAGCTTATTCGTCGGATTTCTACGCATATTTAAATGAAAAAAAAGGGGTTGTGTTATTTTGATCTCATTACCCAAACTTTGCGATTTCTGGGTCAAATTGCAAAAGAACCAAAGAACACGACTTGAAATAAGCGAAATCTTAAGATTCTTCTTTCTATGTAGCTGGAACCCAAAACAATCTGTTTCACTTTGTTTAGTCTTATTGCACTTGGCTTTGCTAGGGTTAGGGTTAGGGTGAATGCACACTGAAAGAACAATCCAAGCTTCTTTGTCCTCTTCCTATTGAGATGGAACCAAAACACCAATGCTAGATTTGGGCTGATTACAAACGTCACTGCGATTTTTGGATGAATGTGCATTCTCACCCCAAAACTACCCATTTGAAATAAACTCAATCAGAGCTTTGTTTTCTTCTTTTTATGTAGATGGAACCCAAAACACCTTTCTGCTTTGGTTGGGGTGATTCTGTGCACACCCAAAAAACACCATGCGAATTTTAAATAAGCCCAATCAAAGCTTATTCGTCCTGTTTCTACGCATATGGAAGCGTAAAGATGGTGTTGTGTTATTTTAGTCTCATTACACACCCTTTGTGATTTCTGGATCAAATTGCATTAACACCAAAGAACACGACTTGAAATAAGCGAAATCCAAGATGCTTCTTTCTATGTAGCTGGAACCCAAAAAAACTGTTTCGCTTTGTTTCGGCTAATTACACTTACCTTTGCTATTTGTGGGTGAATGAACACCGAAAGCACAATCCAAGATGATTCGTTCTCTTCCTATTCAGATGGAACCAAAACACCAATGCTAGATTTGGGCTGATATTTCAATCTGCGATCTTGGGGTGAATGTGCATTCTAACCCCAAAAACAACCATTTGAAATAAGCCCAATTGGAGCTTTATCATCTTCTTTTTATGTAGATGGAACCCCAAACACCTTTTTGCTTTGGTTGGGGGTGATTCTGGTGCACAACCAAAAAACACCATGCGAATTTAAATAAGCCCAATCAAGGCTGATTTCATCTTGTTTCTACGCATATGGAAGCGAAAAGACGGTGTTGTGTTATTTTGGTCTCATTACACAAACCTTGCGATTTCTGGGTCAAATTGCATTAACACCAAACAACACGACTTGAAATAAGCGAAATCCAAGATGCTTCTTTCTATTGTAACTGCAACCCAAAAACAACCTGTTTGTCTTTGTTTAGGGTTATTAAACTTCGCTTTGCTATTTGTGGGTGAATCAACACCGAAAGCACAATCCAAGCTTATTGGTCCTCTTCCTGTTCAGATGGAACCAAAACACCTATGCTTGCTTTGGGCTGATAACATGTCACTCTGCGATCTTTGGGTGAATGTGCATTCTCACACCAAAAACAGCAATTTGAAATAAGCTCAATTTGAGCTTTGTCATCTTCTTTTTACGCTGATGGAACCCAAAAGAACTTTTTGCTTTGGTTGGGGGTGATTCCGGTGCACACCCGAAAAACACCATGCGAATTGAAATAAGCCCAATCAAAGCTTATTCGTCGGATTTCTACGCATATTTAAATGAAAAAAAAGGGGTTGTGTTATTTTGATCTCATTACCCAAACTTTGCGATTTCTGGGTCAAATTGCAAAAGAACCAAAGAACACGACTTGAAATAAGCGAAATCTTAAGATTCTTCTTTCTATGTAGCTGGAACCCAAAACAATCTGTTTCACTTTGTTTAGGGTTATTGCACTTGGCTTTGCTAGTTGGTTAGGGTGAATGCACACTGAAAGAACAATCCAAGCTTCTTTGTCCTCTTCCTATTGAGATGGAAGCAAAACACCAATGCAAGATTTGGGCTGATTACAAACGTCACTGCGATTTTTGGAAGAATGTGCATTCTCACCCCAAAACTACCCATTTGAAATAAGCTCAATCAGAGCTTTGTCTTCTTCTTTTTATGTAGATGGAACCCAAAACACCTTTCTGCTTTGGTTGGGGTGATTCTGTGCACACCCAAAAAACACCACGCGAATTTTAAATAAGCCCAATCAAAGCTTATTCGTCCTGTTTCTACGCATATGGAAGCGTAAATATGGTGTTGTGTTATTTTAGTCTCATTACACACCCTTTGCGATTTCTGGATCAAATTGCATTAACACCAAAGAACACGACTTGAAATAAGCGAAATCCAAGATGCTTCTTTCTATGTAGCTGGAACCCAAAAAAACTGTTTCGCTTTGTTTCGGCTAATTAGCTTTGCTATTTGTGGGTGAATGAACACCGAAAGCACAATCCAAGATGATTCGTTCTCTTCCTATTCAGATGGAACCAAAACACCAATGCTAGATTTGGGCTGATATTTCAATCTGCGATCTTGGGGTGAATGTGCAAAAAACAACCCCCAAAACAAACCATTTGAAATAAGCCCAATTGTTGTTTATCATCTTCTTTTTATGTAGATGGAACCCCAAACACCTTTTTGCTTTGGTTGGGGGTGATTCTGGTGCACAACCAAAAAATACCATGCCAATTTAAATAAGCCCAATCAAGGCTGATTTCATCTTGTTTCTACGCATATGGAAGCGAAAAGACGGTGTTGTGTTATTTTGGTCTCATTACACAAACCTTGCGATTTCTGGGTCAAATTGCATTAACACCAAACAACACGACTTGAAATAAGCGAAATCCAAGATGCTTCTTTCTATTGTAACTGCAACCCAAAAACAACCTGTTTGTCTTTGTTTAGGGTTATTAAACTTCGCTTTGCTATTTGTGGGTGAATCAACACCGAAAGCACAATCCAAGCTTATTGGTCCTCTTCCTGTTCAGATGGAACCAAAACACCTATGCTTGCTTTGGGCTGATAACATGTCACTCTGCGATCTTTGGGTGAATGTGCATTCTCACACCAAAAACAGCAATTTGAAATAAGCTCAATATGAGCTTTGTCATCTTCTTTTTACGCTGATGGAACCGAAAAGAACTTTTTGCTTTGGTTGGGGGTGATTCCGGTGCACACCCGAAAAACACCATGCGAATTGAAATAAGCCCAATCAAAGCTTATTCGTCGGATTTCTACGCATATTTAAATGAAAAAAAAGGGGTTGTGTTATTTTGATCTCATTACCCAAACTTTGCGATTTCTGGGTCAAATTGCAAAAGAACCAAAGAACACGACTTGAAATAAGCGAAATCTTAAGATTCTTCTTTCTATGTAGCTGGAACCCAAAACAATCTGTTTCACTTTGTTTAGGCTTATTGCACTTGGCTTTGCTAGGGTTAGGGTTAGGGTGAATGCACACTGAAAGAACAATCCAAGCTTCTTTGTCCTCTTCCTATTGAGATGGAACCAAAACACCAATGCTTGCTTTGGGCTAACGCGTCAATCTGCGATCTATGGGTGAATATGCATTCTCACCCCAAACAACACCAAACAACACGACTTGAAATAAGCGAAATCCAAGATGCTTCTTTCTATTGTAACTGCAACCCAAAAACAACCTGTTTGTCTTTGTTTAGTGTTATTAAACTTCGCTTTGCTATTTGTGGGTGAATGAACACCGAAAGAACAATTCCAGCTTTTTTCCTCTTCCTATTGAGATGGAACCAAAACACCAATGCTAAATTTGGGCTAACATGTCCATCTGCGATCTTTGGGTGAATATGCATTCTCACCCCCAGAAACACCCATTTGAAATAAGCTCAATCAGAGCTTTGTCATCTTCTTTTTATGTAGACGGTACCCCAAAGACCGTTTTGCTTTGGTTGGGGGTGATTCTGGTGCACACCCGAAAAACACCATGCGAATTGAAATAAGCCCAATCAAAGCTTATTCGTCGGATTTCTACGCATATTTAAATGAAAAAAAAGGGGTTGTGTTATTTTGATCTCATTACCCAAACTTTGCGATTTCTGGGTCAAATTGCAAAAGAACCAAAGAACACGACTTGAAATAAGCGAAATCTTAAGATTCTTCTTTCTATGTAGCTGGAAACCAAAACAATCTTTCACTTTGTTTAGGCTTATTGCACTTGGCTTTGCTAGGGTTAGGGTTAGGGTGAATGCACACTGAAAGAACAATCCAAGCTTCTTTGTCCTCTTCCTATTGAGATGGAACCAAAACACCAATGCTAGATTTGGGCTGATTAGAAACGTCACTGCGATTTTTGGATGAATGTGCATTCTCACCCCAAAACTACCCATTTGAAATAAGCTCAATCAGAGCTTTGTCTTCTTCTTTTTATGTAGATGGAACCCAAAACACCTTTCTGCTTTGGTTGGGGTGATTCTGTGCACACCCAAAAAACACCATGCGAATTTTAAATAAGCCCAATCAAAGCTTATTCGTCCTGTTTCTACACATATGGAAGCGTAAAGATGGTGTTGTGTTATTTTAGTCTCATTACACACCCTTTGCGATTTCTGGATCAAATTGCATTAACACCAAAGAAAACGACTTGAAATAAGCGAAATCCAAGATGCTTCTTTCTATGTAGCTGGAACCCAAAAAAACTGTTTCGCTTTGTTTCGGCTAATTACACTTAGCTTTGCTATTTGTGGGTGAATGAACACTGAAAGCACAATCCAAGAAGATTCGTTCTCTTCCTATTCAGATGGAACCAAAACACCAATGCTAGATTTGGGCTGATATTTCAATCTGCGATCTTGGGGTGAATGTGCAAAAAACAACCCCAAAAACAACCATTTGAAATAAGCCCAATTGGAGCTTTGTCATCTTCTTTTTATGTAGATGGAACCCCAAACACCTTTTTGCTTTGGTTGGGGGTGATTCTGGTGCACAACCAAAAAACACCATGTGAATTTAAATAAGCACAATCAAAGTTTATTTCATCTTGTTTCTACGCATATGGAAGCGAAAAGACGGTGTTGTGTTATTTTGGTCTCTACACAAACCTTGCGATTTCTGGGTCAAATTGCATTAACACCAAACAACACGACTTGAAATAAGCGAAATCCAAGATGCTTCTTTCTATTGTAACTGCAACCCAAAAACAACCTGTTTGTCTTTGTTTAGGGTTATTAAACTTCGCTTTGCTATTTGTGGGTGAATCAACACCGAAAGCACAATCCAAGCTTATTGGTCCTCTTACTGTTCAGATGGAACCAAAACACCTATGCTTGCTTTGGGCTGATAACATGTCACTCTGCGATCTTTGGGTGAATGTGCATTCTCACACCAAAAACAGCAATTTGAAATAAGCTCAATCTTCTTTTTACGCTGATGGAACCCAAAAGAACTTTTTGCTTTGGTTGGGGGTGATTCTGGTGCACACCCGAAAAACAACATGCGAATTGAAATAAGCCCAATCAAAGCTTATTCGTCGGATTTCTACGCATATTTAAATGAAAAAAAAGGGGTTGTGTTATTTTGATCTCATTACCCAAACTTTGCGATTTCTGGGTCAAATTGCAAAAGAACCAAAGAACACGACTTGAAATAAGCGAAATCTTAAGATTCTTCTTTCTATGTAGCTGGAACCCAAAACAATCTTTCACTTTGTTTAGGCTTATTGCACTTGGCTTTGCTAGGGTTAGGGTTAGGGTGAATGCACACTGAAAGAACAATCCAAGCTTCTTTGTCCTCTTCCTATTGAGATGGAACCAAAACACCAATGCTAGATTTGGGCTGATTACAAACGTCACTGCGATTTTTGGATGAATGTGCATTCTCACCCCAAAACTACCCATTTGAAATAAGCTCAATCAGAGCTTTGTCTTCTTCTTTTTATGTAGATGGAACCCAAAACACCTTTCTGCTTTGGTTGGGGTGATTCTGTGCACACCCAAAAAACACCATGCGAATTTTAAATAAGCCCAATCAAAGCTTATTCGTTCTGTTTCTACACATATGGAAGCGTAAAGATGGTGTTGTGTTATTTTAGTCTCATTACACACCCTTTGCGATTTCTGGATCAAATTGCATTAACACCAAAGAAAACGACTTGAAATAAGCTGAACCCCTGACATAAGCGAAATCCAAGATGCTTCTTTCTATGTAGCTGGAACCCAAAAAAACTGTTTCGCTTTGTTTCGGCTAATTACACTTAGCTTTGCTATTTGTGGGTGAATGAACACCGAAAGCACAATCCAAGATGATTCGTTCTCTTCCTATTCAGATGGAACCAAAACACCAATGCTAGATTTGGGCTGATATTTCAATCTGCGATCTTGGGGTGAATGTGCAAAAAACAACCCCCAAAACAACCATTTGAAATAAGCCCAATTGTTGTTTATCATCTTCTTTTTATGTAGATAGAACCCCAAACACCTTTTTGCTTTGGTTGGGGGTGATTCTGGTGCACAACCAAAAAATACCATGCCAATTTAAATAAGCACAATCAAGGCTGATTTCATCTTGTTTCTACGCATATGGAAGCGAAAAGACGGTGTTGTGTTATTTTGGTCTCATTACACAAACCTTGCGATTTCTGCGTCAAATTGCATTAACACGAAACAACACGACTTGAAATAAGCGAAATCCAAGATGCTTCTTTCTATTGTAACTGCAACCCAAAAACAACCTGTTTGTCTTTGTTTAGGGTTATTAAACTTCGCTTTGCTATTTGTGGGTGAATCAACACCGAAAGCACAATCCAAGCTTATTGGTCCTCTTCCTGTTCAGATGGAACCAAAACACCTATGCTTGCTTTGGGCTGATAACATGTCACTCTGCGATCTTTGGGTGAATGTGCATTCTCACACCAAAAACAGCAATTTGAAATAAGCTCAATTTGAGCTTTGTCATCTTCTTTTTACGCTGATGGAACCCAAAAGAACTTTTTGCTTTGGTTGGGGGTGATTCCGGTGCACACCCGAAAAACACCATGCGAATTGAAATAAGCCCAATCAAAGCTTATTCGTCGGATTTCTACGCATATTTAAATGAAAAAAGGGGTTGTGTTATTTTGATCTCATTACCCAAACTTTGCGATTTCTGGGTCAAATTGCAAAAGAACCAAAGAACACGACTTGAAATAAGCGAAATCTTAAGATTCTTCTTTCTATGTAGCTGGAACCCAAAACAATCTGTTTCACTTTGTTTAGGCTTATTGCACTTGGCTTTGCTAGTTGGTTAGGGTGAATGCACACTGAAAGAACAATCCAAGCTTCTTTGTCCTCTTCCTATTGAGATGGAACCATAACACCAATGCTAGATTTGGGCTGATTACAAACGTCACTGCGATTTTTGGATGAATGTGCATTCTCACCCCAAAACTACCCATTTGAAATAAGCTCAATCAGAGCTTTGTCTTCTTCTTTTTATGTAGATGGAACCCAAAACACCTTTCTGCTTTGTTTGGGGTGATTCTGTGCACACCCAAAAAACACCATGCGAATTTTAAATAAGCCCAATCAACCTTATTCGTCCTGTTTCTACACATATGGAAGCGTCAAGATGGTGTTGTGTTATTTTAGTCTCATTACACACCCTTTGCGATTTCTGGATCAAATTGCATTAACACCAAAGAAAACGACTTGAAATAAGCTGAACCCCTGACATAAGCGAAATCCAAGATGCTTCTTTCTATGTAGCTGGAACCCAAAAAAACTGTTTCGCTTTGTTTCGGCTAATTACACTTAGCGTTGCTATTTGTGGATGAATGAACACCGAAAGCACAATCCAAGATGATTCGTTCTCTTCCTATTCAGATGGAACCAAAACACCAATGCTAGATTTGGGCTGATATTTCAATCTGCGATCTTGGGGTGAATGTGCATTCTAACCCCAAAAACAACCATTTGAAATAAGCCCAATTGGAGCTTTATCATCTTCTTTTTATGTAGATGGAACCCCAAACACCTTTTTGCTTTGGTTGGGGGTGATTCTGGTGCACAACCAAAAAACACCATGCGAATTTAAATAAGCCCAATCCAGGCTGATTTCATCTTGTTTCTACGCATATGGAAGCGAAAAGACGGTGTTGTGTTATTTTGGTCTCATTACACAAACCTTGCGATTTCTGGGTCAAATTGCATTAACACCAAACAACACGACTTGAAATAAGCGAAATCCAAGATGCTTC
Organism: Podarcis melisellensis; assembly: GCF_964234715.1. Classification (NCBI taxonomy): domain Eukaryota; kingdom Metazoa; phylum Chordata; class Lepidosauria; order Squamata; family Lacertidae; genus Podarcis; species Podarcis melisellensis. The sequence continues at coordinate 144,807 of NW_028113145.1, read as the reverse complement.
TTTCTATTGTAACTGCAACCCAAAAACAACCTGTTTGTCTTTGTTTAGGGTTATTAAACTTCGCTTTGCTATTTGTGGGTGAATCAACACCGAAAGCACAATCCAAGCTTATTGGTCCTCTTCCTGTTCAGATGGAACCAAAACACCTATGCTTGCTTTGGGCTGATAACATGTCACTCTGCGATCTTTGGGTGAATGTGCATTCTCACACCAAAAACAGCAATTTGAAATAAGGTCAATTTGAGCTTTGTCATCTTCTTTTTACGCTGATGGAACCGAAAAGAACTTTTTGCTTTGGTTGGGCGTGATTCCGGTGCACACCCGAAAAACACCATGCGAATTGAAATAAGCCCAATCAAAGCTTATTCGTCGGATTTCTACACATATTTAAATGAAAAAAAAGGGGTTGTGTTATTTTGATCTCATTACCCAAACTTTGCGATTTCTGGGTCAAATTGCAAAAGAACCAAAGAACACGACTTGAAATAAGCGAAATCTTAAGATTCTTCTTTCTATGTAGCTGGAACCCAAAACAATCTGTTTCACTTTGTTTAGGCTTATTGCACTTGGCTTTGCTAGGGTTAGGGGTTAGGGTGAATGCACACTGAAAGAACAATCCAAGCTTCTTTGTCCTCTTCCTATTGAGATGGAACCAAAACACCAATGCTAGATTTGGGCTGATTATAAACGTCACTGCGATTTTTGGATGAATGTGCATTCTCACCCCAAAACTACCCATTTGAAATAAGCTCAATCAGAGCTTTGTCTTCTTCTTTTTATGTAGATGGAACCCAAAACACCTTTCTGCTTTGGTTGGGGTGATTCTGTGCACACCCAAAAGACACCATGCGAATTTTAAATAAGCCCAATCAAAGCTTATTCGTCCTGTTTCTACACATATGGAAGCGTCAAGATGGTGTTGTGTTATTTTAGTCTCATTACACACCCTTTGCGATTTCTGGATCAAATTGCATTAACACCAAAGAAAACGACTTGAAATAAGCTGAACCCCTGACATAAGCGAAATCCAAGATGCTTCTTTCTATGTAGCTGGAACCCAAAAAAACTGTTTCGCTTTGTTTCGGCTAATTACACTTAGCTTTGCTATTTGTGGGTGAATGAACACCGAAAGCACAATCCAAGATGATTCGTTCTCTTCCTATTCAGATGGAACCAAAACACCAATGCTAGATTTGGGCTGATATTTCAATCTGCGATCTTGGGGTGAATGTGCATTCTAACCCCAAAAACAACCATTTGAAATAAGCCCAATTGGAGCTTTATCATCTTCTTTTTGTGTAGATGGAACCCCAAACACCTTTTTGCTTTGGTTGGGGATGATTCTGGTGCACAACCAAAAAACACCATGCGAATTTAAATAAGCCCAATCAAGGCACAAACCTTGCGATTTCTGGGTCAAATTGCATTAACACCAAACAACACGACTTGAAATAAGCGAAATCCAAGATGCTTCTTTCTATTGTAACTGCAACCCAAAAACAACCTGTTTGTCTTTGTTTAGGGTTATTAAACTTCGCTTTGCTATTTGTGGGTGAATCAACACTGAAAGCACAATCCAAGCTTATTGGTCCTCTTCCTGTTCAGATGGAACCAAAACACCTATGCTTGCTTTGGGCTGATAACATGTCACTCTGCGATCTTTGGGTGAATGTGCATTCTCACACCAAAAACAGCAATTTGAAATAAGCTCAATTTGAGCTTTGTCATCTTCTTTTTACGCTGATGGAACCCAAAAGAACTTTTTGCTTTGGTTGGGGGTGATTCCGGTGTACACCCGAAAAACACCATGCGAATTGAAATAAGCCCAATCAAAGCTTATTCGTCGGATTTCTACACATATTTAAATGAAAAAAAAGGGGTTGTGTTATTTTGATCTCATTACCCAAACTTTGCGATTTCTGGGTCAAATTGCAAAAGAACCAAAGAACACGACTTGAAATAAGCGAAATCTTAAGATTCTTCTTTCTATGTAGCTGGAACCCAAAACAATCTGTTTCACTTTGTTTAGGCTTATTGCACTTGGCTTTGCTAGGGTTAGGTTTAGGGTGAATGCACACTGAAAGAACAATCCAAGCTTCTTTGTCCTCTTCCTATTGAGATGGAACCAAAACACCAATGCTAGATTTGGGCTGATTACAAACGTCACTGCGATTTTTGGATGAATGTGCATTCTCACCCCAAAACTACCCATTTGAAATAAGCTCAATCAGAGCTTTGTCTTCTTCTTTTTATGTAGATGGAACCCAAAACACCTTTCTGCTTTGGTTGGGGTGATTCTGTGCACACCCAAAAAACACCATGCGAATTTTAAATAAGCCCAATCAAAGCTTATTCGTCCTGTTTCTACACATATGGAAGCGTCAAGATGGTGTTGTGTTATTTTAGTCTCATTACACACCCTTTGCGATTTCTGGATCAAATTGCATTAACACCAAAGAAAACGACTTGAAATAAGCTGAACCCCTGACATAAGCGAAATCCAAGATGCTTCTTTCTATGTAGCTGGAACCCAAAAAAACTGTTTCGCTTTGTTTCGGCTAATTACACTTAGCTTTGCTATTTGTGGGTGAATGAACACCGAAAGCACAATCCAAGATGATTCGTTCTCTTCCTATTCAGATGGAACCAAAACACCAATGCTAGATTTGGGCTGATATTTCAATCTGCGATCTTGGGGTGAATGTGCAAAAAACAACCCCCAAAACAACCATTTGAAATAAGCCCAATTGTTGTTTATCATCTTCTTTTTATGTAGATAGAACCCCAAACACCTTTTTGCTTTGGTTGGGGGTGATTCTGGTGCACAACCAAAAAATACCATGCCAATTTAAATAAGCACAATCAAGGCTGATTTCATCTTGTTTCTACGCATATGGAAGCGAAAAGACGGTGTTGTGTTATTTTGGTCTCATTACACAAACCTTGCGATTTCTGCGTCAAATTGCATTAACACGAAACAACACGACTTGAAATAAGCGAAATCCAAGATGCTTCTTTCTATTGTAACTGCAACCCAAAAACAACCTGTTTGTCTTTGTTTAGGGTTATTAAACTTCGCTTTGCTATTTGTGGGTGAATCAACACCGAAAGCACAATCCAAGCTTATTGGTCCTCTTCCTGTTCAGATGGAACCAAAACACCTATGCTTGCTTTGGGCTGATAACATGTCACTCTGCGATCTTTGGGTGAATGTGCATTCTCACACCAAAAACAGCAATTTGAAATAAGCTCAATTTGAGCTTTGTCATCTTCTTTTTACGCTGATGGAACCCAAAAGAACTTTTTGCTTTGGTTGGGGGTGATTCCGGTGCACACCCGAAAAACACCATGCGAATTGAAATAAGCCCAATCAAAGCTTATTCGTCGGATTTCTACGCATATTTAAATGAAAAAAGGGGTTGTGTTATTTTGATCTCATTACCCAAACTTTGCGATTTCTGGGTCAAATTGCAAAAGAACCAAAGAACACGACTTGAAATAAGCGAAATCTTAAGATTCTTCTTTCTATGTAGCTGGAACCCAAAAAAATCTGTTTCACTTTGTTTAGGCTTATTGCACTTGGCTTTGCTAGGGTTAGGGGTTAGGGTGAATGCACACTGAAAGAACAATCCAAGCTTCTTTGTCCTCTTCCTATTGAGATGGAACCATAACACCAATGCTAGATTTGGGCTGATTACAAACGTCACTGCGATTTTTGGATGAATGTGCATTCTCACCCCAAAACTACCCATTTGAAATAAGCTCAATCAGAGCTTTGTCTTCTTCTTTTTATGTAGATGGAACCCAAAACACCTTTCTGCTTTGTTTGGGGTGATTCTGTGCACACCCAAAAAACACCATGCGAATTTTAAATAAGCCCAATCAACCTTATTCGTCCTGTTTCTACACATATGGAAGCGTCAAGATGGTGTTGTGTTATTTTAGTCTCATTACACACCCTTTGCGATTTCTGGATCAAATTGCATTAACACCAAAGAAAACGACTTGAAATAAGCTGAACCCCTGACATAAGCGAAATCCAAGATGCTTCTTTCTATGTAGCTGGAACCCAAAAAAACTGTTTCGCTTTGTTTCGGCTAATTACACTTAGCTTTGCTATTTGTGGATGAATGAACACCGAAAGCACAATCCAAGATGATTCGTTCTCTTCCTATTCAGATGGAACCAAAACACCAATGCTAGATTTGGGCTGATATTTCAATCTGCGATCTTGGGGTGAATGTGCATTCTAACCCCAAAAACAACCATTTGAAATAAGCCCAATTGGAGCTTTATCATCTTCTTTTTATGTAGATGGAACCCCAAACACCTTTTTGCTTTGGTTGGGGGTGATTCTGGTGCACAACCAAAAAACACCATGCGAATTTAAATAAGCCCAATCCAGGCTGATTTCATCTTGTTTCTATGCATATGGAAGCGAAAAGACGGTGTTGTGTTATTTTGGTCTCATTACACAAACCTTGCGATTTCTGGGTCAAATTGCATTAACACCAAACAACACGACTTGAAATAAGCGAAATCCAAGATGCTTCTTTCTATTGTAACTGCAACCCAAAAACAACCTGTTTGTCTTTGTTTAGGGTTATTAAACTTCGCTTTGCTATTTGTGGGTGAATCAACACCGAAAGCACAATCCAAGCTTATTGGTCCTCTTCCTGTTCAGATGGAACCAAAACACCTATGCTTGCTTTGGGCTGATAACATGTCACTCTGCGATCTTTGGGTGAATGTGCATTCTCACACCAAAAACAGCAATTTGAAATAAGGTCAATTTGAGCTTTGTCATCTTCTTTTTACGCTGATGGAACCGAAAAGAACTTTTTGCTTTGGTTGGGGGTGATTCCGGTGCACACCCGAAAAACACCATGCGAATTGAAATAAGCCCAATCAAAGCTTATTCGTCGGATTTCTACGCATATTTAAATGAAAAAAGGGGTTGTGTTATTTTGATCTCATTACCCAAACTTTGCGATTTCTGGGTCAAATTGCAAAAGAACCAAAGAACACGACTTGAAATAAGCGAAATCTTAAGATTCTTCTTTCTATGTAGCTGGAACCCAAAAAAATCTGTTTCACTTTGTTTAGGCTTATTGCACTTGGCTTTGCTAGGGTTAGGGGTTAGGGTGAATGCACACTGAAAGAACAATCCAAGCTTCTTTGTCCTCTTCCTATTGAGATGGAACCATAACACCAATGCTAGATTTGGGCTGATTACAAACGTCACTGCGATTTTTGGATGAATGTGCATTCTCACCCCAAAACTACCCATTTGAAATAAGCTCAATCAGAGCTTTGTCTTCTTCTTTTTATGTAGATGGAACCCAAAACACCTTTCTGCTTTGTTTGGGGTGATTCTGTGCACACCCAAAAAACACCATGCGAATTTTAAATAAGCCCAATCAACCTTATTCGTCCTGTTTCTACACATATGGAAGCGTCAAGATGGTGTTGTGTTATTTTAGTCTCATTACACACCCTTTGCGATTTCTGGATCAAATTGCATTAACACCAAAGAAAACGACTTGAAATAAGCTGAACCCCTGACATAAGCGAAATCCAAGATGCTTCTTTCTATGTAGCTGGAACCCAAAAAAACTGTTTCGCTTTGTTTCGGCTAATTACACTTAGCTTTGCTATTTGTGGATGAATGAACACCGAAAGCACAATCCAAGATGATTCGTTCTCTTCCTATTCAGATGGAACCAAAACACCAATGCTAGATTTGGGCTGATATTTCAATCTGCGATCTTGGGGTGAATGTGCATTCTAACCCCAAAAACAACCATTTGAAATAAGCCCAATTGGAGCTTTATCATCTTCTTTTTATGTAGATGGAACCCCAAACACCTTTTTGCTTTGGTTGGGGGTGATTCTGGTGCACAACCAAAAAACACCATGCGAATTTAAATAAGCCCAATCCAGGCTGATTTCATCTTGTTTCTATGCATATGGAAGCGAAAAGACGGTGTTGTGTTATTTTGGTCTCATTACACAAACCTTGCGATTTCTGGGTCAAATTGCATTAACACCAAACAACACGACTTGAAATAAGCGAAATCCAAGATGCTTCTTTCTATTGTAACTGCAACCCAAAAACAACCTGTTTGTCTTTGTTTTGGGTTATTAAACTTCGCTTTGCTATTTGTGGGTGAATCAACACCGAAAGCACAATCCAAGCTTATTGGTCCTCTTCCTGTTCAGATGGAACCAAAACACCTATGCTTGCTTTGGGCTGATAACATGTCACTCTGCGATCTTTGGGTGAATGTGCATTCTCACACCAAAAACAGCAATTTGAAATAAGGTCAATTTGAGCTTTGTCATCTTCTTTTTACGCTGATGGAACCGAAAAGAACTTTTTGCTTTGGTTGGGGGTGATTCCGGTGCACACCCGAAAAACACCATGCGAATTGAAATAAGCCCAATCAAAGCTTATTCGTCGGATTTCTACACATATTTAAATGAAAAAAAAGGGGTTGTGTTATTTTGATCTCATTACCCAAACTTTGCGATTTCTGGGTCAAATTGCAAAAGAACCAAAGAACACGACTTGAAATAAGCGAAATCTTAAGATTCTTCTTTCTATGTAGCTGGAACCCAAAACAATCTGTTTCACTTTGTTTAGGCTTATTGCACTTGGCTTTGCTAGGGTTAGGGGTTAGGGTGAATGCACACTGAAAGAACAATCCAAGCTTCTTTGTCCTCTTCCTATTGAGATGGAACCAAAACACCAATGCTAGATTTGGGCTGATTATAAACGTCACTGCGATTTTTGGATGAATGTGCATTCTCACCCCAAAACTACCCATTTGAAATAAGCTCAATCAGAGCTTTGTCTTCTTCTTTTTATGTAGATGGAACCCAAAACACCTTTCTGCTTTGGTTGGGGTGATTCTGTGCACACCCAAAAGACACCATGCGAATTTTAAATAAGCCCAATCAAAGCTTATTCGTCCTGTTTCTACACATATGGAAGCGTCAAGATGGTGTTGTGTTATTTTAGTCTCATTACACACCCTTTGCGATTTCTGGATCAAATTGCATTAACACCAAAGAAAACGACTTGAAATAAGCTGAACCCCTGACATAAGCGAAATCCAAGATGCTTCTTTCTATGTAGCTGGAACCCAAAAAAACTGTTTCGCTTTGTTTCGGCTAATTACACTTAGCTTTGCTATTTGTGGGTGAATGAACACCGAAAGCACAATCCAAGATGATTCGTTCTCTTCCTATTCAGATGGAACCAAAACACCAATGCTAGATTTGGGCTGATATTTCAATCTGCGATCTTGGGGTGAATGTGCATTCTAACCCCAAAAACAACCATTTGAAATAAGCCCAATTGGAGCTTTATCATCTTCTTTTTGTGTAGATGGAACCCCAAACACCTTTTTGCTTTGGTTGGGGATGATTCTGGTGCACAACCAAAAAACACCATGCGAATTTAAATAAGCCCAATCAAGGCACAAACCTTGCGATTTCTGGGTCAAATTGCATTAACACCAAACAACACGACTTGAAATAAGCGAAATCCAAGATGCTTCTTTCTATTGTAACTGCAACCCAAAAACAACCTGTTTGTCTTTGTTTAGGGTTATTAAACTTCGCTTTGCTATTTGTGGGTGAATCAACACCGAAAGCACAATCCAAGCTTATTGGTCCTCTTCCTGTTCAGATGGAACCAAAACACCTATGCTTGCTTTGGGCTGATAACATGTCACTCTGCGATCTTTGGGTGAATGTGCATTCTCACACCAAAAACAGCAATTTGAAATAAGCTCAATTTGAGCTTTGTCATCTTCTTTTTACGCTGATGGAACCCAAAAGAACTTTTTGCTTTGGTTGGGGGTGATTCCGGTGCACACCCGAAAAACACCATGCGAATTGAAATAAGCCCAATCAAAGCTTATTCGTCGGATTTCTACGCATATTTAAATGAAAAAAGGGGTTGTGTTATTTTGATCTCATTACCCAAACTTTGCGATTTCTGGGTCAAATTGCAAAAGAACCAAAGAACACGACTTGAAATAAGCGAAATCTTAAGATTCTTCTTTCTATGTAGCTGGAACCCAAAAAAATCTGTTTCACTTTGTTTAGGCTTATTGCACTTGGCTTTGCTAGTTGGTTAGGGTGAATGCACACTGAAAGAACAATCCAAGCTTCTTTGTCCTCTTCCTATTGAGATGGAACCATAACACCAATGCTAGATTTGGGCTGATTACAAACGTCACTGCGATTTTTGGATGAATGTGCATTCTCACCCCAAAACTACCCATTTGAAATAAGCTCAATCAGAGCTTTGTCTTCTTCTTTTTATGTAGATGGAACCCAAAACACCTTTCTGCTTTGTTTGGGGTGATTCTGTGCACACCCAAAAAACACCATGCGAATTTTAAATAAGCCCAATCAACCTTATTCGTCCTGTTTCTACACATATGGAAGCGTCAAGATGGTGTTGTGTTATTTTAGTCTCATTACACACCCTTTGCGATTTCTGGATCAAATTGCATTAACACCAAAGAAAACGACTTGAAATAAGCTGAACCCCTGACATAAGCGAAATCCAAGATGCTTCTTTCTATGTAGCTGGAACCCAAAAAAACTGTTTCGCTTTGTTTCGGCTAATTACACTTAGCTTTGCTATTTGTGGATGAATGAACACCGAAAGCACAATCCAAGATGATTCGTTCTCTTCCTATTCAGATGGAACCAAAACACCAATGCTAGATTTGGGCTGATATTTCAATCTGCGATCTTGGGGTGAATGTGCATTCTAACCCCAAAAACAACCATTTGAAATAAGCCCAATTGGAGCTTTATCATCTTCTTTTTATGTAGATGGAACCCCAAACACCTTTTTGCTTTGGTTGGGGGTGATTCTGGTGCACAACCAAAAAACACCATGCGAATTTAAATAAGCCCAATCCAGGCTGATTTCATCTTGTTTCTATGCATATGGAAGCGAAAAGACGGTGTTGTGTTATTTTGGTCTCATTACACAAACCTTGCGATTTCTGGGTCAAATTGCATTAACACCAAACAACACGACTTGAAATAAGCGAAATCCAAGATGCTTCTTTCTATTGTAACTGCAACCCAAAAACAACCTGTTTGTCTTTGTTTAGGGTTATTAAACTTCGCTTTGCTATTTGTGGGTGAATCAACACCGAAAGCACAATCCAAGCTTATTGGTCCTCTTCCTGTTCAGATGGAACCAAAACACCTATGCTTGCTTTGGGCTGATAACATGTCACTCTGCGATCTTTGGGTGAATGTGCATTCTCACACCAAAAACAGCAATTTGAAATAAGGTCAATTTGAGCTTTGTCATCTTCTTTTTACGCTGATGGAACCGAAAAGAACTTTTTGCTTTGGTTGGGGGTGATTCCGGTGCACACCCGAAAAACACCATGCGAATTGAAATAAGCCCAATCAAAGCTTATTCGTCGGATTTCTACACATATTTAAATGAAAAAAAAGGGGTTGTGTTATTTTGATCTCATTACCCAAACTTTGCGATTTCTGGGTCAAATTGCAAAAGAACCAAAGAACACGACTTGAAATAAGCGAAATCTTAAGATTCTTCTTTCTATGTAGCTGGAACCCAAAACAATCTGTTTCACTTTGTTTAGGCTTATTGCACTTGGCTTTGCTAGGGTTAGGGGTTAGGGTGAATGCACACTGAAAGAACAATCCAAGCTTCTTTGTCCTCTTCCTATTGAGATGGAACCAAAACACCAATGCTAGATTTGGGCTGATTATAAACGTCACTGCGATTTTTGGATGAATGTGCATTCTCACCCCAAAACTACCCATTTGAAATAAGCTCAATCAGAGCTTTGTCTTCTTCTTTTTATGTAGATGGAACCCAAAACACCTTTCTGCTTTGGTTGGGGTGATTCTGTGCACACCCAAAAGACACCATGCGAATTTTAAATAAGCCCAATCAAAGCTTATTCGTCCTGTTTCTACACATATGGAAGCGTCAAGATGGTGTTGTGTTATTTTAGTCTCATTACACACCCTTTGCGATTTCTGGATCAAATTGCATTAACACCAAAGAAAACGACTTGAAATAAGCTGAACCCCTGACATAAGCGAAATCCAAGATGCTTCTTTCTATTTAGCTGGAACCCAAAAAAACTGTTTCGCTTTGTTTCGGCTAATTACACTTAGCTTTGCTATTTGTGGGTGAATGAACACCGAAAGCACAATCCAAGATGATTCGTTCTCTTCCTATTCAGATGGAACCAAAACACCAATGCTAGATTTGGGCTGATATTTCAATCTGCGATCTTGGGGTGAATGTGCATTCTAACCCCAAAAACAACCATTTGAAATAAGCCCAATTGGAGCTTTATCATCTTCTTTTTGTGTAGATGGAACCCCAAACACCTTTTTGCTTTGGTTGGGGATGATTCTGGTGCACAACCAAAAAACACCATGCGAATTTAAATAAGCCCAATCAAGGCACAAACCTTGCGATTTCTGGGTCAAATTGCATTAACACCAAACAACACGACTTGAAATAAGCGAAATCCAAGATGCTTCTTTCTATTGTAACTGCAACCCAAAAACAACCTGTTTGTCTTTGTTTAGGGTTATTAAACTTCGCTTTGCTATTTGTGGGTGAATCAACACCGAAAGCACAATCCAAGCTTATTGGTCCTCTTCCTGTTCAGATGGAACCAAAACACCTATGCTTGCTTTGGGCTGATAACATGTCACTCTGCGATCTTTGGGTGAATGTGCATTCTCACACCAAAAACAGCAATTTGAAATAAGCTCAATCTTCTTTTTACGCCGATGGAACCCAAAAGAACTTTTTGCTTTGGTTGGGGGTGATTCTGGTGCACACCCGAAAAACACCATGCGAATTGAAATAAGCCCAATCAAAGCTAATTCGTCGGATTTCTACGCATATTTAAATGAAAAAAAGGGGTTGTGTTATTTTGATCTCATTACCCAAACTTTGCGATTTCTGGGTCAAATTGCAAAAGAACCAAAGAACACGACTTGAAATAAGCGAAATCTTAAGATTCTTCTTTCTATGTAGCTGGAACCCAAAACAATCTGTTTCGCTTTGTTTAGGCTTATTGCACTTGGCTTTGCTAGGGTTAGGGTTAGGGTGAATGCACACTGAAAGAACAATCCAAGCTTCTTTGTCCTCTTCCTATTGAGATGGAACCAAAACACCAATGCTAGATTTGGGCTGATTACAAACGTCACTGCAATTTTTGGATGAATGTGCATTCTCACCCCAAAACTACCCGTTTGAAATAAGCTCAATCAGAGCTTTGTTTTCTTCTTTTTATGTAGATGGAACTCTAAACACCTTTTTGCTTTGGTTGGGGTGATTCTGTGCACACCCAGAAAACACCATGCGAATTTTAAATAAGCCCAATCAAAGCTTATTCGCCCTGTTTCTACGCATATGGAAGCGTAAATATGGTGTTGTGTTATTTTAGTCTCATTACACACCCTTTGCGATTTCTGGATCAAATTGCATTAACACCAAAGAACACGACTTGAAATAAGCGAAATCCAAGATGCTTCTTTCTATGTAGCTGGAACCCAAAAAAACCTGTTTCGCTATTTGTGGGTGAATGAACACCGAAAGCACAATCCTATTTGTGGGTGAAAGCAAAGCTATTTGTGGGTGAATGAACACCGAAAGCACAATCCAAGATGATTCGTTCTCTTCCTATTCAGATGGAACCAAAACACCAATGCTAGATTTGGGCTGATATTTCAATCTGCGATCTTGGGGTCAATGTGCATTCTAACCCCAAAAACAACCATTTGAAATAAGCCCAATTGGAGCTTTATCATCTTCTTTTTATGTAGATGGAACCCCAAACACCTTTTTGCTTTGGTTGGGGGTGATTCTGGTGCACAACCAAAAAATACCATGCGAATTTAAATAAGCACAATCAAAGCTTATTTCATCTTGTTTCTACGCATATGGAAGCGAAAAGACGGTGTTGTGTTATTTTGGTCTCATTACACAAACCTTGCGATTTCTGGGTCAAATTGCATTAACACCAAACAACACGACTTGAAATAAGCGAAATCCAAGATGCTTCTTTCTTTTGTAACTGCAACCCAAAAACAACCTATTTGTCTTTGTTTAGGGTTATTAAACTTCGCTTTGCTATTTGTGGGTGAATCAACACCGAAAGCACAATCCAAGCTTATTGGTCCTCTTCCTGGAACCAAAACACCTATGCTTGCTTTGGGCTGATAACATGTCACTCTGTGATCTTTGGGTGAATGTGCATTCTCACCAAAAACAGCAATTTGAAATAAGCTCAATTAGAGCTTTGTCATCTTCTTTTTATGTTGATGGAACCCAAAAGAACTTTTTGCTTTGGTTGGGGGTGATTCTGGTGCACACCAGAAAAACAGCATGCGAATTAAAATAAGCCCTGTCAGAGCTGCCTCTAGGTCCCAGCTCACAGAGGACCAACGCTAGTCAGTAATAATGTACAAAAGTCTTTATTGAGGTTCAGTTTCCATTTACAAGCCGCAGCATGCAGCTCTACTGTCATCGCTTACGCTCCCTTCGGATTCCTCCCCATCGCGCTCCATTTCATCCCTCTCCTTTGCCTCTGCTCCTGAACCCCTGACATCCATCCCCCCTCGAAGCCCCCCTTCCCCCCTCCCCTCCTTCAGGTGTGGGTTCTGGGTGCTCCATCGTTGTGGGGGTGAGTGCCGGATACAGTTCGTCCCCCGTGGCGTGCATCCAGCCAGATAAGTCCGGATAGTCCTCCATGTCCTCGTCGACGGCGATCTCCTCTGCTTCCATCTCTTTGCCCCCGTGCTCGAACCCAAAATCCTCCCACAACATGTCCATGTCCGTCTCCCCCCCTGTCGACTTGGGGGATGCTGCCTGCCAAGGCCCCTCCAGCAGCTCCCTGCTCCAGCCCCCCTCTGGTTGATTGTCCCACCAATAAGAGCGTTCTGTGGCAGACCCCGAGGGTGATCCCTCCGTGGAACGTGTGTCGGGTGCTGGTTCCTCGTCCGATGAGAACCCCTGGAACGTGCTGGCTGAAAGTGTGGGTGTGAAAAGATATTCGTCGAAATAATCTGCCGGCATAGGTCTGTGTGGGAAGAGTGCGTGGAACTCGTCCTTGAGGTAGTGCTCCTCCACCGCATAGTACGGCACCCAGCTGTTGCCGCTGGCCGGGGTACCTTCCCTGGCGAGGAGATACTCAACCCCCTCTCCCCCCCATCTCGAGTCTAAAATCTCTGTGACCTCGTTGAGGGGCTCCCCCCTTGGTGACCCCCCTCCGTGGGCGTTTCCCTGAGTGGGGCTCATGCCGTCCCTGGCTCCTGAAATCTGTGAGGTGCCTTGTAGGGCGTGAGCACTGATCTATGAAAGACCGGGTGCATTCTGGATCCCTCCGGAAATGTCAACCGGAAGGCCACTGGATTGATCCTTGCCTCGACTTGGTAAGGCCCTAGCTGCTTATGTCCGAGCTTCTTCTTCGCTAACGATCTGGCCGGCACTGCCTGGGCTGCTAACCAAACCCAGTCTCCCACCTGTATGTTTTCCCCGACCCTTCTGTGTTTGTCTGCCTGCAGTTTGTATGCGTGCTTTGCTAGTTCTAACTGCCTTCGGAGCTGTTCGTGGACCTCCTGCAACTCCGACGCGAAGGCGTCCCCTCCCCCACTCTCTCTAATCCCGGGCAGGTTCTGGGATGCCTCCCATTGTTGGCGAAGAACGGTGTCACCCCCGTGGACACGTGCTTCGTGTTGTTGTAGGCGAACTCGGCGAGCGGCAGGTAGTCCACCCATGTCGCAGGCTGCTGATTCGCGTAGCATCTCAGGTACTGCTGCATGATGGCGTTGACCCTCTCCGCTTGTCCGTTGGTCTGCGGGTGTCTCGCCGACGCTAGGTTGATCTTGACGTTCAGGTTGCCCATCAGCTTCTGCCAGAAGTTCGAGATGAACTGGCGCCCCCGGTCGGACAGGATAGACCGTGGTAGACCGTGAACCTTGAACACGTGGTCTATGAACAGTTTGGCGGTCTGTTCCGCCGTGGCCACCTTCGCGCACGGAATGAAGTGGGCCATTTTGGTGAACATGTCCACCACCACGAGAACTGCTGTCTTGCCCCGCGAGCTGGGTAGATCCGTGACAAAGTCTAGAGCCGCCCTCTCCCACGGTTCGAGCGGTGTCTGCAGCGGTTCCAGCAGTCCCGCCGGCGGTTTGTGCACTGGCTTGGCCCTTTGGCATGTGTCGCACCTCGTGACGTAATCCGCTACTTCCCCCCGCATCTTGGGCCACCAAAAATCTCTGGCTACTAATTCTAAAGTCTTCCCTTTGCCAAAGTGCCCGGCAGTGGGTGCGTCGTGCAACTGCTGCAGTACCTTCGCGCGGAGGTCGTCTCCCGGTACGTAGAGGGCTCCTTTGCGGATGAGCAATCCGTCGCGTATCTGGAACTCGTCATCCTTCGCCTTGCCACTGTGCACCTCCTCCACCTTGGCTCGTGCGAAGGAGTCTGTCTGCAGCGCGCGACGTACGCCGTCCAGGTCCACGGTTGCCGAAGCGCACGCCCACGCTTTCGGTGCAAAAATATGCTTGGCCGCCGCCGGTGCCGCCTCCTCGAGGTATTGCGGCTTCCTGGACAGTGCATCCGCCATGACGTTGTTGTCGCCTGGGATGTACTCTATCCTGAAGTCGAAATCCGCAAAGAACTCCGCCCAGCGTATATGCCTCTGGTTCAGGAACCTTGCCGTGCGCCAGTACTCCAGGTTCTTATGGTCCGTGCGGACCTGCACTGTGTGTTTGGCTCCGATGAGGAAGTGCCGCCACGCCTTGAACGCTGCATGAATGGCCAGCAACTCCCTGTCCCAGATGGTGTAGTTCTGCTCCGACTTGCTGAGCTTCCTGGAGTAGAAAGCTCACGGCCTCCAGTCCCCATGCAGATCTTGCTGCAACAGGAACGCTCCCACTGCCCTGTCTGAGGCGTCCGTTTCAACCCTCAGCGGTCTGCTGGGATTCACATGCAGCAGCTGCTCTTCGGACGCAAAGAGACGCTTGAGTTTCTGAAAGGACTGCTCTGCCTGCTCCGTCCAGATTAACTTCTCCTTCTTGGAGCTGAGCGTGTCGGTAATGGCCGCCGTCTGCATAGCGAACCCTTTGATGAACTTGCGATAAAAGTTTGCAAAGCCGACGAACCGTTGGACCTCCTTCCGATTGCGCGGGCTCTTCCAGTCCAACACTGAGCGGACCTTGGCGCTGTCCATGGCGAGCCCCTTGTCTGACAATTTGTAGCCCAGGAAATCCACCTTCGTCATGTCGAACTGGCACTTCTCCAGCTTGGCGTACAGTCTGTGCTCCCGTAGTCTCTGCAGAACTTCCTTGACGTCCCTCTCGTGAGCCTCCTGCGATTCTGAGAATATCAGGATGTTGTCCAGGAAGCAGACGCACTTCTTGTAGGGAGTCCCGCTAACACGTGATGCGTGAATGCTTGAAAACAGTGGGAGCCATTTTGTAATCCAAACGGCATAACTCTGTATTCATAGGTGCCCAGGGGCGTGAACATGGCCGTCTTCCACTCGTCGCCCTCCCGTATGCGAATAAGGTTGTACGCCCCTCGCAGATCCAACTTGGTGAAGACGCGTCCTTTTCTCACCGTCGCGAGTAGGTCGTCGATTTTGGGCATGGGGAAGGCCGTGGGCTTGGTTTTCGAGTTCAAAATTCTATAATCAACCACAAGCCTTTTTTGGGGCGTGTCTTTTTTCTTCACGAAGAATACGGGACTGCCCCCCACTGCATTGGACTCTCGGATGAAACCGCGCTTCAAGTTGTGATCTATGAACTCCCTGAGTTCCTGCAGTTCGTCTTCAGACATGGAATACAGTTTCCCGGTCAGCAGCGTCGCCCCCGGCAGGAGGTCAATCTTGCAGTCATAGGACCTGTGGGGAGGTAGCTTGTCCGCTTCCTTCTCGCAGAAAACCTCCAAAAAAGCTGCGTACTTGTGGGGCACTGCTTGCAGCGTGCCTAATCGTAGCTGTGGGTCATCCTCTTCCCCTTCCGGGCTAGGCAGAATGCAGTGTTCTGCACAGTAGGAGGAGCCGAAAGTCAGTTGGCGCTGGTACCATGCCAATGCTGGGCTGTGCCTGTGCAGCCAACTCATGCCCAATACTACAGGCGTGTCCGACAGTTGGGTGACATTGAAGCTGATGACTTCCCAGTGATTTCCAATTTGCATCACCATCGGCGGCGTTTGCTTTACCACCTGCCCCCCCAGCAATTCCCTGCCATCCACCGTGACAACTTTCAGGGGCAGCGTGGCTGGCAGGAGCGCTATGCTGTGTTGCTTGATGAAATCCAGTCCTATAAAGTCTGCGTTACTACCAGAGTCAATGGTAATGGGCACTTCCATAGTAAGTCCATCGGGTAGCTGGAGCGATGCAGTGAGTTGCACCACTGGTTTGGGCGGGAGTGGGTCTGTGGGCTGTAAAATCTCTGGGGACTGCTTCACTGACTCGTCTGCCTGGGCCCCAGTGCCTCTGCTTCCAGCCAGACTCCGTCGTTTCCCTGCTGTGGTTCTCTCTGCTGAGTTGCTTCTGTTACTGTTGCGGAGGCTGCAGTGTGCTTGTGGAGCCTCTGGGGACACTCTTTCGCCATGTGCTGAGCACTGTTGCAGATGTAACACTTCCTGTTCCCTCTAGGAGGCTTCGCTTTGACTGCTCCCGGTGTTAGGGCTCTGGTTGCTGACTGAGCCCTGGCGCCTCCAATCTCCATCGGTTCCTCTCCCCCTCCCAGCGGAGGCGTGGATTGAGCGCGCGCTGCATCCCTGGGAAAGAAGGGAGGTGCTCTCGCTGGCGTGCGTCCCCAACGCCCTTCGTCTTTGCTCCAAGGACGTTCCTCCAGACGCACTCCAATCGTCAGCGCCCTCTGAACAACTTCCTGAGTGCTCTGGGGTCTTCCCCCCTTGCAATTTCGTCTTTCACAGCTCCATTCAACCCTTCCCAGAAAAGGTCTCTGACTGCAGCTGAATCTTTCTCCCATCCCAGCGCATTGACCAATGCAAAAAAGCGGGAATGATACTGCCTTACAGTGGCTCTCCCTTGTTTCAGTCCATGTACCTCTTTTCTGGCGATATCAACGTCTATTGTTGATAAAAAACACGCATCCATCGCTTTAATGAAGGCATCCGCACTTCGGGGCACCGGATCCTTATCTCTCCACAGACTGCGCAGCCACGCTTTAGCTTCTCCATGTAAATGAGTTAATATAAACCCCACCTTCTCCTGCTCATCTCTAAAGTCCTTCTCCAGCAACTGCAGCGCAAACACCACGTCTGCTCGGAAGTTAGGGTACTGCTGCAGACTTAGTAAGCACTTCCAACCTGCCTTGGAGATCCCTGCAGGCGGCAGCTGCTTCGTCTTCCCTCTTCCTGGATGCGAGTATCTCCGTGTTGAGTTGCGTCACTGCATTTTGCAGGGCTGTCATTTGCTCTTCGGTAGTCATCTTGTCTTGCTTTTGTGAGCTCGTGAAGCACCAATCTTCGCCCCTCGCTGCGTCCACTCACGTTGCAAGATTTTTGGTGTGATGGGACGGAGCTTACTGTCAGAGCTGCCTCTAGGTCCCAGCTCACAGAGGACCAACGCTAGTCAGTAATAATGTACAAAAGTCTTTATTGAAGTTCAGTTTCCATTTCCAAGCCGCAGCGTGCAGCTCTACGTCTTAGAACCTAGATCGGCGAAGCTCCGTCTGAGTCTCCACCCCCTGTACACCAGTTTAAGACTCTAGCCTTACTCCACCTCTTCCATTGCTCTTTCCTCCTCTGGGTCCTTCTGCCCCCCGGGGGTCTCCTCCTTTCTGGACTCTTCTGACGCTGACCCCCCTGACTCTTGTCCCTCCTTTCGGCGGGCTTTAGGACTTGGCTCCCTATCCCGGCTACCTGCTGTGCCGCTCGCCTGTACATTTGAACTTGGCGCGCGCGCCCAGCCTCTAACTTTCCTCTTGACCGTTTCCGCGCTCTCCGATGGAGGCGTGGTCAATCCTGACTCATCTCCTCCCGCTGGTGGTGAGCAGCCTGATCCCGATACCTGGGACTCCTCCCCCCCACTGCGCTCTGGTGGGGAAGCTGGTCCTGATTTCCAACTGCTGCTCTCTGAGTCCCCTCTGGCCCCTTCTTCCTGGGGTGTCCCCCTAGGCACCCCCATTGCTCTGACCATGGGCGCCCCCTTCTGTGAATCTTCCGATTCGCTGGAAAGACTCAGGGACCTCGGACCACTGTCATCGCTTAGGCTCCCTTCGGATTCCTCCCCATCGCTCTCCATTTCCTCCCTTTCCTTTGCCTCTGCTCCTGAACCCCTGACAAGCCCAATCAAAGCTTATTTGTCGGATTTCTACGCATATTTAAATGAAAAAAAGGGGTTGTGTTATTTTGATCTCATTACCCAAACTTTGCGATTTCTGGGTCAAATTGCAAAAGAACCAAAGAACACGACTTGAAATAAGCGAAATCTTAAGATGCTTATTTCTATGTAGCTGGAACCCAAAACAATCTATTTCGCTTTGTTTAGGCTTATTGCACTTGGCTTTGCTAGGGTTAGGGTTAGGGTGAATGCACACTGAAAGAACAATCCTAGCTTCTTTGTCCTCTTCCTATTGAGATGGAACCAAAACACCAATGCTAGATTTGGGCTGATTACAAACGTCACTGCGATTTTTGGATGAGTGTGCATTCTCACCCCAAAAACACCCATTTGAAATAATCTCAATCAGAGCTTTGTCTTCTTCTTTTTATGTAGATGGAACCCAAAACACCTTTTTGCTTTGGTTGGGGTGATTCTGTGCACACCCAAAAAACACCATGTGAATTTAAATAAGCCCAATCAAAGCTTATTCGTCTTGTTTCTACGCATATGGAAGCGTAAAGATGGTGTTGTGTTATTTTGGACTCATTTAACAAACTGTGATTTCTGGGTCAATGTCAATTAACACCAAAGAACACGACTTGAAATAAGCGAAATCCAAGATTCTTCTTTCTATGTAGCTGGAACCCAAAAGAACCTGTTTGGCTTTGTTTAGGCTTATTGCACTTCGCTTTGCTAGGGTTAGGGTGAATGTACGCTGAAAGAACAATTCCAGCTTTTTGTCCTCTTCCTATTGAGATGGAACCAAAACACCAATGCTTGCTTTGGGCTAACGTGTCAATCTGCGATCTATGGGTGAATATGCATTCTCACCCCAAACAACACCAAACAACACGACTTGAAATAAGCGAAATCCAAGATGCTTCTTTCTATTGTAACTGCAACCCAAAAACAACCTGTTTGTCTTTGTTTAGTGTTATTAAACTTCGCTTTGCTATTTGTGGGTGAATGAACACCGAAAGAACAATTCCAGCTTTTTTCCTCTTCCTATTGAGATGGAACCAAAACACCAATGCTAAATTTGGGCTAACATGTCCATCTGCGATCTTTGGGTGAATATGCATTCTCACCCCCAAAAACACCCATTTGAAATAAGCTCAATCAGAGCTTTGTCATCTTCTTTTTATGTAGACGGAACCCCAAAGACCGTTTTGCTTTGGTTGGGGGTGATTCTGTGCACACCCAAAAAACACCATGCGAATTTAAATAAGCACAATCAAAGCTTATTTCATCTTGTTTCTTATGCATATGGAAGCGAAAAGACGGTGTTGTGTTATTTCGGTCTCATTACCCAAACTTTGCTGTTTCTGGATCAAATTGCATTAACACCAACGAACACGACTTGAAATAAGCGAAATCCAAGATGCTTCTTTCTATGTAGCTGGAACCCAAAAAAACCTGTTTCGCTTTGTTTCGGCTAATTACACTTAGCTTTGCTATTTGTGGGTGAATGAACACCGAAAGCACAATTCAAGATGATTCATTCTCTTCCTATTCAGATGGAACCAAAACACCAATGCTAGATTTGGGCTGATATTTCAATCTGCGATCTTGGGGTGAATGTGCATTCTAACCCCAAAAACAACCATTTGAAATAAGCCCAATTGGAGCTTTATCATCTTCTTTTTATGTAGATGGAACCCCAAACACCTTTTTGCTTTGGTTGGGGGTGATTCTGGTGCACAACCAAAAAACACCATGCGAATTTAAATAAGCACAATCAAAGCTTATTTCATCTTGTTTCTTATGCATATGGAAGCGAAAAGACGGTGTTGTGTTATTTCGGTCTCATTACCCAAACTTTGCTATTTCTGGGTCAAATTGCATTAACACCAAAGAACATGACTTGAAATAAGCGAAATCTAATATTCTTCTTTCTATGTAGCTGGAACCCACAACAATCTGTTTCGCTTTGTTTAGGCTTATTGCACTTCGCTTTGCTAGGGTTAGGGTGAATGCACACTGAAAGAACAATCCAAGCTTCTTTGTCCTCTTCCTATTGAGATGGAACCAAAACACCAATGCTAGATTTGGGCTGATTACAAACGTCACTGCGATTTTTGGATGAGTGTGCATTCTCACCCCAAAAACACCCATTTGAAATAATCTCAATCAGAGCTTTGTCTTCTTCTTTTTATGTAGATGGAACCCAAAACACCTTTTTGCTTTGGTTGGGGTGATTCTGTGCACACCCAAAAAACACCATGCGAATTTAAATAAGCCCAATCAAAGCTTATTCGTCTTGTTTCTACGCATATGGAAGTGGAAAGATGGTGTTGTGTTATTTTGGACTCATTACACAAACCTTGCGATTTCTGGGTCAAATTGCACCAAAGAACACGACTTGAAATAAGCGAAATCCAAGATTCTTCTTTCTATGTAGCTGGAACCCAAAAGAACCTGTTTGGCTTTAGGCTTATTGCACTTCGCTTTGCTAGGGTTAGGGTGAATGTACGCTGAAAGAACAATTCCAGCTTTTTGTCCTCTTCCTATTGAGATGGAACCAAAACACCTATGGTAAATTTGGGCTAACATGTCAATCTGCGATCTTTGCGTGAATATGCATTCTCACCCCCCAAAACACCCATTTGAAATAAGCTCAATCAGAGCTTTGTCATCTTCTTTTTATGTAGACTGAACCCAAAAGACCGTTTTGCTTTGGTTGGGGGTGATTCTGTGCACACCCAAGAAACACCATGCGAATTGAAATACGCCCAATCAAAGCGTATTCGTCTTCTTTCTACGCATATGGAAGTGTAAAGATGGTGTTGTGTTATTTTACTCTCATTACACACCCTTTGCGATTTCTGGATCAAATTGCATTAACACCAACGAACACGACTTGAAATAAGCGAAATCCAAGATGCTTCTTTCTATGTAGCTGGAACCCAAAAAAACCTGTTTCGCTTTGTTTCGGCTAATTACACTTAGCTTTGCTATTTGTGGGTGAATGAACACCGAAAGCACAATCCAAGATGATTCGTTCTCTTCCTATTCAGATGGAACCAAAGCACCAATGCTAGATTTGGGCTGATATTTCAATCTGCGATCTTGGGGTGAATGTGCATTCTAACCCCAAAAACAACCATTTGAAATAAGCCCAATTGGAGCTTTATCATCTTCTTTTTATGTAGATAGAACCCCAAACACCTTTTTGCTTTGGTTGGGGGTGATTCTGGTGCACAACCAAAAAACACCATGCAAATTTAAATAAGCACAATCAAAGCTTATTTCATCTTGTTTCTACGCATATGGAAGCGAAAAGACGGTGTTGTGTTATTTTGGTCTCATTACACAAACCTTGCGATTTCTGGGTCAAATTGCATTAACACCAAACAACACGACTTGAAATAAGCGAAATCCAAGATGCTTCTTTCTATTGTAACTGCAACCCAAAAACAACCTGTTTGTCTTTGTTTAGGGTTATTAAACTTCGCTTTGCTATTTGTGGGTGAATCAACACCGAAAGCACAATCCAAGCTTATTGGTCCTCTTCCTGTTCAGATGGAACCAAAACACCTATGCTTGCTTTGGGCTGATAACATGTCACTCTGCGATCTTTGGGTGAATGTGCATTCTCACACCAAAAACAGCAATTTGAAATAAGGTCAATTTGAGCTTTGTCATCTTTTTATGTTGATGGAACCCAAAAGAACTTTTTCTTTGGTTGGGGGTGATTCTGGTGCACACCCGAAAAACACCATGCAAATTGAAATAAGCCCAATCACAGCTTATTCGTCGGATTTCTACGCATATTTAAATGAAAAAATGGGTTGTGTTATTTTGATCTCATTACCCAAACTTTGCGATTTCTGGGTCAAATTGCAAAAGAACCAAAGAACACGACTTGAAATAAGCGAAATCTTAAGATTCTTCTTTCTATGTAGCTGGAACCCAAAACAATCTGTTTCGCTTTGTTTAAGCTTATTGCACTTGGCTTTGCTAGGGTTAGGGTTAGGGTGAATGCACACTGAAAGAACAATCCAAGCTTCTTTGTCCTCTTCCTATTGAGATGGAACCAAAACACCAATGCTAGATTTGGGCTGATTACAAACGTCACTGCGATTTTTGGATGAGTGTGCATTCTCACCCCAAAAACACCCATTTGAAATAATCTCAATCAGAGCTTTGTCTTCTTCTTTTTATGTAGATGGAACCCTAAACACCTTTTTGCTTTGGTTGGGGTGATTCTGTGCACACCCAAAAAACACCATGCGAATTTAAATAAGCCCAATCAAAGCTTATTCGTCTTGTTTCTACGCATATGGAAGCGGAAAGATGGTGTTGTGTTATTTTGGTCTCATTACACAAACCTTGCGATTGCTGGGTCAAATTGCATTAACACCAAAGAACACGACTTGAAATAAGCGAAATCCAAGATTCTTCTTTCTATGTAGCTGGAACCCAAAAGAATCTGTTTGGCTTTAGGCTTATTGCACTTCGCTTTGCTAGGGTTAGGGCGAATGTACGCTGAAGGAACAATTCCAGCTTTTTGTCCTCTTCCTATTGAGATGGAACCAAAACACCTATGCTTGCTTTGGGCTAACATGTCAATCTGCGATCTTTGGGTGAATATGCATTCTCACCCCAAACAACACCAAACAACACGACTTGAAATAAGCGAAATCCAAGATGCTTCTTTCTATTGTAACTGCAACCCAAAAACAACCTGTTTGTCTTTGTTTAGTGTTATTAAACTTCGCTTTGCTATTTGTGGGTGTCAGGGCTGCCTCCAGGTCCCAGCTCACAGAGGACCAACGCCCAGTTGATTTAATGTACAAAAGTCTTTATTGAAGCTTAGTTTCCATTTCAAACCCCAGAGCGTGCAATCCTACGTCTTGACTTCAGACCGGCGAAGTCCCCTCTGACTCACTACCCCTTCCGCACCAGTTTAAGATCCTAGCCCGGCTCCACCTCCTGCGCTGTTCCTTTCTTCGCTGGGTCCTTCTGCCCCCTGGGGTTTCCTCCTTCCTGGACTCTTCTGACGCTGACCCTCCTGAGTCTTGCCCTTCCTTCCGGCGGGCTTTAGGACCTGGCTCCTCATCCGGGCTACCTGCTGTGCCGCTCGCCTGTACATTTGAACTTGGCGCGCGCGCCCAGCCGGTAACCTTCCTCCTGACCGTTCCCCCGCTCTCCGATGTGGGCGTGGTCAACCCTGACTCATCTCCTCTCGCTGGTGGCAAGAACACTGTTCCCAATTCCTGGGACTCCTCCCCCCTACTGTGCTCTGGTGGGGAAGCTGGTCCTGATTTCCAGCTGCTGCTCAATGAGTCCCCGCTGGCCCCTTGCTTCTGGGGCTTCCCCTTTGGCACCCCCCTCGCCCTGGCCACGGGCGCTCCCTTCTGCGAGTCTTCCGATTTGCTGGTGAGACTCGAGGAATCTCTCTGACCACTGTCACTGCCTACTCCCCCCTCGGATTCCTCCTCCTCGCTCTCCCTTTTCTTCCCCCTCCTGTGTCTCTGCTCCTGAACCCCTGACATCCATCCCCCCTCGAAGCCCCCCCTTCCCCCCTCCCCCTCTTCAGGTGCGGGTTCCGGTGGCTCCAGTGTTGTGGGGGTGAGTGCAGGATACAGTTTGTTCCCCATGGCGTGCAGCCATTGGGATAAGTCCGGGAAGTCCTGTACGGGCTCATCGATGGCGATCTCCTCGGCTTCCATCTCCTGGGCGGCGTGTTCGAACCCGGGATCTTCCCCCAACTCGCCCATGACCCCCTCATCCCCCGTCTCCTGGGGTGATGCTGCGTGCAGTGGTCCTCTCGGCATCCCTCTGCGCCACCCCACCTCAGGTTGATCCTCCCACCAATAGGAGCCCCCTGTGCCGAACCCTGAGAGTGATCCCTCTGGGGAGCTAGTCTCTGGCGCCTTGTCCTCATCTGAAGAGAACCCCTGAAACGTACTGGCTGAGAGTGTGGGAGTGAAAAGGTATTCGTCGAAATAATCTGCCGGCATGGGCCTGTGTGGGAAAAGTGCGTGGAACTCGTCCTTGAGGTAGTGCTCCTCCACTGCAAAGTACGGTACCCAGCTGTTGGCGCTGGCCGGGGTACCTTCCCTGGCGAGGAGATATTCAACCCCCTCTACCCCCCATCTGGAGTCCAAAATCTCTTTGACCTCGTTGAGCGGCTCCGCCCTCGGCGACCCCCCTACTGTGGGCGCTTCCCTGAGCGGGCTCGGAGCCGTCACTGGCGCCTGGAACCTGTGGGGCGCCTTGTAGGGCGTTAGCACAGATCTATGAAAGACCGGGTGCATTCTGGATCCCTCCGGGAGTGTCAACCGGAAGGCCACTGGGTTGATCTGTGCCTCGACTTGGTAAGGCCCTAGCTGCTTATGTCCGAGCTTCTTCTTGGCTAACGATCTGGCCGGGACTGCCTGGGCTGCCAACCAGACCCAGTCCCCCACCCGGATGGCCTCCCCAACTCTCCTGTGTCTGTCTGCCTGCACTTTGTAAGCTTGTTTTGCTAGCTCTAACTGCCTTCTGAGCTGCTCGTGGACCTCCTGTAACTCCGCTGCCACAGCGCCTGCTCCCTGCGGCTCCCCCTCCCTCACTTTCTCTAAACCCGGGAAGGTTCTGGGATGCCGCCCATTGTTGGCGAAAAACGGTGTCACCCCCGTGGACACGTGCTTCGTGTTGTTGTAGGCAAACTCGGCCAGCGGTAGATAGTCCACCCAGGTCGAGGGCTGCTGGTTCGCGTAGCATCTCAGGTACTGCTGCATGACGGCGTTGACCCTCTCCGCTTGTCCGTTGGTCTGTGGGTGTCTCGCCGACGACAGGTTGACTTTGACGTTCAGGATACCCATCAGCTTCTGCCAGAAACTCGAAATGAACTGGCGCCCCCGGTCGGACAGGATGGAACGTGGCAGGCCGTGCACCTTGAACACGTGGTCTATGAACAGTTTGGCCGTCTGTTCCGCCGTGGCCACCTTCGCGCAAGGAATGAAGTGGGCCATCTTGGTGAACAGATCTACTACCACGAGTACTGCTGTCTTTCCCCTCGAACTGGGCAGATCAGTGACAAAGTCCAGAGCCACCCTCTCCCACGGTTCGAACGGTGTCTGCAGTGGTTCCAACAGTCCCGCCGGTGGCCTGTGTACCGGCTTGGCCCTTTGGCAGGTGTCGCACCTATTGACATAATCCGCGACCTCCCCTCTCATCTTGGGCCACCAAAAGTCTCTGGCTACTAATTCCACCGTCTTCTCTTTGCCGAAGTGCCCAGCGCTGGGTGCGTCATGCAACTGTTGCAGTACTCTCGCTCGTAGGTCATCCCCCGGCACGTAGAGGGCCCCTTTGCGTATGAGCAGTCCGTCACGTACTTGGAACTCGTCGCCCCCCGCCGTGCCGCTGCGCACCTCCTCCATTTTGGCTTGAGCGAAGGGGTCCGTCTGCAGCGCGCGACGTACCGCTTCCAGGTCCACCGTGGCTGAGGCGCACGCCCATGCTTCTGGTGCGAAAATGTGCTTGGCCGCCGCCGGTGCCTCTTCCTCTAGATACTGCGGTTTCCTGGACAGCACATCCGCCATGGTGTTGCTGTCTCCCGGGATGTATTCTATCCTGAAGTCGAAATCCGCAAAGAACTCCTCCCAGCGTATGTGCCTCTGGTTCAGGAACCTCGCCGTGCGCCAGTACTCCAAGTTCTTGTGGTCCGTGCGGACCTGCACCGTGTGTTTGGCTCCGATGAGGAAGTGCCGCCACGCCTTGAAGGCTGCATGAATGGCCAGCAACTCCCTGTCCCAGATGGTGTAGTTCTGTTCCGACTTGCTGAGCTTCCTGGAGTAGAAAGCGCACGGCCTCCAGTCCCCATGCAGATCTTGCTGCAACAGGACAGCCCCCACGGCTCTGTCTGAGGCGTCCGTCTCCACCCTCATGGGCCTGCTGGGGTTCACATGCAGTAGTTGTTCTTCAGACGCGAAGAGACGCTTGAGTTTCTGAAAGGACTGCTCTGCCTGCTCCGTCCAGATGAACTTCTTCTTCTTGGAGCTGAGGGTGTTGGTGATGGCCGCCGTCTGCATAGCGAAACCTTTGATGAACTTGCGATAAAAGTTGGCAAAGCCAACAAACCTCTGGACCTCCTTCCGATTGCGTGGGCTTTTCCAGTCCAGCACCGAATGGACCTTGGCGCTGTCCATGGCGAGTCCCTTGTCGGACAGCTTGTACCCCAGGAAATCCACCTCCGTCCTGTCGAACTGGTACTTCTCCAGTTTGGCGTAAAGCCTGTGGTCCCTCAGCCGCTGCAGGACTTCCTTGACATCGCCCTCGTGAGCCTCCTTCGACTCCGAGAAGATCAGGATGTCGTTCAGGAAGCAGACGCACTTCTTGTAGAGGAGACCCGCTAAGACGTGGTGCATGAAGGCTTGAAAACAGTGGGAGCCATTTTGTAATCCAAAAGGCATAACTCTATATTCATAGGTGCCCAGAGGCGTAACATGGCCATTTTCCACTCGTCGCCCTCCCTCACGCGTATGAGATTGTACGCTCCGCGTAGATCCAACTTGGTAAAGATGCGACCCTTCCTCACCGTCGCCAGCAGGTCGTCGATCTTGGGCATGGGGAATGCCGTGGGCTTCGTCCTCGAATTTATGACCCTGTAATCAACTACAAGCCTCTTTTGGGGCGTGTCCTTTTTCTTCACGAAAAACACGGGACTGCCCCCCACTGCTTTGGACTCCTGGATGAAACCTCACTTCAAGTTGTGATCTATGAACTCCCTGAGTTCTTGCAGTTCGTCTTCAGACATGGAATACAGTTTCCCGGTCGGCAGCGTCGCCCCGACCGGGAAACTGGGCATGGGAAAAGCTGAGGGCTTGGTTTTCGAGTTTAAGATTCTGAAATCAACTACCAACCTCTTCTGGGGCGTGTCCCGCTTCTTCACAAAAAACACGGGACTGCCCCCTACTGCTTTGGATTCTCGGATGAATCCCTGCTTCAAATTGTGATCTATGAACTCCCTGAGTTCCTGCAGTTCATCCTCAGGGTTTCAGGGAGAGAAGAGCAGATGGGGGAGGAGACAGAGAGCGAGGGGGAAGAATCCCAGAGAGATGAGGAGGAGGATGACGATGACCAAAGGTCGTCCATGAGTCTGTCCAGTGAGTCAGAGGACTCCCAAAAGGGGGCCCCCCTGGTCAGACCAAAGGGAGGCCAAGGGGGAAGCAGTGAGGAGCAGGGGAGCGAAGGGAGAAGCCCCAGTGGGAGTTGGACACCGGAGCCGGCTTCTCAGCCGGAACGGAGTGAAGGGGGTGGAGTTACCAGTGTGTCAGAGGGAGCAGAGCAAGAAGGAGACAGGGGAAGGAGATCGGAGCAGGGCGCTCAGCCGGAAGGGGTGGAGAGCAGCACCGGGAGCAGTGTAGCGGTCGAGAGAAAGGTCAGAAGCAACGTACGCGCGCCAAGTTCAAATGTAGAGGCGCGCGGAAGTGAGGAGAGCCCTGGGGAGGAGCCCGGCCCCAAAGCGAGAAGGAGGGGGGCAGAGGCGTCAGAGGATTCAGCCTCGGGCGAGTCCCGGCGAGGGGGAACCCAGGGGGGCAGAAAGACCCTGCGGAAAAGGAAGGAGAGGAAGAGGTGGTCCAGCACAAGCCTCTTAAATTGGTGTAGAGGCGGGACGGATTCAGAGGGTACTTCAGCGGTCTAACGTTACAGACGTAGAGTCACTAAGATGGAATGTAAATGGAGCAATGATCTTCAATAAAGACTTTTGTAAATAAACTGGATCGGATTTGGGTCTCTTGTGAGCTGGGACCAGACGGGTGGCTCTGACAGTAAGTACCCTCTCTAGAACGCAAAAATTTTTTTTTGCAAAGCTCACCAACGGGAGCAGCCATGAGCACGGAGGAACAGCTGCTTACGCTGAGGAAGCAGGTTACCGACCTCACAGCTGCAGTCATTGCATCTCAGAAGAAGAATGACGAACTGGAGAAGGCTTGCCAGGACCTGCGAACAAGGTGGGAGCATGCAAGAGGGGCAGGGGTCCCGGGTTCCAGATCGGAGGGAGTTGCACTTGGACGGCGGGGGGGCGCCCTAGTTACGCACTTTGATGGCAACCTGCAAAACTACCCTAACTTCAGAGCAGACGTCGTGTATGCACTGCATTTGCTTCGTCATGATTTTAAGGATGAGGAGGAAATAGCGGGGTTCATAATTTCGTTTTTGCATGGGGAGGCCAGAGCTTGGTTGCGCAATTTGTGGCGCAAAGATGGCCCTGCCCGCCGCAATTCTGATGAATTTATTAAAGCGATGGATGCTTGTTTCCAGTCATCTGTGGATGTGGATATTGCTCGTAGGCAGATGCACGGACTGCGGCAAGGCAAAGCCACTGTACGTCAATATCACTCCAGATTCTTTGCGTTACTAACTGCGTTGGGCTGGGAGAAGGATAGTAAACCAGTAAGAGATCTGTTCTGGGAAGGTCTTAGCCCCCCCGTCAAGGATGAGATCGCCAGAGGAGATAGACCCCAGACCCTAGAAGACGTAGTGCAGAGGGCTTTGGCAATCGGAATACGACATGAGGGACGCCCGTGGCACGAGGGGGAGGGACCCCAGGCGCGTGCACCAGCGAGAACCCCCCCTTTTGTCCCCAGGGACTTCAGCCAGACGCACCCCTCGCCCTTGGGGAGGCAGGGAGAAGAGCCGATGGAAATTGGTGGTGCTAGGGCTCAGACACCATCCAGAGCCCCTGTTTCCGGTGCAGTGAAGGCGAAGCCTCCTAGAGGGACCAGGAAGTGTTACATCTGTGACAGTGCACACCATATGGCGAAAGAGTGCCCCCAGAGGCTCCAAAAACACACTGCAGCTCTAGCAACGGTGGCAGCGGAAGTGGTGCAAAGAGAGCAGCCTCAGGGAAACGACAGTGCCTGGCTGGAAGCGGAGCTTCTGGGGCTCAGCCAGGCGGATCTGTAGAACAGTCCCCAGCACCCTTGCAACGCACAGACCCTTTACCACCCAAGCCAGCAGTGCAACTCACTGCAACCCTTCAGCTGCCGAATGGACACTCCCTGGAAGTTCCCATCACGATTGATTCAGGGAGCAATGCGGATTTTGTGGGAATACAATTTGTCAAGCAGCATAGCATAGCGCTCCTGCCTGCAACGACGCCTCTGAACGTGGTCACGGTGGACGGCAGGAAATTGCTGGGAGGGCAAGTTGTGCAGCAGACGCCTCCCATGGTGATGCAGATTGGAAACCATCGAGAAGTCATTAGCTTCAATGTCACCCACCTGTCAGACACGCCCATTGTGTTGGGCATGAGTTGGCTGGAGAGGCATAGTCCCGCTGTAGCGTGGTACCAGCGGCAAATCACCTTCTGCTCATCGTATTGTGCTCAGCATTGCATCCAAACCAATCAGGAGGAGGGGGCTGAGCAGCAGCTGCAACTGGGCATGGTGCAGGCAGTGCCTCACAAGTACGAAGGATTCTTGGAGGTTTTCTGCGAGAAAGAAGCTGACAAGTTGCCGCCTCACAGGCCTTACGACTGTGCGATCGACTTGGTGCCGGGGGCGCAACTGCCAACTGCAAAGCTGTATTCCATGTCTGAGGACGAGATGCAAGAGCTCAGAGAGTTCATAGAGTATCATCTGAAGCGCGGGTTCATCCGGGAATCCAAAGCAGTGGGAGGCAGTCCTGTTTTCTTTGTGAAGAAGAAAGACACGCCCCAAAAAAGACTCATTGTGGACTACCGGTTCATAAACAGACTGACTAAGCCCAAGGCCTTCCACATGCCCAAGATTGACGACCTCCTAGCGACCGTTAGGAAGGGTAAGATCTTCACCAAGTTGGATTTGCGTGGAGCGTACAACCTCATCCGCATTCGGAAGGGCGATGAGTGGAAGACTGCCATGTTCACGCCTCTGGGCACGTATGAATACAGAGTTATGCCGTTTGGTCTCCAAAATGGCAGCCACGTTTTCCAAGCATTTATGCATCACGTGCTGGCGGGACTCCTCTACAAGAAGTGTGTATGTTTTCTCGACGACATCCTGATTTTCTCGGAATCGCCGGAAGCTCACGAGAAGGATGTAAAGGAGGTCCTACAGAGGTTGCGGGAGCACAGGCTGTACGCCAAGTTGGAGAAATGCCAGTTTGATGTGACGGAGGTGGATTTCCTTGGCTACAAGCTGTCCGACGAGGGGCTGGCCATGGACAGAGTCAAGGTCCAAGCGGTGTTGGACTGGAAGAGCCCACGCAATCGGAAGGAAGTCCAGAGATTCATCGGATTTGCCAATTTTTATCGCAAATTCATCAAAGGTTTTGCAAAGGAGACGGCAGCAATCACGGACACCCTCAGTTCCAAGAAGAAGAAGTTCGCTTGGACGGAACAGGCAGAGTGCTCTTTTCGGAAACTTAAAAGCCTCTTCGCCTCCGAGGAACAGCTACTGCACGTGAATCCCGGCAGGCCCATGCGGGTAGAAACCGACGCGTCAGACAGAGCGGTTGGAGCCGTCCTTCTGCAGGAAGATCCGCAAGGCAATTGGAGGCCGGGCGCCTTCTACTCCCGGAAGCTCAGCAAGACGGAGCAGAACTACACCATATGGGACAGGGAGCTGTTGGCCATTCATGCAGCTTTCAAGGCGTGGCGACACTTCCTCATAGGAGCCAAGCACACAGTCCAGGTGCGCACGGATCACAAGAACTTAGAGTATTGGCGAACGGCGAAGCTGCAGACCCAAAGACACATGCGCTGGGCAGAATTCTTTGCGGATTTCGACTTCAAAATAGAATACATCCCGGGGGACTCCAATGTTATAGCTGACGCACTCTCCAGGAAACCGCAATACCTTGAGGAGACGGCACCAATAGCAGCGAAGCACATTTTCGCACCGCAGGCGTGGGCGTGCGCAGCCATCGCAGTCGATCTGGACGCGGTGCGACGCGCGTTGCAAGCGGATCAATTTGCACAATCCAAGATGGAGGAGCTGCGCAGCGGGTCGCAGAGAGACGATGAGTTCCAGTTGCGAGACGGGCTCTTGACTCGCAAGGGTGCCCTCTACGTGCCAAACGACGAGCTTCGCGCAAAGGTTCTGCAGCAATTGCACGACGCCCCCAGTGCGGGCCACTTCGGCAAGGAGAAGACAATAGAATTAGTGGCCAGGGACTTTTGGTGGCCCCAGATGCGGGGAGAGGTGGCGGATTACGTCGCCAGATGTGACACCTGTCAGAGGTCCAAACCAGTACACCAGAAGCCAGCGGGATTGCTGGAACCGCTGGAGACGCCGCAGCAGCCGTGGGAGAGGGTAGCCCTGGATTTTGTTACTGACCTGCCCAGCTCCAGGGGCAAGACGGCGGTACTGGTGGTTGTGGACTTGTTCACCAAGATGGCGCACTTCATTCCTTGTGCCAAGGTGGCGACGGCAGAACAGACCGCCAAACTCTTCATCGACCACGTGTTCAGAGTGCATGGACTACCGCAGTCCGTCCTGTCCGACAGGGGGCGCCAATTTGTTTCCAACTTCTGGCAGAAGCTTCTGGGTATCCTGCACGTCAAGATCGACCTAGCGTCGGCGAGACATCCACAGACCAACGGCCAAGCAGAGAGGGTCAACGCGATCATGCAGCAGTACCTGAGGTGTTACGCCAATCAGCGACCCGCGGCGTGGGTGGACTACCTGCCGATGGCTGAGTTTGCCTACAACAACACGAAGCACGCATCGACGGGGGTGACGCCGTTCTTCGCGAACAATGGCCGTCATCCCAGAACCTTTCCGAGGCTTATAGCACCAGGAGAGGGAGTGCCGCAAGAGGCCGACCAGTTTGCAGCAGAGTTGCAAGAGGTGCACGAGGAGCTGAGGAGACATTTGGAGCTGGCCAAACAAGCCTATAAGGTGCAGGCGGACAAACACAGAAGGGCGGGAGAAGACATCCAGGTGGGGGACTGGGTATGGTTAGCGGCCCAAGCGATGCCAGCCAAATCGTTAGCCAAGAAGAAGCTAGGACACAGGCAGCTAGGACCATACCAAGTTGAGGCTAGGATCAATCCTGTAGCATTTCGCCTGGCCCTTCCAGAAGGCTCCAGAGTACACCCGGTCTTTCATAGGTCGGTGCTCACTCCCTACAAGGCCCCGCATAGGTTTCAAGAGTCAGAAACAGTACCAGACCCACGCAAAGAGTCACCCAAGAGGGGGGGGTCGCCTAGGGCCGAACCCTTCAACGAGGTCACAGAGATACTGGACTCGAGATGGGGGGCAGAGGGGGTTGAATACTTTCTCGCCAGAGAGGGCACCCCAGCCACTGCCAATAGTTGGGTGCCGGGCTACGCGTTAGACGAACCCCTTTTGAAAGAAGAGTTCCATGCACTTTTCCCACATAGACCCATGCCAGCTGAGTACTTTGATGACTGGCTTTTCACACCCACATTGTCAGATAGCACGTTCAGGGGTTTCTCTTCCTCCGAGGAAGGAACAGCAGAATCGAGCCCGCCCAGGGGATCGTGTTCGGGAGTGGACACACTACCTTCGGATTGGTGGGAGGAGCAACCAGAGGAGGAATGGCGTAAGAGGTGGATGATGGGGCCTTGGCGGGCAGCACCAGAGGAAGTAGCAATGGAAGAAGAGACTGAGATGGCTTTGGGTGAAGAACCCGAGTTCGAACACACATACACAGAACTGCCAGCAGAGAACATTGACGTAGACGACCTGTATCCGGAGCCTACCCCCGAGGAGCCGCAGTTTCCACAACCGGCACCCGCCGAGCGGGAGGGGGGAAGGGGGGGCTTCGAGGGGGGGATGGATGTCAGGGTTTCAGGGAGAGAAGAGCAGATGGGGGAGGAGACAGAGAGCGAGGGGGAAGAATCCCAGAGAGATGAGGAGGAGGATGACGATGACCAAAGGTCGTCCATGAGTCTGTCCAGTGAGTCAGAGGACTCCCAAAAGGGGGCCCCCCTGGTCAGACCAAAGGGAGGCCAAGGGGGAAACAGTGAGGAGCAGGGGAGCGAAGGGAGAAGCCCCAGTGGGAGTTGGACACCGGAGCCGGCTTCTCAGCCGGAACGGAGTGAAGGGGGTGGAGTTACCAGTGTGTCAGAGGGAGCAGAGCAAGAAGGAGACAGGGGAAGGAGATCGGAGCAGGGCGCTCAGCCGGAAGGGGTGGAGAGCAGCACCGGGAGCAGTGTAGCGGTCGAGAGAAAGGTCAGAAGCAACGTACGCGCGCCAAGTTCAAATGTAGAGGCGCGCGGAAGTGAGGAGAGCCCTGGGGAGGAGCCCGTCCCCAAAGCGAGAAGGAGGGGGGCAGAGGCGTCAGAGGATTCAGCCTCGGGCGAGTCCCGGCGAGGGGGAACCCAGGGGGGCAGAAAGACCCTGCGGAAAAGGAAGGAGAGGAAGAGGTGGTCCAGCACAAGCCTCTTAAATTGGTGTAGAGGCGGGACGGATTCAGAGGGTACTTCAGCGGTCTAACGTTACAGACGTAGAGTCACTAAGATGGAATGTAAATGGAGCAATGATCTTCAATAAAGACTTTTGTAAATAAACTGGATCGGATTTGGGTCTCTTGTGAGCTGTGACCAGACGGGTGGCTCTGACAATAGTTTCCCCGTCGGCAGCGTCGCCCCCGGCAGGAGGTCAATTTTGCAGTCGTAGGGCCTGTGGGGAGGCAGCTTGTCCGCTTCCTTCTCGCAGAAAACCTCCAAAAACTCTTTGTACTTGTTGGGTACTGCTTGCAACATGCCTAAGTTCAGCTGTGGTCCATCCTTTTGTCCCTCCTCTTCCTGGTTAGCGAGGATGCAGTGTTCTGCACAGTAGGAGGAGCCGAAGGTCAGTTGGCGCTGGTACCAAGCTAATGCCGGGCTGTGCCTGTCCAGCCAACTCATGCCCAACACTATGGGCGTGTCTGACAGGTGGGTGACATTGAAGCTGATGACTTCGCAGTGATTCCCAATTCGCATCGCCATCGGAGGTGTCTGCTGCAGCACTTGCCCCCCCAGGAGCTCTCTGCCGTCCACCGTGACTACATTCAGGGGTGTCGTGGCCGGTAGGAGCGCCACGTTGTGTTGCTTGAGAAATTCCAGTCCGATAAAGTCCGCGTTGCTCCCAGAGTCAATGGTAATGGTGAGCCCATGGGGAAGCTGGAGAGATGCGGTGAGTTGCACCACTGGTTTGGGTGGGAGGGGGTCTGTGGGCTGTAAGATCCCTGGGGACTGCTTCATTGACTTGTCTGGCTGGGCCCCAGTGCCTCCAATTCCAGCCAGACCATTTCGTTTCCCTGCTGTGTTGCATTCTGCTGAACAGATTCTGTTACTGTTGCTGAAGCTGCAGTGTGCTTGTGAATCCTCTGGGGACACTCTTTCGCCATGTGCTGAGCACTGTCGCAGATGTAACATTTCCTGTTCCCTCTAGGAGGCTTCGTTTTGACTGCTCCCGGTGGTAGGGCTCCGGCTGCTGACCGAGCCTTAGCACCACCTATCTCCATCGGCTCTTCTCCCCCTCCCAGCGGAGGCGTAGAATGAGCGCGCACTGTTTCCCTGGGAAAGGAAGGCGGTGCTCTTGCTGGCGTGCGTCCCCAATGCCCTTCCTCCTTGCTCCAAGGGCGTCCTTCCAGGCGTACCCCAATCGTTAGCGCCCTCCGCACTACATCTTGGGTGGTTTGGGGCCTCTCCCCCCTTGCAATTTCGTCTTTCACAGCTCCGTTCAGCCCCTCCCAAAACAGGTCCCTGACGGCAGCTGACTCTTTCTCCCACCCTAATGCGTTGACCAATGCAAAAAAACGGGAGTGATATTGCCTCACACTGGCTTTGCCTTGTCTCAGCCCATGAATCTCTCTCCTGGCGATATCTACATCAATCTCTGACAAAAAACAAGCATCCATCGCTTTAATGAAGGCATCCGCATTCCGGAGGGCTGGATCCTTATCTCTCCAGAGATTGCGCAACCATGCTTTAGCTTCTCCATAGAGATGACTGACTATGAAGCCCACTTTCTCCTCTTGATCTCTAAAGTCCTTCTCCAGCAACTTTAGCGCATAAATGACGTCTGCTCTGAAGTTAGGATACTGCTGCAAATTCCCATCAAAATGAGACAAAAGGCTCCCTCCTCTTTTTCCCAGCCCAATCCCCTCTGGTCTGGATCCCGGCAGCCCCTGTGTAGTCAATTTTTCTAACCTGGCTCGCAGATCCTGGCAGGTAGCCGCTGCTTCCGCCTCCTTTTTCCTGGATGCCAAAATTTCTGCGTTAAGTTGCGTCACTGCTTCCCGCAGGCTTGCTATGTGTTCTTCGGTAGTCATTTTGCCCCATTTTTGTGAGCTTGCGAAGCACCAATCTTCGCCCCTCGCTGCGTTCCTTCACGTTGCGAGGTTTCAAAAAGACGGTGAGAGGGGACTTACTGTCAGGACTGCCTCCAGGTCACAGAGGACCAACGCCCAGTTGATTTAATGTACAAAAGTCTTTATTGAAGCTTAGTTTCCATTTCAAACCCCAGAGCGTGCAATCCTACGTCTTGACTTCAGACCGGCGAAGTCCCCTCTGACTCACTACCCCTTCCGCACCAGTTTAAGATCCTAGCCCGGCTCCACCTCCTGCGCTGTTCCTTTCTTCGCTGGGTCCTTCTGCCCCCTGGGGTTTCCTCCTTCCTGGACTCTTCTGACGCTGACCCTCCTGAGTCTTGCCCTTCCTTCCGGCGGGCTTTAGGACCTGGCTCCTCATCCGGGCTACCTGCTGTGCCGCTCGCCTGTACATTTGAACTTGGCGCGCGCGCCCAGCCGGTAACCTTCCTCCTGACCGTTCCCCCGCTCTCCGATGTGGGCGTGGTCAACCCTGACTCATCTCCTCTCGCTGGTGACAAGAACACTGTTCCCGATTCCTGGGACTCCCCCCCCCTACTGTGCTCTGGTGGGGAAGCTGGTCCTGATTTCCAGCTGCTGCTCAATGAGTCCCCGCTGGCCTCTTGCTTCTGGGGCTTCCCCTTTGGCACCCCCCTCGCCCTGGCCACGGGCGCTCCCTTCTGCGAGTCTTCCGATTCGCTGGTGAGACTCGAGGAATCTCTCTGACCACTGTCACTGCCTACTCCCCCCTCGGATTCCTCCTCCTCGCTCTCCATTTGCTCCCCCTCCTGTGTCTCTGCTCCTGAACCCCTGACAACACCAAACAACACGACTTGAAATAAGCGAAATCCAAGATGCTTCTTTCTATTGTAACTGCAACCCAAAACCAACCTGTTTGTCTTTGTTTAGGGTTATTAAACTTCGCTTTGCTATTTGTGGGTGAATGAACACCGAAAGCACAATCCAAGCTTATTAGTCCTCTTCCTGTTCAGATGGAACCAAAACACCTATGCTTGCTTTGGGCTGATAACATGTCACTCTGCGATCTTTGGGTGAATGTGCATTCTCACACCAAAAACAGCAATTTGAAATAAGCTCAATTAGAGCTTTGTCATCTTCTTTTTATGTTGATGGAACCCAAAAGAACTTTTTGCTTTGGTTGGGGGTGATTCTGGTGCACACCCGAAAAACACCATGTGAATTGAAATAAGCCCAATCAAACCTTATTCGTCGGATTTCTACGCATATTTAAATGAAAATATGAGGTTGTTTTATTTTGATCTCATTACCCAAACTTTGCGAAATCTGGGTCAAATTGCAAAAGAACGAAAGAACACGACTTGAAATAAGCGAAATCTTAAGATTCTTCTTTCTATGTAGCTGGAACCCAAAACAATCTGTTTCGCTTTGTTTAGGTGTCAGGGGCTCAGGAGCAGAGGCACAGGAGAGGGAGGAAATGGAGAGCGAGGGGGAGGAATCCGAGGGGAGCGTAGGCGATGACAGTGGTCCGAGGGATTCCCTGAGTCTCTCCAGCGAATCGGAAGATTCACAGAAGGGGGCGCCGATGGCCAGGGCAAGGGGGGTGCCAAGGGGGATACCCCAGAAGGAAGGGGCCAGCAGGGACTCCGAGAGCAGCAGTTGGAAATCAGGACCAGCTTCCCCACCAGAGCACAGTGGGGGGGAGGAGTCCCAGGTATCGGGACCAGTGTGCTCACCACCAGCGAGAGGAGATGAGTCAGGATTGACCACGCCTCCCTCGGAGAGCGTGGAAACGGTCAAGAGGAAGGTTGCCCACTGGGCGCGCGTGCCAAGTTCAAAAGTACAGGCGAGCGGCACAGCAGGTAGCCCGAATAGGGAACCAGTTCCTAAAGCCCACCGGAAGGAGGGACAAGAGTCAGGGGGGTCAGCGTCAGAAGTGTCCAGAAAGGAGGAGACCCCGGGGGGCAGACGGACCCAGAGGAGGAAAGAACAACGGAAGAGGTGGAGTAAGGCTAGAGTCTTAAACTGGTGTATGGGGGGGGGACTCAGACGGAGCTTCGCCAGTCTAGGTTCTTAGACGTAGAGCTGCACGCTGCGGCTTGGACAGTGCTCAGCACATGGCAAAAGAGCGTCCCCAGAGGGGGGGGCAGGTGATCAAGCAAACACCGCCGATGGTGATGCAAATTGGAAATCACCGGGAAGTCATCAGCTTCAATGTCACCCAACTGTCGGACACGCCTGTAGTATTGGGCATGAATTGGCTGCACAGGCACAGCCCGGCATTGGCATGGTACCAGCGCCAACTAACTTTCAGCTCCTCCTACTGCGCAGAACACTGCATCCTGACTAGCCCGGAGGAAGAGGGGCAAGAGGATGACCCGCAGCTACACTTAGGCATGCTGCAAGCGGTACCCCACAAGTACACGGCGTTTTTGGAGGTTTTCTGCGAGAAGGAAGCGGACAAGCTGCCTCCCCACAGGTCCTATGATTGCAAGATTGACCTCCTGCCGGGGGTGACGCTGCCGACTGGGAAACTGTATTCCATGTCTGAAGAGGAAGGTTGCCCACTGGGCGCGCGCGCCAAGTTCAAATGTACAGGCGAGAGGCACAGCAGGTAGCCCGGATAGGGAACCAGGTCCTAAAGCTCACCGAAAGGAGGGACAAGAGTCAGGGGGGTCAGCGTCAGAGGAGTCCAGGAAGGAGGAGACCCCGGGGGGCAGACGGACCCAGAGGAGGAAAGAACAACAGAAGAGGTGGAGTAAGGCCAGTGTTTTAAACTGGTGTATAGGGGGCGGAGACTCAGACGGAGCTTCGCCGGTCTAGGTTCTAGACATAGAGCTGCACGCTGCAGCTTGTAAATGGAAACTGAACTTCAATAAAGACTTTTGTACAATTACAACCGGCTCGCGTTGGTCCTCTGTGAGCTGGGACCTGGAGGCAGCTCTGACATAAGCGAAATCCAAGATTCTTCTTTCTATGTAGCTCGAACCCAAAACAAGCTGTTTGGCTTTGTTTGGGCTCACTCCACTCCACTTTGCTATTTGTGGGTGAATGAACACCGGAAGAACAATCCAAGCTCATTCGCCCTTTTTCTGTTGAGCTGGAAGCATAATACCTATGCTTGTTTTTGGCTGATTACAAACATGTCACTCTCCAATTTTTGGATGAATGTGCTTTCTAACCCCAAAAACACCAATTTGAAATAAGCCCAATCAGAGCTTTCTCATCTTTTCTTGTAGATGGAACCCAAAATACCTTTTTTCTTTGGTTGGGGGTGATTCTGGTGCACAACCAAAAAACAAGATGCAAATCTAAATAAGCGAAATCCAAGATTCTTCTTTCTATGTAGCTCGAACCCAAAACAACCTGTTTGGCTTTGTTTGGGCTCATTACACTCCACTTTGCTATTTGTGGGTGAATGAACACCGAAAGAACAATCCAAGCTTATTCGTACTTTTTCTACTGAGAGGGAACCAAAACAACGATGCTTGATTTGGGCTAATTACAAACATGTAACAGCGATTTTTGGGTGAATGTGCATTCTAAAACATCCAAAAACACCAATTTGAAATAAGCCCATTCAGAGCTTTTTCATCTTCTTTTTATCTAGATGGAAGCCAAAACACTGTTTTGCTTGGTTTGGGGTGATTCTGGTGCACACCCAAAAAACACAATGCGAATTGAAATAATCCCAATCAAAGCTTATATGTCGTCCTTCATCGTATATGGAAGCGAAAAGACGGTGTTGTGTTATTTTGGTCTCTTTCCACACACTGTGCGATTTCTGCGTCAATGTGCATTAACACCGAAGAACACGACTTGAAATAAGCGAAATCCAAGATTCTTCTTTCTATGTAGCTGGAACCCAAAACAAGCTGTTTGGCTTTGTTTGGGCTCACTACACTCCACTTTGCTATTTGTAGGTGTCAGAGCTGCCCGAGGTCCAAGCTCACAAAGGACCAATGCCACTGCGTTATTATTTACAAAAGTCTTTATTGAAGTTCAGTTTCGATTTCAAAGCCGCAGCGCGCAGCTCTATGTCTCAAACTCTAGACCACTGAAGCTCCGTCTGAATCTCCTCCCCCCAGACACCAGTTTAAGACTCTAGCCTTGCCCCACCTCTTCCTCTGCTCTTTCCTCCTCTGGGTCCGCCTGTCTGCTGGGATCTCGCTCCTTCTACACTCTTCTGACGCTGATTCTCCTGAGTCTTCCCCCTGCCTCCGGCGGGCTTTAGGACCTGGTTCCCAATCCGTGTTTCCTGCTGTGCCGCGCGCCTGCACATTTGAACTTGGCGCATGCGCCCAGCCAGCAACCTTCCTCCTAACCGTTACACTGCTCCTATCACTGCTTTCCCCTTCGGGGAAGCTAGCTGAAACTGCCTTCCCCTCCGTTCCCTCACTCTGCGATGGAGGCGTGGCCAGCTCTGACTCATCTTCTCTCCCTGCTGGGGGAGACGCTGGCCCTGATCCATGGGACCCTTCCCCCCCACTACGCTCTGGTGGGGAAGCTGGTCCTGATCTCCAGCTGCTGCTTTGGGAGTCCCCGCTGGCCTCTTGTTTCTGGTGCGTACCCCCTGGCACTCCCCTTGCCCTGGCCATCGGCGCACCCTTCTGGGAATCTTCTGATTCGCTGGAGAAACTCATGGAATCTCTCGGGTCACTGTCATACTCCCCTACGCTTCCCTCAGATTCTTCCCCTTCGCTCTCCATTCCCTCTCTCCCCTGTGCCTCTGCTCCTGAGCCCCTGACATCCATCCCCCCTCAAAGCCCCCCTTCCCCCTCCCCCTCTTCGGGTGCAGGTTCCGGGTGCTCCAGTGCTGTGGGGGTGAGTGCGGGATACAGTTCTTCCCCCCTGGGGTGCAACCGGCCAGCTGGATCCGGCCAGTCCGTGATGGGCTTGTCGACGTCGATCTCCTCTGCTTCCATCTCTCTGCAGCTGTGCCCGAACTCAGGATCCTCCCCCAACACGTCCATGTCCGTCTCTCCCCCTGTTGCCTTGGGCGATGCTTCGTGTAAGGGCCCCCTCTGCTGTTCCCTGCTCCACCCCACCTCCAGTTGATTGTCCCACAAATAAGAGCGGTCTATAGAAACAGGGTTGGAAATAACAAAAAAAGTGAAATACCTGGGGGTGAACCTAACATCTAAGAATGTGAACTTATTTAAAGACAATTATGAAAAGTGTTGGACAGAAGTAAAGAAAGATTTAGAAATATGGTCTAGACTGAGACTTTCCGTGTTAGGCCGAATTGCTGTGATCAAGATGAATGTATTGCCTAGAATGTTATTTTTGTTTCAGACGTTACAGATTTTAGACAAGATGGACTGCTTCAAGAAGTGGCAGAAAGACATATCCAAATTTGTCTGGCAGGGCAAAAAGCCCAGAATAAAATTTAAGATTTTAACTGATGCAAAAGATAGAGGGGGCTTTGCCCTGCCGGACTTAAGACTCTATTATGAATCAGCAGCTTTTTGCTGGTTGAAACATTGGCTGCTTCTTGAAGATACAGACATTTTGGATTTGGAAGGGTATGATAATAACTTCGGTTGGCATGCATATTTATGGTATGACAAGGCAAAGGTGTATAAAAGTTTCAAAAACCATATTGTTAGGAAAGCACTATACAACGTTTGGATTCGATATAAAGACTTGTTGGAAAGTAAAACTCCCAGGTGGTTGTCACCAATGGAAGCTAAGGCGGTTAAAAAACTTAATATGGATTCTAAATGGCCAAAATACTGTGAAATCCTAGAACAAGATGGTGAGAAGTTTAAACTTCAGAGTTATGAGAGACTAAAGTTCAAAGTTCGAGATTGGTTACATTACCGTCAGATAAATGAGACATTTAAGCAGGACAGGAAAATAGGATTTCAGAAGGAGAGGTCAAAGTTAGAAACAGAACTGTTAGAACCCAATACTAAGAACTTGTCTAGAATGTACAATCTGCTGTTGAAATGGAATACACAGGATGAAACGGTGAAATCAGCTATGATTAAATGGGCACAGGATATCGGTCATGACATTATGTTTGCTGACTGGGAACAGTTATGGACCACCGGTGTTAAATTCACGGCATGTAATGCCTTAAAAGAGAACATAATGAAAATGATTTACAGGTGGTACATGACCCCAGTCAAGCTAGCAAAAATATACCATTTGCCCAATAACAAATGTTGGAAATGTAACAGGGACGCGGACTTATAAAAAATATTGGGGGGGGGGCCCCGGGAAAGCTCATGAATAATAAATAAGCTCATGAATATGCAAATAAAGTGGCTCCGCCTCCTCGTGAGCGAATAGGGGATAGCGTGCTGCGCCTATTAATCAGCTCCAAAGGAAATTGGGTGGAGCTTTTGCTCGGGAGGGAGGGCAGGAGGCATGCAGCCCGCCCCTCCCTGTGCATTTTGGGCTGGGGGAGGGGCGGCGATGGCGCTCTGCTGGAGGGGCGCCGGAGATTATTGGGGGGCGGAGCCCCCCCAAACGAATTTTTGAGGGGGCTCGGGCCCCCTCAAGCCCCATGGAGTCGGCGCCTATGAAATGTAATGAGACTGAAGGTACCTTCTACCACCTTTGGTGGACCTGCCCAAAGATTAAAGCCTTCTGGGAAATGATCTATAATGAAATTAAGAAGGTCCTTAAATGGACTTTTCCTAAGAAACCCGAGGCTTTTCTCCTGGGCATGGTTGGCCAATTGGTGTCAAAGAAGGACAGGACCTTTTTTATGTACGCTACCACAGCAGCAAGAATTCTTCTGGCAAAGTATTGGAAGATGCAAGAACTACCTACTCTGGAAGAATGGCAGACAAGGGTGACAGACTTCATGGGACTAGCAGAGATGACCGGCAGAATCCGAGATCAGGGGAAAGAGACAGTGGAAGAGGACTGGAAGAAGTTTAAATTATATCTTAAAAACTGTTGTAAAATTGAGGAGTGTTGAGATGTCAAGGGGTAAGAAGTAGAGAAATACAGCTGTAATTATTAAGTCTAAAGAAATTTAATGAAAGGGAATCAATAGATAAACTGATCAAAGGGTTGCTAAAGAACTTTGGAATAAGGATGCAGCGAAAGGGAGGTATGGGGAAGTCGGTATGTGTTTGATGTTGTGTGTGTTTTTGTTTTGTAATGTGTTTGTCTTTTATTATGTGTTTGAAAAATCAATAATTTTTTTTTTTAAAAAAAATAAGAGCGGTCTGTGACAAACCCTGAGAGCGATCCCTCCGGGGAGCTTGTGTCTGGCCCCGTTTCCTCAGCGGATGAGAACCCCTGGAACGTGCTGGCTGAAAGTGTGGGTGTGAAAATATATTCGTCGAAATAATCTGCCGGCATAGGTCTGTGTGGGAAGAGTGCGTGGAACTCGTCTTTGAGGTAGTGCTCCTCCACGGCATAGTACGGTACCCACCTGTTGGCGCTGGCCGGGGTACCTTCCCTGGCAAGGAGATATTCAACCCCCTCTTCCCCCCATCTCGAGTCTAAAATCTCCGTGACCTCGTTGAGTGGCGCCGCCCTCTGTGACCCCCCCTCGTTGGGGCTTTGATGAGTGGGTCTGGTGCGGTTCCTGGTGCCTGAAATCTGTGGGGTTCCTTGTAGGGTGTGAGTACTGATCTATGAAAGACCGGGTGCATTCTGGAGTCCTCCGGGAGTGTCAACCGGAAGGCCACTGGATTGATTTGTGCCTCGACTTGGTAAGGCCCTAGCTGCTTGTGTCCGAGCTTCTTCTTAGCTAATGTTCTGGCCGGCACTGCCTGTGCTGCTAACCAGACCCAGTCCCCCACCTGGATGTCTTCCCCGGCTCTCCTGTGCCTGTCTGCCTGCATTTTGTAGGTGTGTTTTGCGCGTTCCAAGTGCCTTTGGAGTTGCTCGTGGACCTCCTGCAACTCCGCTGCCCAGGCCTCTGCTCCCCATGTCTCCCCCTCCCCTTTCGTCTCTAACCCCGGGAAGGTTCTGGGATGCCGTCTGTCAGGGGTTCAGGAGCAGAGGCACAGGGGAAAGAGGAAGCGGAGAGCGAAGGAGAACAATCCGAGGGCAGCGTAGGTGAGGATGACAGTGGGGGAAGAGATTCCATGAGCCTGTCCAGTGATTCGGAAGATTCCCAGAAGGGAGCACCGATAGCCAGAGCAAGGGGGGTCCCAGGAGGGACGCACCAGAAGCAAGGGACCAGCGGTGACTCCCAAAGCAGCAGCTGGAGATTGGGACCAGTTTCCCCACCAGAGCGTAGCGGGGGGGAAGAGTCCCATGTGTCAGGACCGGCTTCCCCTCCAGGGGAAAGAGAGGATGAGTCAGGGCTGACCACGCCCCTATCGCTGAGTGAGGGAACATAGGGGAAGCAGTGACAGAAGCAGTGTAACGGTCAGGAGGAAGGTTGCCAGCTGGGCGCGCGCGCCAAGTTCAAATGCACAGGCGCGCGGGACAGCTGGGAGGGAGGATTGGGAGCCAGGTCCTAAAGCACGCCGGAGGCAGGGGGAAGAATCCGGGGACTCTTCAGCATCAGAAGAGTGCAGAAAGGGCAACACCCCGGCGGGCAGGCAGACCCAGAGGAGAAAGGAGCAAAGGAGGAGGTGGAGC
This sequence comes from Podarcis melisellensis, assembly GCF_964234715.1. Classification (NCBI taxonomy): domain Eukaryota; kingdom Metazoa; phylum Chordata; class Lepidosauria; order Squamata; family Lacertidae; genus Podarcis; species Podarcis melisellensis. The sequence continues at coordinate 100,627 of NW_028113145.1, read as the reverse complement.
AAGGCTAGGGTCTTGAACTGGTGTCTGGGGGGAGGAGATTCAGACGGAGCTTCAGCGGTCTAGGGTTGAGACGTAGAGCTGCGCGTCGCGGCTTTGGAATCGAAACTGAACCTTAATAAAGACTTTTGTATATAACAAGAACTGCCGTTGGTCCTCTGTGAGCTGGGACCTTGGGCAGCTCTGACAGTAAGCTCCGTCTCCCTAAAACCTTCGCAGCGTGAGTTGGCGCAGTGGGGGGCAAAACTTGGCGTTTTGCGAGCTCACGAAGATCGGCAAGGATGGCTACAGAGGAAAAAGTGACAGCCCTGCAAGAAGCAGTCACGAGGCTTTCCATGGAGGTAGCAGCATCCAGAGAGAGGAAGAAACAGCAGCGTTCTGCCAGGATCTGCAAACCAGGTGGGAAATTTTGAAGAAGGAGGGGCTGTCAGGACCCAAGCCAGAGGGAGTTGGCCTCGGAAAGGGGGGGGCAGCATCGTATCCCATTTCGACGGGAATCTGCAGCAGTATCCTAACTTCAGGGCAGACATAGTTTTCGCACTCAAGTTGCTTCGGAAAGACTTTACAGAGGAGGCAGGTTTAGTCGTTGTCTGGGGACTATTCCTGCCTTCGGGTCTGGTCCTGACCGGATGGATACTAGAATCAGCAAGGGATACCCACATGACCTGAAGGTGCTGCTGTGCAATGCCAGGTCAATGATTCATAAGACCACTGCCATCCATGACTTGATCATGGATGGAGGACTTGACCTGGCATGTGTAACAGAGACTTGGTTGGATGAAGCAGATGGGCCTGTCCTTGCCGCTGCTTGTCCACCAGGTTTCTCTTACGCACAGCAACCCAGGTCATGTGGGCGGGGAGGGGGGGTTGCAGTGATTTTTAGAAAGTCATTAGTTTGCACCAGGCGTCCTATTGGGAAGACCCAGTTTTCTGAGTGCATGTTCTGGAAGTTGGGCAATAGGGGCAGTACAGGATTCCTTTTGGTGTACCGACCTCCCCGCTGCACCAAGGATTCCCTGCCCGAGCTGCTTCAGGTCGTGGCGGATGTTCTCCTGGAGACACCTAGCTTGGTCGTCCTAGGGGATTTTAACATCCATGCCGACACGACCTTACAAGGGGCTGCTCGGGACTTCGTGGAAAGCATGGCCTCCATGGGGCTGTCCCTGAATAAGTCTGGCCCAACCCATAGCCGCGGACATGCCTTGGACCTGGTGTTTACCTCTATGGATGTTGGTGATCTGACACTAAGTAAAAGTGAAACAAAAGAAGTGCCATGGTCAGATCACTTCCTGGTGCAACTGGACTTCTCTGCGACCCACCCCCTCTGCAGGGAGGTGGGACCAATTTGGATGGTCCGCCCCTGCCACTTAATGGATACAAATGGTTTCCAGAGAGTGGTAGGGGATGCTTTATCCCATGTTGATGGCCTTTCAGCTGATTCCCTGGTGGCCCGCTGGAATGCGGAGTTAACCAGGGCTATTGACTGTTTGGCTCCGAAGCGCCCTCTCCGATTGCATGGAGCCCAGAGAGCCCCGTGGTTTTCCACGGATCTGAGGGCAATGAAACAATCGTTGAGACGGCTAGAGCGCCGGTGGTGGATAACTCATTCCGAATCTGACCGGACACAGGTTAGAGCTCAACGTAGAGCCTACCAAGTGGCGATAGCGACGGCGAAGAAGAATTTCTTCGCCGCCTCTATTGCATCTGCAGAAAACAGCAGCAGGAGACTTTTTCAGGTGGTTCACAATTTAGCAGAACCACCTGTAACATCGGGGCCCAGTACGGGCCACATATTCTCCTGCAATGATTTTGCAAAGTTTTTTGCAGATAAAATCTCTCAGATTCGGGAAGAAGTAGACTCCACCGTGGGAGCAGGGCCGGGGCGGGAGAGTGCTAGAGTTCTATCTAGTCAGGTTGAGTGGGATCAATTGCAATCTGTTACCTCTGAGGATGTGGACAGGCTGCTTGGACGAGTGAAACCAACCACCTGTCTCCTGGATCCTTGCCCATCCTGGCTTATAAAAGCTAGCCGGGAAGGACTGGGCAATGGGCTTCGTGGGGTGGTGAATGCTTCCCTCCGTGAGGGAGCCTTCCCAGACCCACTGAAAGAGGCGGTTATTAAACCGCTTCTTAAAAAACCATCTTTAGATGCGGCCACAATGGCCAACTATCGCCCAGTCTCAAATCTTCCATTCTTGGGCAAGGTGATAGAGCGAGCGGTTGCCGAACAACTCCAGGCACGCCTGGAAGAAGCGGACCATTTGGATCCCTTCCAGTCGGGATTCAGGCCTCATCATGGGACTGAAACTGCCTTGGTCGCACTGGTTGATGATCTCCGGCGGGCTAGGGACAAAGGTGAGAGCTGTTTCCTAGTTCTGCTGGATCTCTCAGCGGCGTTTGATACCATTGACCATAACATCCTTCTGGACCGTCTTGAGGGGCTGGGAGCTGGGGGCACTGTCCTACAGTGGTTCCGCTCCTTCCTCCTGGGCCGTGTTCAGAAAGTGGTGGTGGGGGATGAGTGTTCAGACCCCTGGGCTCTCACTTGTGGGGTGCCTCAGGGTTCTGTCCTCTCCCCCATGCTTTTCAATATTTACATGCAGCCGCTGGGAGAGATCATCAGGAGGTTTGGGATGGGTGTTCATCAGTATGCGGATGATACCCAGCTCTACCTCTCTTTTAAATCAGAACCAGTGAGGGCAGTGAAGGTCCTGTGTGAGTGTCTGGAGGCGGTTGGAGGATGGATGGCGGCTAACAGATTGAGGTTGAATCCTGACAAGACAGAAGTACTGTTTCTGGGGGACAGGAGGCGGGCAGGTGTGGAGGATTCCCTGGTCCTGAATGGGGTAACTGTGCCCCTGAAGAACCAGGTGCGCAGCCTGGGAGTCATTTTGGACTCACAGCTGTCCATGGAGGCACAGGTCAAATCTGTGTCCAGGACAGCTGTTTACCAGCTCCATCTGGTACGTAGGCTGAGACCCTATCTGCCTGCGGACTGTCTCGCCAGAGTGGTGCATGCTCTGGTTTTCTCCCGCTTGGACTACTGCAATGCATTCTACGTGGGGCTACCTTTGAAGGTGACTCGGAAACTACAACTAATCCAGAATGCGGCAGCTAGACTGGTGACTGGGAGCGGCCGCCGAGACCATATAACACCGGTCTTGAAAGACCTACATTGGCTCCCAGTATGTTTCCGAGCACAATTCAAAGTGTTGGTGCTGACCTTTAAAGCCCTAAACGGCCTCGGTCCAGTATACCTGAAGGAGCGTCTCCACCCCCATCATTCTGCCCGGACGCCGAGGTCCAGCGCCAAGGGCCTTCTGGTGGTTCCCTCATTGCGAGAAGCGAAGCTACAGGGAACCAAGCAGAGGGCCTTCTCGGTAGTGGCGCCCACCCTGTGGAATGCCCTTCCAGCAGATGTCAAAGCGATAAACAGCTACCTGTCATTCAGAAGACATCTTAAGGCAGCCCTGTTCAGGGAAGTTTTTAACGTGTGATATTTTACTGTATTTTTGGTTTTTATGGAAGCCGCCCAGAGTGGCTGGGGAGGCCCAGCCAGATGGGCGGGGTATAAATAATAAATTATTATTATTATTATTATTATTTAGAGATGAGGAGGAGAAAGTGGGGTTCATAATAACTCATCTGCATGGGGAAGCTAAATCGTGGCTGCGCAATTTGTGGCGCGAAAATGACCCCGCCCTCAAGGATTCAACAGCTTTTATCAAGGCGATGGACGCTTGTTTTCAATCAACAGTTGATGTGGATTTGGCCAGAAGGGAAATGCATGGGTTGAAGCAGGGGAAAGCCACTGTGAGAAAAGGACTCAGCAGCCGTCCGAGACTTGTTATGGGAGGGGCTGAATGGGGCTGTGAAGGATGAAATTGCACGGGGGGACAGACCCAGCAGCACCGCGGAAGTAGTCCACAGAGCGCTGGCGATAGGAGTGCGTCTGGAAGAACGCCCTTGGAGCAAAGATGACGGACGTTTGGGATGCACACCAGCCAGATCAGCTCCTTTCCTACCCAGAGAGCCAGCGCGCGCCCAGTCCACGCCTCCACTGGGAGGGGGAGAAGAGCCGATGGAGATAGGTGGTGCCAGGGCTCAGACAGCAACCAGAGCCCAAACACCAGGAGCAGTCAAGGCGAAGCCTCCTAGAGGAAGCAGGAAGTGTTACATCTGCGACAGTGCACAGCACATGGCCAAAGAGTGTCCCTAGAGGCTCCAAAAGCACACTGCAGCCTCAGCAACAGTAAAAGGAGCAGTGCAGCAAGGGGAACAGCTACAGGGAAACGACGAAGCCTGACTGGAGGCGGAAGCACTGGGGCCCAGCCAGGCGAGTCAGTGAAGCAGTCCCCAGAGATTTTACAGCCCACAGACCCACTCCCGCCCAAACCAGTGGTGCAACTCACTGCATCGCTCCAGCTACCCAATGGATTCACTATGGAAGTGCCCATTACCATTGACTCTGGTAGTAATGCAGACTTTATAGGAGTGGATTTCATCAAGCAACATCGCATAGCGCTCCTGCCAGCCACGATGCCCCTGAAAGTCGTCATGGTCGATGGAAGAGACTTGCTGGGGGGACAGGTGGTCAAGCAAACGCCGCCGATGGTGATGCAAATTGGAAATCATGGGAAGTCATCAGCTTCAATGTCATCCACCTGTCGGACACGCCCGTAGTATTGGGCATGAGTTGGCTGCACAGGCACAGCCCGGCATTGGCATGGTACCAGCGTCAATTAACTTTCTGCTCCTCCTACTGCGCAGAACACTACATCCTGACTAGCCCGGAGGAAGAGGGGCAAGAGGATGACCCGCAGCTACACTTAGGCATGCTGCAAGCGGTACCCCACAAGTACACGGCGTTTTTGGAGGTTTTCTGCGAGAAGGAAGCGGACAAGCTGCCTCCCCACAGGCCCTACGATTGCAAGATTGACCTCCTGCCGGGGGCGACGCTGCCGACCGGGAAACTGTATTCCATGTCTGAAGACGAACTGCAAGAACTCAGGGAGTTCATAGATCACAACTTGAAGTGAGGTTTCATCCAGGAGTCCAAAGCAGTGGGGGGCAGTCCCGTGTTTTTCGTGAAGAAAAAGGACACGCCCCAAAAGAGGCTTGTAGTTGATTACAGGGTCATAAATTCGAGGACGAAGCCCACGGCATTCCCCATGCCCAAGATCGACGACCTGCTCGCGACGGTGAGGAAGGGACGCATCTTCACCAAGTTGGATCTTCGAGGGGTGTACAACCTCATACGTGTGCGAGAGGGCGATGAGTGGAAGACGGCCATGTTAATGCCTTTGGTCACCTATGAATACAGAGTTATGCCATTTGGTTTGCAAAATGGCTCCCATTGTTTCCAAGCCTTCATGCACCACATGTTAGCGGGACTCCTCTACAAGAAGTGCGTCTGCTTCCTGGACGACATCCTGATTTTTTCGGAATCGCAGGAGGCTCACGAGAGAGACGTCAAGGAGGTCCTGCAGAGACTACGGGAGCACAGACTTTACGCCAAACTGGAGAAGTGCCAGTTTGACATGACAGAGGTGGATTTCCTGGGCTACAAGCTGTCCGACAAGGTACTCGCCATGGACAGCACCAAGGTCCGCTCGGTGTTGGACTGGAAGAGCCCGCGCAATCGGAAGGAGGTCCAGAAGTTCATCGGCTTCGCCAACTTTTATCGCAAGTTCATCAAGGGGTTCGCGATGGAGACGGCAGCCATCACGGACACCCTCAGCTCCAAGAAGAAGAAGTTCACCTGGACGGACCAGGCGGAACAGTCCTTTCAGAGACTCAAGAGACAGCTGCTACACGTCAACCCCAGCAAACCAATGAGGGTTGAGACGGATGCCTCGGACAGAGCGGTGGGGGCCGTCCTGTTGCAACAAGATCCGCAAGGGGACTGGAGGCCGTGCGCATTCTACTCCCGAAAACTCAGCAAGTCGGAACAGAACTACACCATCTGGGACAGGGAGTTGCTGGCCATTCATGCAGCCTTCAAAGCGTGGCAGCACTTCTTCGTTGGAGCCAAACACACGGTGCAGGTACGCACGGACCATAAGAACCTGGAGTACAGGCGCACGGCGCGGTTCCTGAACCAGAGACACATCCGCTGGGCGGAGGTCTTCGTGGATTTCGACTTCAGGATAGAATACATCCCGGGAGGCAACAATGTTATGGCGGATGCACTATCCAGGAAGCCGCAGTATCTCGAGGAAGCGGCACCGGTGGCAGCCAAACACATTTTCGCACCGAAAGCGTGGGCGTGCGCTTCGGCCACCATGGACCTGGACGCCGTACGTCGCGCGCTGCAGACGGATTCCTTCGCACGATCCAAGATGGAGGAGGTGCGGAGAGGCACAGCGAAGGACGGCGAGTTCCAGATACGCGACGGACTGCTCATCCGCAAGGGGGCCCTCTACGTGCCGGGAGACGACCTCCGCGCGAAAGTGCTGCAGCAGTTACACGACGCACCCAGCGCTGGGCACTTCGGCAAGGACAAGACGCCGGAATTAGTTGCCAGAGACTTTTGGTGGCCCAAGATGAGGGGAGAAGTCGCGGATTACGTCACGAGGTGTGACACATGCCAAAGGGCCAAACCAGTACACAGGCCACCAGCGGGATTGTTGGAACCGCTACAGACGCCTCTCGAGCCGTGGGAGAAAGTGGCCCTGGACTTTGTCACAGATCTGCCCAGCTCGCGAGGCAAGACAGCGGTACTGGTGGTCGTAGACCTGTTCACCAAGAAGGCGCACTTCATTCCTTGCGCGAAGGTAGCCACAGCGGAACAGACAGCCAAGCTGTTCATAGACCATGTATTCAAGGTTCACGGCTTACCGCGGTCCATCTTGTCCGACCGGGGTCGCCAATTCATCTCGAGCTTCTGGGAGAAGCTGCTAGGCATCCTGAACGTCAAGATCAACTTAGCGTCGGCAAGACATCCGCAAACCAACGGACAAGCGGAGAGGGTCAACGCCATCATGCAGCAGTACCTGCGATGCTACGCGAATCAACAGCCCTCGACCTGGGTGGACTACCTACCGCTAGCCGAGTTTGCCTACAACAACACGAAGCACGTGTCAGGGACTGCCGCTAGGTCCCAGCTCACAGAGGACCAACGCCCAGTGGATCTTATATACAAAAGTCTTTATTGAAGTTTAGTTTCCATTTCCAAGCTCTGGGCGCGCAGACCCCACGTCTTGACGCTAGATCGGCTAAGTCCCCTCTGACTCGCTGCTAAAGCCACACCACTTTAAGATTCTCGCTTTGCTCCACCTCCTACGCTGCTCCTTCCTACGCTGGGTCCTTCTGCCCTCAGGGGTTATCTCTTTCCTCGATTCCTCTGACGCTGACCCCCCTGAGCTCCACCCTTCCTTCCGGCGGGCTTTAGGACCTGGCTCCCTGTCCGGACTCCCTGCTGTGCCGCTCGCCTGTACATTTGAACTTGGCGCGCGTGCCCAGCCGGTAACCTTCCTTCTGACCGTTTCCCCGCTTCCGGATGTGGGCGTGGCCAACCCTGCCTCCTCTCCTCCCGCCGGTGGCAAGAACACTGGTCCCGACTCCTGGGACTCCCCCTCCCCACTGCGCTCAGGTGGGGAAGCTGGTCCCGATTTCCAGCTGCTGCTCAGGGACTCCCCGCTGGCCCCTCCCTCCTGAGGTTTCTCCCCTGGAACCTCCCTCGCTCTGGCCATCGGTGCTCCCTTCTGTGAGTCCTCCGATTCGCTAGAGAGGCTTGAGTCACGACTCTGGTAACTGTCACTGCCTGCACCCCCTTCGTCCTCTTCCTCCTCACTCTCCATTTGCTCCCCCTCCTGTGTCTCTCCTTCTGAACCCCTGACATCCATCCCCCCCTCGAAGCCCCCCCTTCCCCCCTCCCCCTCTTCCGGTGCGGGTTCCGGGTGCTCCCGTTCTGTGGGGGTGAGTCCGGGATACAGCTCGTCCCCTGAGGCATGCAACCATCGGGATAAGTCCGGGAAGTCCCCCATGGGCTCGTCGACGGCGATCTCCTCCGCTTCCATCTCCTGCGCGGCGTGCTCAAAATCTGATGCCGCCCCCAAATCACCCAAGGGCCCCCCTCCCCCTGTCGCCTGAAGAGGATCCACTTCCCAGGGACCCTTCGGCACGTCTCTGCGCCAACCCACTTCGGGCTGGTCTTCCCACCAATAAGATCCCCCCGTGCCAAAACCTGAGAGCGATCCCTCCGGGGAGCTGCCTCCCTGAGCCGAGTCCTCAGCTGACGAGAAACCCCGGAAAGTGCTGGCCGAGAGTGTGGGTGTGAACAGACAATCCTCGAAAAAGCCTGCCGGCATAGGCTTGTGCGGGAAAAGTGTGTGGAATTCTTCCTTGAGCAACTGCTCCTGCACTGCGTAATCCGGCACCCACCTGTTGGCGCTGGCCGGGGTGTCCTCTGTGGCGAGAAGATATTCAATCCCGTCCTCCCCCCACCTTGAGTCCAAAATCTCTGTGGCTTCATTAAGTGGCTCCCCTCTCGGCGACCCCCCTTTCTTGGGCGCTTCCCTGAACGGGTCTGGCGCCGTCCCTGGTGCCTGAAACCTGTGGGGCTCTCTGTAGGGTGTGAGCACTGATCTATGAAAGACCGGGTGCATTCTGGACCCCTCCGGGAGCGTCAACCGGAAGGCCACTGGGTTGATCTGCGCCTCTACTTGGTAAGGCCCTAGCTGCTTGTGCCCGAGCTTCTTCTTGGCCAACGATCTGGCCGGAACTGCCTGGGCTGCTAACCAGACCCAGTCTCCCACCTGGATGTCTTCCCCAACCCTCCTGTGTCGGTCTGCCTGCACTTTGTACGCCTGTTTCGCCATCTCTAACTGCCTCCTGAGCTGCTCGTGGATCTCCTGCAACTCTGCTGCCACGGCCTCTGCTCCCTGCGGCTCCCCCTCCCTCACTGTGTCCAAACCCGGGAAGGTTCTGGGATGCCGCCCGTTGTTGGCGAAAAACGGTGTCACCCCCGTGGATCCGTGCTTCGTGTTGTTGTAGGCAAACTCGGCCAACGGTAGATAGTCCACCCAGGTCGAGGGCTGCTGGTTCGCGTAGCATCTCAGGTACTGCTGCATGATGGCGTTGACCCTCTCCGCCTGCCCGTTAGTCTGCGGGTGTCTCGCCTACGCCAGGCTGACCTTGACGTTCAGGAAACCCATCAGCTTCTGCCAGAAGTTGGAGATGAACTGGCGCCCCCTGTCTGACAAAATGGATCGTGGTAGGCCATGCACCTTGAACACGTGGTCTATAAACAGTTTAGCGGTCTGCTCGGCCGTGGCCACCTTCGCGCAAGGAATGAAGTGGGCCATCTTGGTGAACAGGTCTACTACCACGAGCACTGCCGTCTTGCCCCTCGAACTGGGCAGATCCGTGACAAAGTCCAGAGCCACCCTCTCCCACGGTTCGAACGGTGTCTGCAGTGGTTCCAACAGGCCCGCCGGCGGCTGGTGCACAGGCTTGGCCCTTTGGCAGGTGTCGCACCTATTGACGTAATCCGCGACATCTCCCCGCATCTTGGTCCACCAAAAGTCTCTGGCCACTAAGTCCACCGTCTTCTCCTTGCCAAAGTGCCCCGCGCTGGGCGCGTCGTGCAGCTGTTGCAGGACCTTAGCGCGGAGGCTGTCTCCTGGTACGTAGAGGACTCCCTTGTGTAGGAGCAGGCCGTCTCGCACTTGGAATTCGTCGCCCTTCGCCTTGCCGCTGCACACCTCCTCCATCTTGGCTCGGGCGAAAGAGTCTGTCTGTAGCGTGCGGCGCACCACGTCCAGGTCCACCGTGGCCGACGCGCAAGCCCACGCCTGTGGTGTGAAAATGTGCTTGGCCGCCGCCGGTGACTCTGCCTCCAGATACTGCGGTTTCCTGGACAGCGCGTCCGCCAAGATGTTGCTGTTTCCTGGGATGTACTCAATTCTGAAGTCGAAATCTGCAAAGAACTCCGCCCAGCGGATGTGTCGCTGGTTCAGGAACCTCGCCGTGCGCCAGTACTCCAAGTTCTTATGGTCTGTGCGGACCTGCACCGTGTGCTTGGCTCCGACGAGGAAGTGCCGCCACGCCTTGAAGGCTGCATGTATGGCCAACAACTCCCTGTCCCAGATGGTGTAGTTTTGCTCCGCTTTGCTAAGTTTCCTTGAGTAGAAAGCGCACGGCCTCCAGTCCCCCTGGTGGTCTTGCTGCAACAGAACGGCTCCCACGGCCCTGTCTGAGGCGTCCGTCTCCACTCTCATGGGCCTGCTGGGATTTACGTGTAGTAGGTTCTCCTCGGAAGCGAAGAGCTGCTTGAGCTTCTGAAAGGACTGCTCCGCCTGCTCCGTCCAGATGAACCTCTTCTTTTTGGAACTGAGGGTGTCGGTGATGGCCGCTGTCTGCATGGCGAAACCCTTGATGAACTTACGATAAAAGTTGGCAAAACCGACAAACCTCTGTACTTCCTTCCTATTGCGTGGGCTTTTCCAGTCCAGTACTGCACGTACCTTGGCACTGTCCATGGCCAGTCCCTTGTCGGACAGTTTGTAGCCCAAGAAATCCACCTCTGTCTGGTCGAACTGGCACTTCTCCAGCTTGGCGTACAGCCTGTGCTCCCGCAGCCTCTGCAGAACTTCCCTGACATCTCTTTCATGTGCCTCTGGCGATTCCGAGAAGATCAGGATGTCGTCCAGGAAGCAGACGCACTTCTTGTAGAGAAGACCCGCCAAGACATGATGCATGAAGGCTTGAAAGCAGTGGGAACCATTTTTTAATCCAAAAGGCATAACTCTATATTCATAAGTGCCCAGCGGCGTAAACATGGTCGTTTTCCATTCGTCGCCTTCCCGCACGCGAATGAGATTGTACGCTCCGCGCAGGTCCAACTTGGTAAAGATGCGACCCTTCCTCACTGTCGCCAGCAGGTCATCGATCTTGGGCATAGGGAAGGCCGAAGGCTTGGTCCTCTGGTTCAAAAAGCGAAAGTCCACGACCAGCCTCTTCTGGGGCGTGTCCCGCTTCTTTACAAAGAACACAGGACTGCCCCCGGCCGCTTTGGACTCCCGGATGAATCCACACTTCAGGTTGTGATCTATGAACTCCCTGAGCTCTTGCAATTCATCCTCAGACATGGAATACAGTTTCCCCGTCGGGAGTGTCGCCCCCGGCAGGAGGTCGATCTTGCAGTCGTAGGGCCTGTGGGGAGGCAGCTTGTCTGCTTCCTTCTCGCAGAAGACCTCCAAAAACTCCTTGTACTTGTTAGGCACCGCTTGCAACACTCCCAAGTTCAGATGTGGTCCATCCTCGTGCCCCTCATCTTCCAAGTCCGCCAGGATGCAGTGTTCTGCGCAGTAAGAGGAGCCGAAGGTCAGTTGCCGCTGGTACCAAGCTAATGCTGGGCTGTGCCTATCCAGCCAACTCATTCCCAACACTATGGGCGTGTCTGACAGGCGGGTGACGTTGAAGCTGATGACTTCGCGGTGATTTCCAATGCGCATCACCATTGGCGGCGTCTGCTGCAGCACTTGCCCTCCCAGTAGCTCCCTGCCGTCCACCGTGACGACTTTCAGAGGTACCGTCGCTGGCAAAAGGGCTATGCCATGTTGCTGGAGGAACTGCATGTCTATAAAATCTGCATTGTTCCCTGAGTCAATGGTAATGGGAAGTTCCACAGGGAGCCCATTGGGGAGTTGGATAGATGCGGTGAGCTGCACTACTGGTTTGGGTGGGAGGGGGTCGGTGGGCTGTAAGAGTACTGGGGATTGCTTCACTGACTTGTCTGGCTGGTCCCCAGTGATCCCATTTCCAGCCAGACAGTGGAGTTTCCCTGCTGTGATTCACTCTGCTGAACTGCATTTGTTACTGTCACCGCGGCTGCACTGTGCTTGTGAAACCTCTGGGGACACTCTTTCGCCATGTGCTAAGCACTGTCGCAGATGTAGCATTTCCTGGTTCCTCTAGGAGGCTTCATCTTGGCTGCTCCCGGCGCTAGGGCTCCTGCTGTATGCTGAGCCTTAGCACCACCAAGCTCCATCGGCTCCTCTCCCCCTCCCAGTGGAGGCATGGATCGAGCGCGCGCCGCCACCTTGGGGAAGGGAGGCGGTGCTCTTGCCGGCGTGCATCCCAAATGCCCTTCCTCCTGGCTCCAAGGGCATCCTTCCAGGCGAACCCCAATGGTGAGCGCCCGTTCCACAACGTCCTTGGTGGTTTGGGGTCTCTCACCCCTGGCAATCTCATCTTTCACAGGTCCGCTCAGCCCCTCCCAGAAAAGATCTCTGACAGGAGACGATTCCTTCTCCCACGCAATGCATTCACCAAAGCGAAGAAACGCGAATGGTATTGCCTCACAGTGGCTCTGCCCTGTCTTAGTCCGTGAATCTGTTTCCTAGCGATATCCACATCAATCTCAGACAAAAAACACGCATCCATCACTTTAATGAAGGCAACTGCGTTTTGGAGGGCTGGATCCTTGTCTCTCCAGAGATTGCGCAGCCACGATTTCGCCTCCCCCCGTAAATGCGAAATGATAAATGCCACTCTTTCCTCCTCATTCTTAAAGTCTTTGTCAAGCAGCTGCAGTGCATATTTTAAATCTGCTCTGAAGTTAGGATACTCCTGCAGGTCCCCATTGAAGTGAGACACCAGGCTCCCTCCTCTGTTCCCCAGCCCAATCCCTTCTGGTCTGGTGACCGGTAGCCTCTGTGCAGTTAGCACATCTAACCTGGTTCGCAGATCCTGGCAGGTAGCAGCTGCTTCCAGTTCACTCTTTCTGGATGCCGCAATTTCTGCAGTCAGTTGCGTCACTGCGTTTTGCAAACTTGCTATCTTCTCTTCGGTAGTCATTTTCCCGGTTTTTGTGAGCTAGCGAAGCACCAATCTTCACCCTCCGCTGCTTTCCCACACGCCACGAGGTTGCAAGATTGGTGGAAAAGGTGAGAGGGGACTTACTGTCAGGGACTGCCGCTAGGTCCCAGCTCACAGAGGACCAACGCCCAGTGGATCTTATATACAAAAGTCTTTATTGAAGTTTAGTGTCAGGGTTTCAGGGAGAGAAGAGCAGATGGGGGAGGAGACAGAGAGCGAGGGGGAAGAATCCCAGAGAGATGAGGAGGAGGATGACGATGCCCAAAGGTCGTCCATGAGTCTGACCAGTGAGTCAGAGGACTCCCAAAAGGGCCCCCCCCTGGTCAGACCAAAGGGGGGACAAGGGGGAAGCAGTGAGGAGCAGGGGAGCGAAGGGAGAAGCCCCAGTGGGAGTTGGAGACAGGAGCCGGCTTCTCAGCCGGAACGGAGTGAAGGGGGTGGAGTTACCAGTGTGTCAGAGGGAGCAGAGCAAGAAAGAGACAGGGGAAGGAGATCGGAGCAGGGCGCTCAGCCGGAAGGGGCGGAGAGCAGCACCGGGAGCAGTGTAGCGGTCGAGAGAAAGGTCAGAAGCAACGTACGCGCGCCAAGTTCAAATGTAGAGGCGCGCGGAAGTGAGGAGAGCCCTGGGGAGGAGCCCGGCCCCAAAGCGAGAAGGAGGGGGGCAGAGGCGTCAGAGGATTCAGCCTCGGGCGAGTCCCGGCGAGGGGGAACCCAGGGGGGCAGAAAGACCCTGCGGAAAAGGAAGGAGAGGAAGAGGTGGTCCAGGACTAGCCTCTTAAATTGGTGCCTCGGCGGGACAGATTCAGAGGGGACTTCAGCGGTCTAACGTTACAGACGTAGAGTCACAAAGATGGAATGTAAACGCAACCATGATCTTCAATAAAGACTTTCTGTAAATAAACCGGATCGGAGTTGGGTCTCTTGTGAGCTGGGACCAAACGGGTGGCTCTGACAGTAAGTCCCCTCCAAAGAACGCAAAAAAAATTTTTTGCAAAGCTCACCAACGGGAGCAGCCATGAGCGCGGAGGAACAGCTGCTTACGCTGAGGAATCAAGTTACCGAACTCACAGCTGCAGTCATTGCATCGCAGAAGAAGAATGACGAACTGGACAAGGCTTGCCAGGACCTGCGAACAAGGTGGGAGCAGGCAGGCAGGGCAGGGGTCCCGGGTTCCAGATCGGAGGGCGTTGCACTTGGACGGCAGGGGGGCGCCCTAGTTACGCACTTTAATGGCAACCTGCAAGACTACCCTAACTTCAGGGCAGACGTCGTGTATGCACTGCATTTACTCCGTCATGATTTTAAAGATGCGGAGGAGAGAGTGGGGTTCATAATTTCGCATCTGCATGGGGAGGCCAGAGCTTGGCTGCGCAATTTGTGGCGCGAAGATGGCCCTGCCCGCCGCAATTCTGATGAATTTATTAAAGCGATGGATGCTTGTTTCCAGTCCTCTGTGGATGTGGATATTGCGCGTAGACAGATGCACGGACTGCGGCAAGGCAAAGCCACTGTACGTCAATATCATTCCAGATTCTTTGCGTTACTAACTGCGTTGGGCTGGGAGAAGGATAGTAAACCAGTCAGAGATCTTTTCTGGGAAGGTCTTAGCCCCCCCGTCAAGGATGAGATCGCCAGGGGGGATAGACCCCAGACCCTAGAAGACGTAGTGCAACGGGCTTTGGCTATAGGAATCCAACATGAGGGACGCCCGTGGCACGAGGGGGAGGGACCCCAGGCGCGTGCACCAGCGAGAACCCCCCCTTTTGTCCCCAGGGACTTCAGCCAGATGCACCCCTCGCCCTTGGGGAGGCAAGGAGAAGAGCCGATGGAAATCGGTGGTGCTAGGGCTCAGACACCATCCAGAGCCCCTGTTTCCGGTGCAGTGAAGGCGAAGCCGCCTAGAGGGACCAGGAAATGTTACATCTGTGACAGTGCACACCATATGGCGAAAGAGTGCCCCCAGAGGCTCCAAAAACACACTGCAGCTCTAGCAACAGTGGCAGCGGAAGTGGTGCAAAGAGAGCAGCCTCAGGGAAACGACAGTGCCTGGCTGGAAGCGGAGCTACTGGGGCTCAGCCAGGCGGATCTGTAGAACAGTCCCCAGCACCCTTGCAACGCACAGACCCTTTACCACCCAAGCCAGCAGTGCAACTCACTGCAACCCTTCAGCTGCCAAATGGACAATCCCTGGAAGTTCCCATCACGATTGATTCAGGAAGCAATGCGGATTTTGTGGGAATACAATTTGTCAAGCAGCATAGCATAGCGCTCCTGCCTGCAACGACGCCTCTGAACGTGGTCACAGGGGACGGCAGGAAATTGCTGGGAGGGCAAGTTGTGCAGCAGACGCCTCCCATGGTGATGCAGATTGGGAATCATCGAGAACTCATTAGCTTCAATGTCACCCACCTGTCAGACACGCCCATTGTGTTAGGCATGAGTTGGCTGGAGAGGCATAGTCCCGCTGTAGCGTGGTACCAGCGGCAGATCACCTTCTGCTCATCGTATTGTGCTCAGCATTGCATCCAAACCAATCAGGAGGAAGGAGCTGAGCAGCAACTGCACCTGGGCATGGTGCAGGCAGTGCCTCCCAAGTACGAGGGATTCTTGGAGGTTTTCTGCGAGAAAGAAGCTGACAAGTTGCCGCCTCACAGGCCTTACGACTGTGCGATCGACCTGGTGCCAGGGGCGCAGCTGCCAACTGCAAAGCTGTATTCCATGTCTGAGGACGAGATGCAAGAGCTCAGAGAGTTCATAGAGCATAATCTGAAGCGCGGGTTCATCCGGGAATCCAAAGCAGTGGGAGGCAGTCCTGTTTTCTTTGTGAAGAAGAAAGACACGCCCCAAAAAAGACTCATTGTGGACTACCGGTTCATAAACAGACTGACTAAGCCCAAGGCCTTTCCCATGCCCAAGATTGACGACCTCCTAGCGACCGTTAGGAAGGGTAAGATCTTCACCAAGTTGGATTTGCGTGGAGCGTACAACCTCATCCGCATCCGGAAGGGCGATGAGTGGAAGACTGCCATGTTCACGCCTCTAGGCACGTATGAATACAGAGTTATGCCGTTTGGTCTCCAAAATGGCAGCCACGTTTTCCAAGCATTTATGCATCACGTGCTGGCGGGACTCCTCTACAAGAAGTGTGTATGTTTTCTCGACGACATCCTGATTTTCTCGGAATCGCCGGAAGCTCACGAGAAGGATGTAAAGGAAGTCCTACAGAGGTTGAAGGAGCACAGGCTGTACGCCAAGTTGGAGAAGTGCCAGTTTGATGTGACGGAGGTGGATTTCCTTGGCTACAAGCTGTCCGACGAGGGGCTGGCCATGGACAGAGTCAAGGTCCAAGCGGTGTTGGACTGGAAGAGCCCACGCAATCGGAAGGAGGTCCAGAGATTCATCGGATTTGCCAATTTTTATCGCAAATTCATCAAAGGTTTTGCAAATGAGACGGCAGCAATCACGGACACCCTCAGTTCCAAGAAGAAGAAGTTCGCTTGGACGGAACAGGCAGAACGCTCTTTTCGGAAGCTTAAAAGCCTCTTCGCCTCCGAGGAGCAGCTGCTGCACGTGAATCCCGGCAGGCCCATGTGGGTGGAAACCGACGCGTCAGACAGAGCGGTTGGAGCCGTCCTTCTGCAGGAGGATCCGCAAGGCAATTGGAGGCCGGGTGCCTTCTACTCCCGGAAGCTCAGCAAGACGGAGCAGAACTACACCATATGGGACAGGGAGCTGTTGGCCATTCATGCAGCTTTCAAAGCGTGGCGACACTTCCTCATAGGAGCCAAGCACACAGTGCAGGTCCGCACGGATCACAAGAACTTAGAGTATTGGCGAACGGCAAGGCTGCAGACCCAAAGACACATGCGCTGGGCAGAATTCTTTGCGGATTTCGACTTCAAAATAGAATACATCCCGGGAGACTCCAATGTTATAGCAGACGCGCTCTCCAGGAAACCGCAATACCTGGAGGAGACGACACCAATTGCAGCGAAGCACATTTTCGCACCACAGGCGTGGGCGTGCGCTGCCATCGCAGTCGACCTGGACGCGGTGCGACGCGCGTTGCAGGCGGATCAATTTGCACAGTGCAAGATGGAGGAGCTCCGCAGCGGGTCGCAAAGAGACGATGAGTTCCAGTTGCGGGACGGACTCTTAACTCGCAAGGGTGCCCTCTACGTGCCTAACGACGAACTTCGCGCAAAGGTTCTGCAGCAATTGCACGACGCCCCCAGTGCGGGCCACTTCGGCAAGGAGAAGACAATAGAATTAGTGGCCAGGGACTTTTGGTGGCCCCAGATGCGGGGAGAGGTGGCGGATTACGTCGCCAGGTGTGACACCTGTCAGAGGTCCAAACCAGTACACCAGAAGCCGGCGGGATTGTTGGAACCGCTGGAAACGCCGCAGCAACCGTGGGAGAGGGTAGCACTGGACTTTGTTACTGACCTGCCCAGCTCCAGGGGCAAGACGGCGGTGCTGGTGGTTGTGGACTTGTTCACCAAGATGGCGCACTTCATTCCTTGTGCCAAGGTGGCGACGGCAGAACAGACCGCCAAACTCTTCATTGACCACGTGTTCAGAGTGCATCGACTACCGCAGTCCGTCCTGTCCGACAGGGGGCGCCAATTTGTTTCCAACTTCTGGCAGAAGCTTCTGGGTATCCTGCACGTCAAGATCGACCTAGCGTCGGCGAGACACCCACAGACCAACGGCCAAGCAGAGAGGGTCAACGCGATCATGCAGCAGTACCTGAGGTGTTACGCCAATCAGCGACCAGCAGCGTGGGTGGACTACCTGCCGATGGCTGAGTTTGCCTACAACAACACGAAGCACGCATCGACCGGGGTGACGCCGTTCTTCGCGAACAATGGCCGTCATCCCAGAACCTTTCCGAGACTTATAACGCCAGGAGAGGGGGTGCCTCAAGAGGCCGACCAGTTCGCAGCAGAGTTGCAAGAGGTGCACGAGGAGCTGCGGAGACATTTGGAGCTGGCCAAGCAGGCCTATAAGGTGCAGGCGGACAAGCAAGGAAGGGCGGGAGAGGACATCCAGGTGGGGGACTGGGTATGGTTAGCGGCCCAAGCGATGCCAGCCAAGTCGTTAGCCAAGAAGAAGCTAGGACACAGGCAGCTAGGACCATACCAAGTTGAGGCTAGGATCAATCCTGTAGCATTTCGCCTGGCCCTTCCAGAAGGCTCCAGAGTGCACCCGGTCTTTCATAGGTCGGTGCTCACTCCCTACAAGGCCCCGCACAGGTTTCAAGAGTCAGAAACAGTACCAGACCCACGCAAAGGGGCACCCAAGAGGGGGGGGTCGCCTAGGGCCGAACCCCTTAACGAGGTCACAGAGATACTGGACTCGAGATGGGGGGAGGAGGGGGTTGAATACTTTCTCGCCAGGGAGGGCACCCCAGCCACTGCCAATAGTTGGGTGCCGGGCTACGCGTTAGACGAACCCCTTTTGAAAGAAGAGTTCCATGCACTTTTCCCACATAGACCCATGCCAGCTGAGTACTTTGATGACTGGCTTTTCACACCCACATTGTCAGATAGCACGTTCAGGGGTTTCTCTTCCCCCGAGGAAAGAACACCAGAATCAAGCCCGCCCAGGGGATCGTGCTCGGGGGTGGACACGGAAACCCCTTATTGGTGGGAGGAGCAACCAGAGGAGGAATGGCGTAAGAGGTGGATGATGGGTCCTTGGCGGGCAGCACCAGAGGAAGTAGCAATGGAAGAAGAGACTGAGAAGCCTTTGGGTGAAGAACCCGAGTTCGAACACACATACACAGAACTGCCAGCAGAGAACATTGACGTAGACGACCTGTATCCTGAGCCTACCCCCGAAGAGCCGCAGTTTCCACAACCGGCCCCCGGCGAGCGGGAGGGGGGAAGGGGGGGCTTCGAGGGGGGGATGGATGTCAGGGTTTCAGGGAGAGAAGAGCAGATGGGGGAGGAGACAGAGAGCGAGGGGGAAGAATCCCAGAGAGATGAGGAGGAGGATGACGGTGCCCAAAGGTCGTCCATGAGTCTGACCAGTGAGTCAGAGGACTCCCAAAAGGGGCCCCCCCTGGTCAGACCAAAGGGGGGACAAGGGGGAAGCAGTGAGGAGCAGGGGAGCGAAGGGAGAAGCCCCAGTGGGAGTTGGAGACAGGAGCCGGCTTCTCAGCCGGAACGGAGTGAAGGGGGTGGAGTTACCAGTGTGTCAGAGGGAGCAGAGCAAGAAAGAGACAGGGGAAGGAGATCGGAGCAGGGCGCTCAGCCGGAAGGGGCGGAGAGCAGCACCGGGAGCAGTGTAGCGGTCGAGAGAAAGGTCAGAAGCAACGTACGCGCGCCAAGTTCAAATGTAGAGGCGCGCGGAAGTGAGGAGAGCCCTGGGGAGGAGCCCGGCCCCAAAGCGAGAAGGAGGGGGGCAGAGGCGTCAGAGGATTCAGCCTCGGGCGAGTCCCGGCGAGGGGGAACCCAGGGGGGCAGAAAGACCCTGCGGAAAAGGAAGGAGAGGAAGAGGTGGTCCAGGACTAGCCTCTTAAATTGGTGCCTCGGCGGGACAGATTCAGAGGGGACTTCAGCGGTCTAACGTTACAGACGTAGAGTCACAAAGATGGAATGTAAACGCAACCATGATCTTCAATAAAGACTTTCTGTAAATAAACCGGATCGGAGTTGGGTCTCTTGTGAGCTGGGACCAAACGGGTGGCTCTGACATTTAGTTTCCATTTCCAAGCTCTGGGCGCGCAGACCCCACGTCTTGACGCTAGATCGGCTAAGTCCCCTCTGACTCGCTGCTAAAGCCACACCACTTTAAGATTCTCGCTTTGCTCCACCTCCTACGCTGCTCCTTCCTACGCTGGGTCCTTCTGCCCTCAGGGGTTATCTCTTTCCTCGATTCCTCTGACGCTGACCCCCCTGAGCTCCACCCTTCCTTCCGGCGGGCTTTAGGACCTGGCTCCCTGTCCGGACTCCCTGCTGTGCCGCTCGCCTGTACATTTGAACTTGGCGCGCGCGCCCAGCCGGTAACCTTCCTTCTGACCGTTTCCCCGCTTCCGGATGTGGGCGTGGCCAACCCTGCCTCCTCTCCTCCCGCCGGTGGCAAGAACACTGGTCCCGACTCCTGGGACTCCCCCTCCCCACTGCGCTCAGGTGGGGAAGCTGGTCCCGATTTCCAGCTGCTGCTCAGGGACTCCCCGCTGGCCCCTCCCTCCTGAGGTTTCTCCCCTGGAACCTCCCTCGCTCTGGCCATCGGTGCTCCCTTCTGTGAGTCCTCCGATTCGCTAGAGAGGCTTGAGTCACGACTCTGGTAACTGTCACTGCCTGCACCCCCTTCGTCCTCTTCCTCCTCACTCTCCATTTGCTCCCCCTCCTGTGTCTCTCCTTCTGAACCCCTGACAGCACGTATCCACAGGGGTGACACCGTTCTTCGCCAACAATGGACGACATCCCAGAACCTTCCCGGGGTTAGAGAAAGTGGGGGAAGGGGAGACACAGGGAGCAGAGGCTTGGGCAGAGGATTTGCGGGAGGTCTACGAGCAGCTCCGAAGGCATTTAGAACGGGCAAAGCAAGCATACAAGGTGCAGGCAGACAGGCACAGGAGAGTAGGGGAACACATACGGGTGGGGGACTGGGTCTGGTTAGCAGCCCAGGCAGTGCCGGCCAGGACGTTAGCTAAGAAGAAGCTCAGACACAAACAGCTAGGACCTTACGAAGTCGAGGCACAAATCAATCCGGTAGCCTTCCGGTTGACACTCCCGGAGTGTTCCAGAATGCACCTGGTCTTTCATAGATCAGTGCTTACACCCTACAAGGAGCCCCACAGGTTCCAGGCGCCAGGGAACGTACCAGATCCACTCCGCAAATCGCCAACAGGAGGGGGGTCGCCGAGAGCAGGGCCACTCAACGGCGTCACGGAGATTTTGGACTCGAGATGGGGGGAAGAGGGGGTTGAGTATCTCCTCGCCAGGGAAGGTACCCCGGCCAGTGCCAACAGCTGGGTACCGTACTATGCGGTGGAGGAGCACTACCTCAAATACGAGTTCCATGCACTCTTCCCACACAGACCTATGCTGGCAGATTATTTCGACGAATATCTTTTCACACCCACACTTTCAGCCAGCACGTTCCAGGGGTTCTCATCAGACGAGGAACGAGCACCCGACACACGCTCCCCAGAGGGATCACTCTCGGGGTCTGTTACAGACCGCTCTTATTGGTGGGACGATCAACAGGAGGAGGGCTGGAGCAGGGAGCTGCTGAAGGGGCCTTGGCAGGCAGCCTCCCCCGAGGCGACCAGGGGGGGAGACGGACATGGACATGTTGGGGGAGGGTCCTGGGTTCGAGCACAGCTGCAGAGAGATGGAAGCAGAGGAGATTGACATCGATGAGCCCATTCCGGACTGGCTGGACTCAACCAGCCGGCTGCACATCAGAGGGGAGGAACTGTATCCCGCACTCACCCCCATAACACTGGAGCACCTGGAACCCGCACCCAAAGAGGAGGAGGGGGAAGGGGGCTTCGAAGGGGGGATGGATGTCAGGGGTTCAAGAGCAGAGGCACAGGGGAAAGAGGAAGCGGAGAGCGAAGGGGAACAATCCGAAGGCAGTGTAGGTGAGGATGACAGTGGGGCAAGAGATTCCATGAGCCTGTCCAGTGATTCGGAAGATTCCCAGAAGGGGGCACCGATAGCCAGAGCAAGGGGAGTCCCGGGAGGGACGCACCATAAGCAAGGGACCAGCGGTGACTCCCAAAGCAGCAGCTGGAGATCGGGACCAGTTTCCCCACCAGAGCGTAGCGGGGGGGATGAGTCCCATGTGTCAGGACCGGCTTCCCCTCCAGGGGAAAGAGAGGATGAGTCAGGGCTGACCACGCCCCTATCGCTGAGTGAGGGAATAGAGGGGATGTCAGATCCAGCTAGCCCCCCCGAAGGGGGAAGCAGTGACAGGAGCAGTGTAACAGTCAGGAGGAAGGTTGCCGGCTGGGCGCGCCCGCCAAGTTCATATGCACAGGCGCGCTGGACAGCCGGGAGCGCAGATTGGGAGCCAGGTCCTAAAGCACGCCGGAGGCAGGGGGAAGAATCCGGGGACTCTTCAGCATCAGAAGAGTCCAGAAAGGGCAACACCCCAGCGGGCAGAAGGACCCAGAGGAGAAAGGAGCAAAGGAGGAGGTGGAGCAAGGCTAGGGTCTTGAACTGGTGTCTGGGGGGAGAAGATTCAGACGGAACTTCAGCGGTCTAGGGTTGAGACGTAGAGCTGCGCGCCGCGGCTTTGGAATCGAAACTGAACCTTAATAAAGACTTTTGTATATAACAAGAACTGGCGTTGGTCCTCTGTGAGCTGGGACCTTGGGCAGCTCTCATAGTAGGCTTCATAATAACTCATCTGCATGGGGAAGCTAAAGCGTGGCTGCGCAATTTATGGCGCGAAAATGATCCCGCCCTCCAAGATTCAAACGCCTTTATCAAGGCTATGGACGATTGTTTTAAATCAACAGTAGATGTGGATGTGGTCAGGAGGGAAATGCATGGACTGAAGCAGGGCAAAGCCACTGTGAGACAATATCACTCCCGCTTTTTTGCGTTAGTAAATGTGCTGGGCTGGGAGAAGGACTCCATTGTCGTCAGGGATCTGTTCTGGGAGGGGCTAAATGGGCCCGTGAAAGATGAGCTGGCGAGGGGGGAGAGACCCAACAGCACCACAGAAGTCGTCCAGAAAGTGCTGTCGATTGGGGTGCGCCTGGAAGAACGCCTTTGGGGCAGGGATGAGGGACGTATGGGACGCACACCAGCCAGAACAACTCCCTTCCTACCCAGAGAGACAGCGCACGCGCAATCCACGCCTCCACTGGGGGGGGAGAAGAGCCGATGGAGATAGGTGGTGCCAGGGCTCAGACAGCAACCAGAGCCCAAACACCAGGAGCAGTCAAGTCGAGGGAGCAGGAAGTGTTATATTTGCGACAGTGCACAGCACATGGCCAAAGAGTGTCCCCAGAGGCTCCAGAGGCACACTGCAGCCGCAGCAACAGTAAGGGGAGCAGTTCAGCAAGGGGAACAGCTGCAGGGAAACGACGAAGCCTGGTTGGAGGCAGAGGCACTGTGGCCCAGCCAGGCGAGTCAGTGAAGCAGACCCCAGAGATTTTACAGCCCACAGACCCCCTCCCGCCCAAACCAGTGGTGCAACTCACCGCATCGCTCCAGCTGCCCAATGGACTCACCCTGGAAGTACCTATTACCATTGACTGTGGTAGTAATGCAGACTTTGTAGGAGTGGATTTCATCAAGCAACATCGCATAGCACTCCTACCAGCCACAATGCCCCTAAACGTCGTCACAGTCGATGGCAGAGAGCTACTGGGAGGACAGGTGGTACAGCAAACACCGCCAATGGTAATGCAAATTGGAAATCACCACGAAGTCATCAGCTTCAACGTCACCCACCTGTCGGACACGCCCATAGTGTTGGGCATGAGTTGGCTGGATAGGCACAACCCGGCATTAGCATGGTACCAACATCAATTGACCTTCTGCTCGTCCTACTGCACAGGATTGAGACGTAGAGCTGCGCGCCGCGGCTTTGAAATCGAAACTGAACTTCAATAAAAACTTTTGTAAATAGTAACGCACTGGCGTTGGTCCTTTGTGAGCTAGGACCTCGGGCAGCTCTGACAGCATGTGTCACACCTAGTGACATAATCCGCGACTTCACCCCTCATCTTGGGCCACCAAAAGTCTCTGGCAACTAATTCCGCCGTCTTGTCCTTGCCGAAGTGCCCGGCGCTGGGCGCGTCGTGTAACTGCTGCAGTACTCTTGCGCGGAGGTCGTCTCCCGGCACGTAGAGGGCCCCTTTGCGGATGAGCAGTCCGTCGCGTATCTGGAACTCGTCGTCCTTCGCTGTGCCTCTTCGCACCTCCTCCATCTTGGATTGAGCGAACGAATCCGTCCGCAGCGCGCGACGTACCGCGTCCAGGTTGACGGTGGCTGAAGGACACGCCCACGCTTTCGGTGCGAAAATGTGTTTGGCCGCCGCCGGTGCTGCTTCCTCGAGATACTGCGGCTTCCTGGACAGCGCATCCGCCATGACGTTGCTGTCTCCCGGGATGTATTCTATCCGGAAGTCGAAATCCGCAAAGAATTCCGCCCAGCGGATGTGTCTCTGGTTCAGGAACCGCGCCGTGCGCCAGTACTCCAGGTTCTTATGGTCCGTGCGGACCTGCACTGTGTGTTTGGCTCCGATGAGGAAGTGCCGCCACGCCTTGAAGGCTGCATGAATGGCCAGCAACTCCCTGTCCCAGATGGTGTAGTTCTGTTCCGACTTGCTGAGTTTCCTGGAGTAGAATGTGCATGGCCTCCAGTCCCCTTGCGGATCTTGCTGCAACAGGACCGCCCCCACCGCTCTGTCCGAGGCGTCCACTGCTAGACGTAAACCCTCATTGGTTTGCTGGGGTTTACGTCTAGCAGCTGTTCTTCGGACGCGAAAGGACTGCTCCACCTGGTCCGTCCAGGTGAACTTCTTCTTGGAGCTAAGGGTGTCCGTGATGGCCGCCGTCTTCATCGCGAACCCCTTGATGAACTTGCGATAAAAGTTGGCGAAGCCGACGAACCTCTGGACCTCCTTCCGGTTGCGCGGGCTCTTCCAGTCCAGCACCAAGCGGACCTTGGTGCTGTCCATGGCGAGTCCCTTGTCGGACAGCTTGTAGCCCAGGAAATCCACCTCCGTCATATCAAACTGGCACTTCTCCAGTTTGGCGTAAAGTCTGTGCTCCCGTAGTCTCTGCAGGACCTCCTTGACGTCTCTCTCGTGAGCCTCCTGCGATTCCGAAAAAATCAGGATGTCGTCCAGGAAGCAGACGCACTTCTTGTAGAGGAGTCCCGCTAACATGTGGTGCATGAAGGCTTGGAAACAATGGGAGCCATTTTGCAAACCAAACGGCATAACTCGATATTTATAGGTGCCTAAAGGCGTAAACATGGCCGTCTTCCACTCATCGCCCTCCCGCATGCGTATAAGTTTGTACGCCCCTCGTAGATCCAACTTGGTGAAGATTCGTCCCTTCCTCACCGTCGCGAGTAGGTCGTCGATCTTAGGCATGGGGAAAGCTGTGGGATTCGTCCTGGAATTGATAATGCGGTAATCACAAACCAATCTCCGTTGGTTCGTGTCTTTCTTCTTCACGAAAAACCCGGGACTGCCCCCCACTGCTTTGGATTCTTGGATGAATCCCCGCTTCAAGTTGTGATCTATGAACTCCCTGAGTTCTTGCAGTTCGTCTTCAGACATGGAATACAGTTTTCCAGTCGGCAGCGTCGCCCCCGGCAGGAGGTCCATCTTGCAGTCGTAGGGTCTGTGGGGAGGCAGCTTGTCCGCTTCCTTCTCGCAGAAGACCTCCAAAAACTCCTTGTACTTGTTGGGTACCGCGTGCACCATGCCTAAGTGTAGCTGTGGTTCATCCTCTTGCCCCTCATCTTCCTGGCTGGTCAGGAGGCAGTGTTCTGCGCAGTAGGAGGAGCAGAAGGTCAATTGACTCTGGTACCATGCCAATGCCGGGCTGTGCCTATCCAACCAACTCATGCCCAACACTATGGGCGTGTCCGACAGGTGGGTGACGTTGAAGCTGATGACTTCGTGGTGATTTCCAATTTGCATTACCATTGGCGGTGTTTGCTGTACCACCTGTTCTCCCAGTAGTTCTCTGCCATCGACCGTGACGACGTTCAGGGGCATCGTGGCTGGTAGGAGCGCTATGCGATGTTGCTTGATGAAGTCCACTCTTACAAAGTCTGCATTACTACCACAGTCAATGGTAATTGGAACTTCAAGTGTGAGTCCATTGGGCAACTGGAGCGATGCAGTGAGTTGCACCACTGGTTTGGGCGGGAGGGGGTCTGTGGGCTGCAAAATCGCTGGGGGCTGCTTCACTGACAGCGCCTGGCTGGGCCCAAGTGCCTCTGCTTCCAACCAGGCTTCAGTTTACCTCTGGAGCCTCTGGGGACACTCTTTGGCCATGTGCTGTGCACTGTCGCAGATGTAGCACTTCCTGCTCCCTCTAGGAGCCTTCGCCTTGACTGCTCCTGGCGTTGGGGCTCTGGTTACTGTCTGAGCCCTGGCACCACCTATCTCCATCGGCTCTTCTTCCCCTCCCAGTGGAGGCGTGGACTGCGCGCGTGCTGTCTCTCTGGGCAGGAAAGGAGGCGTTCTGGCTGTTGTGCGTCCCATATGTCCCTCATCCCTGCTCCAGGGGCGTTCTTCTAGGCGCACCCCTATCTGCAGCGCTTTCTGGACGACTTCTGCGGTGCTTTTGGGCCTCTCCCCCCTCACCAGCTCATCTTTCACGGGCCCATTTAGCCCCTCCCAGAACAGATCCCTGAGGGCAGCGGAGTCCTTCTCCCAGCCCAGCACATTTACTAACGCAAAAAAGCGGGAGTGATACTGTCTCACAGTGGCTTTGCCCTGCCTCAGCCCATGCATTTGCCTCCTGGCCACATCCACATCTACTGTTGATTTAAAACAATCGTCCACAGCTTTGATAAAGGCGTCTGAATCTCGGAGGGCGGGATCATTTTCACGCCATAAATTGCGCAGCCACGCTTTAGCTTCCCCGTGGAGTTGCGTTATTATGAAGCCTACTTTCTCCTCCTCATCTCTAAAGTCTTTCCGAAGCAAATTGAGCGCGAAAACTATGTCTGCTCTGAAGTAAGGATACTGCTGCAGGTTCCCGTCGAAGTGAGCTACGATGCTGCCCCCCCTTTTCTCGAGGCCAACTCCCTCCGGTTTGGGTCCTGGCTGCCCTTCCTTGCCCCAACGTTCCCACCTGGCTTGCAGATCCCGGCATAGCGCTGCTGCTTCTTCTTCCCTCTTTTTGGATGCTGCTACTTCTGCGTAAAGCGTCGTGACTGCTTTTTGCAGCTCTTTCATCCTCTCCTCTGTAGACATCTTTGCCGATCTTCGTGAGCTCGCAAAACACCAAGTTTTGCCCCCCGCTGCGCCAACTCACGCTGCGAGGGTTCAATTTTTTTAGAGACGGAGCTTACTGTCAGAGCTGCCCGAGGTCCCAGCTCACAAAGGACCAACGCCAGTGCGTTACTATTTACAAAAGTCTTTATTGAAGTTCAGTTTCGATTTCAAAGCCACGGCGCGCAGCTCTACGTCTCAAACTCTAGACCGCTGAAGCTCCGTCTGAATCTCCTCCCCCCAGACACCAGTTTAAGACTCTAGCCTTGCTCCACTTCTTCCTTTGCTCTTTCCTCCTCTGGTTCCGCCTGTCCACTGGGGTCTCGCTCCTTCTACACTCTTCTGACGCTGATTCCCCTGAGTCTTCCCCCTGCCTCCGGCAGGCTTTAGGACCTGGTTCCAAATCCGTGTTTCCTGCTGTGCCGCGCGCCTGCACATTTGAACTTGGCACGCGCGCCCAGCCGGCAACCTTCCTCCTAACCGTTACACTGCTCCTATCACTGCTTTCCCCTTTGGGGAGGCTATCTGAAACTGACTTCCCCTCCGTTCCCTCACTCTGCGATGGAGGCGTGGCCAGCTCTGACTCATCTTCTCTCCCTGCTGGGGGAGACGCTGGCCCTGATCCATGGGACCCTTCCCCCCCACTACGCTCTGGTAGTGGAAGCTGGTCCTGATCTCCAGCTGCTGCTTTGGGAGTCCCCACTGGCCTTTTGTTTCTGGTGCGTCCTCCCTGGCACTCCCCTTGCCCTGGCCATCGGCGCCCCCTTCTGGGAATCTTCTGATTCACTGGAGAAGCTCATGGAATCTCTCGGGTCACTGTCATACTCCCCTACGCTTCCCTCAGATTCTTCCCCTTCGCTCTCCATTCCCTCTCTCCCCTGTGGCTCTGCTCCTGAGCCCCTGACAGTGGCTAACTCAATCGCTGGCAGAATCCGTCAGTGGGCGTTTCCGGAATTTACTCCAACATAAGAGTTCTTTGACAGAGACTCTTCTTCTAGATTCTCTCCGTGACAGCTTCCTCCGCGGAGTGGGCGTCCCCAGCGGAGGTCCTGAGCCCTCCCCGCTATTCTCACTGGAAACGTCTTGGAGCCCTTCCTCTGATAGTGTTTCTGCAGGAACTCTCCCTCTCCCCCTACTGGTTCCTTCCTCTGCATCCGAGGCTCTCCTAGCCTCCTTGAGTCCTTCCACCACCTGACTCTCCGATGGCAGTTCCCTGACATCCACCTCCCCTCCAGGACCCCCCTCACCCCCCATTTCCCCCTCTTCTTTGGGTGGTGAGGCTGGGAACCCCCGGAAGGAATCCTCCTCATCTTCGGTGGACTCGAAAACCTCTCTCCACCTACTACTGTCCCTTCTTCGCCCATACCCTTCCCCATCTGATTCTTCTTCCTCTTCCTGTCCTGATTCCGGGAACCCCTCGAACTCCTCTTCCTCATCAGTGGTGCCGAAGTCTTCCTCCCAGAACCTAACCAAGGGTTGGGGCTTCCTTGGGAACCGGCGATGAAATGTTCCTACTAAGACCTCATCCTTGACCATTTCTGCCAGCACCCAGGTTTTTTCGGACTCCGGTTCCCCTTCCCATGCCACTAGGTACTCCACCTGTCTCCCCTTCCACCGAGAGTCGAGAATTTCTGCTACGTGACTACTCCGCTCCCTCTCTTCTACTTGCGGTGCTGCAGTAACCTCACTTTCGCGCTCCCCAAATTCTCGCCCCTCCCTGTATAGTAGTGACCTATGGAATACTGGATGCAGTTTCATGTTGTCTGGCAGCCTGAGTTTAAAGGCCACCGTATTGACCTGCTGTATAACCTCGAAGGGTCCCAGTCGTTTTGGCCGCAATTTTTTGCAGCCCCCTTTGAACGGTAACCCTTGTGTTGACAACCACACCCGGTCCCCCACCCTTATGGTCTCTCCTTCTCTTCTGCTCCTATCTGCCTGCTTCTTGTATTCTGCCTTGGCCCTATCCAGATTCATTTTGAGCTGTTGGTGTATTGCTTCCATTTCTTCCACAAAATGTTCCACTGCCGGTACGCTCCATCTTTCTCCCCCTTCCTCTGGAAAGGCCCTGGGGTGGCACCAGTAATTAGCCAAAAATGGGCTCATGCCCGTGGACACATTTTCCGCGTTATTGTACGCGAATTCGGCCAGGGCTAATTTCTCTACCCAATCATTCTCCCTGTCATTTACATAACACCTCAGATATTGTTGCAGAATACTGTTTGCCCTTTCCGCCTGCCCATTTGTTTCTGGGTGTCTGGCGGTTGAGAAATTGACCTCCACGTGCAGTAAGCTCATGAGCTTCCTCCAGAACCTGGACGTAAATTGTTTCCCTCTGTCTGAGACCACCCTCAAGGGGGCGCCATGCAACCTAAAAACGTGTTTTACAAACAACCTGGCGGTTTCTTCCGCCGTTACCGCATGTGAGCAAGCTATAAAGTGGCACATCTTGGTTAACAGGTCTACCACTACCATTACCGCAGTTTTCCCTTTGGATCTTGGTAAATCCGTCATAAAATCTATGGAAACTGCCTCCCATGGCCGTTCAGGTGTGGGTAATGGTTCCAGCAACCCCGCTGGTGCTGCCCTCTCCCCCTTTGCTTGCTTGCAGCGGTCGCACCCCCTTACATACTCTCGTACATCTTCCCTCACCTTGGGCCACCAGAATTGCCTGGTAACTAACCACATGGTTTTGTGTTGCCCAAAGTGCCCCGCGGTGGGGCTGTCGTGCAGTTGTTTGAGTACCCTACCCCTCAATTCCCCTTCTGGTATGTACAAGGCCCCCTTGTAGTACAACGCTCCGTTCTTTTCTTCAAAACCCCCTGTGATCTCCCCGGCTCTCCTGAGCCCTCTGAGCTTCTCTTGGGTGCATTCATCGTTCTCTGTCCCTTCTACTAGTTCTCGTTGCCCTACCAATGCTGCCCCACACACCCAGTGGTCCTCGGGGTTGACATGTCTCTCTTCTGGCGCTCCCTCCCCCTCCATATACTCTGGTTTTCGAGAGAGAGCGTCCGCTCTCACGTTTTCTGGTCCCGGTACGTAGCAAATCTCAAAATGAAATTTGGACAACTCCTGCGCCCATCACACTTGTCTCTGGTTCAGTACTCTGGCCGTTCGCCAATATTCCAGGTTTTTGTGGTCCGTGCACACCTGAGCCTTGTGCAGGTGTCGCCATCGTCGAAACGCTTCATAAATAGTGAGCAGTTCTCTGTCATACACTGTGTAGTTCCTTTCGGATTTATTCAACTTCCGCGAGAAAAAGGCACACGGTCTCCAGTCCGACGCATCCTTCCCCGGCTGGAGCTGAACCGCCCCTACCGCTCGATCTGATGCATCTGTTTCCACCCTCATCGGTTTCTGTAGATCCACGTGCAAGAGCTGTTCTTCCGAAGCGAATGCTTTCTTTAGCTTTTCAAACGCTCGCTGCGCCTCTTCCGTCCATACAAACTTCTTCTTACTACTGAGACAATCGGTGATGGGAGCCGTTAAGTGGGCAAAGTTTTTTATGAACTTCCGGTAGAAGTTTCCAAACCCCAGTAACCTCTGCACGTCTTTCCTGGTTCTAGGTGTCTTCCATTCCAGTACCGCTTGGACTTTGCTAGGATCCATGGCCAATCCCTTGTCTGACAAACGATACCCCAGGAATTCCACCTCTCTGGTATGGAACTGGCATTTCTCCAGCTTGACCCACAGCTAGTTTGCTTGCAGTCGGCTGAGTACCTCCCGAACATCTCGGACATGCTGCTCTTCGTCCTCTGAGTAGATTAACACATCGTCTAAGAAGGCTACACAGTTCTTATAGAGCAAAGGTCCCAGCACGTGATTCATGAATGATTGGAAACAGGCTGAACCCCCCTGTAGTCCGAAGGGCATAACGAGATACTCAAAGGCCCCCAAGGGTGTGAACATGGTAGTTTTCCATTCATCTCCCTTCCTCACCCGTATCAGGTTATACGCCCCCCTCAGGTCCAGCTTGGTAAAAATCTTTCGCTTCCTCACCCTGGTCAAAATGTCGTCAATCCTGGGCATGGGGAAGGCTACTGGTTCTGACACCGAATTTACGGCCCTAAAGTCCACTACAAGCCTGGGCTTATTCGTGTCTTTTTTGTCCACAAAAAACACTGGGCTGCCCCCCACCGCTCTTGACTCCCTGATGAAACATCGTTTCAGGTTCTTGTCTATGAACTCCCTTAACTCCTGCATCTCCCTGTCTGACATGGCGTACAGCTTGCCCACTGCCCACTGGTAGCTGGGCTCCCGGGAGTAGGTTAATTTGACAGTCAAAGGGTCTATGCGGGGGCAGTCTATCTGCTTCCTTCTCACTGAAGACGTCACTCAGGTCGGCGTATTGTCTGGGTATTTCTCCCTTTTCTCCCGCCGCCACCCCTGCAAGACTGGCCCTAGCCAGCCCCTGCATTTCTTTTCCCTTGCAGTGCTCTAGGCAGTGCGCTGATCCAAAAGAGACTGTCCGCTGGTGCCATCCCACTAGTGGGTCATGTAGCGCCAGCCAGCTCATTCCCAAGATGATGGGAGGTCCCGCTAGTGCGGCTACATGAAAAGCAATGACTTCCGTGTGTCTTCCCACTCTCATTGTCATGGGGACCGTCTGTTGGTTCACTTCCCCTCCCAGCAGTTCCCTCCCATCAATCGTTGTCACCTGCAAGGAAGGAATTAAGGGCAGGGTTTGTATTTGGTGTTCTGACACAAACTCCTTACTCATAAAGTTGCAGGAGCTGCCTGAGTCTAAGAGGGCTTTTATAGTCAGTGGATGTCCGTTGGGTAGCTCTAGCAGCACCTCCACGACGAGAGCAGCTCTTGGGGGTTCAGGCTTGGGCATGTTCACTGATCCTTGGCCTGACTGCTGTGCCCTGTCATTGGCAGCCAGGCGTTGGCTTTTACTTGCTCCTTAGCCCCCTCTTCCTCACTCCCAACAGCCCCCACCATTCCTTGCCATCCCTTCCTTTGCGGGCAGACCCTGGCAAAATGTCCTGGCTGTTGGCAAAGGAAACATTTCTTGCCACTCTTTCCTTCCTTCTTCCGCCCTTCGTTAACATTTGAAGTTCCGCGCGCGCTTGCTCCTCCAATCTCCATCGGTTCCACTGGCGGGGAAGGTTGTGCCGGCATCTCAGGAATGCGGAAATCATTCCAACGCTCTCCTCTCCCTTCCCGCTTCTCCAGCGCTCTCGCTTCCTGGCGCGCCCCAATCGCAAGCGCTGCCTTGGTCAGCTGATCCGTGGACTCAGGACGGGGTGCGCGGGAAAGTTCGTCTTTCAGCGCTGGGGCTAGACCTTCTTCAAACAGCATTTGAATCGGGTCAGAAGACAGATCCCACCCCAATTTATGAATAAGCATGGTAAACTGTGTCCAATACTCTCTGACTGATTGATTTCCCTGTTTGCAAGACATTAACTGCCTGCGTACCACCCCCTGTTCAATCTGGCTGGAAAACATCAAGTCCATTGCGCCAAAGAATTTCCTCAAATCCTTTAAGGCGCTATTATTGTTTGCCATCAGGGGTCTCACCCAATCTCTAGCTCCTCCCTCTAGGTGTCCAATCACAAAAGCCACTCTCGATTCCTCATCAGCAAAGTCATCGTGTTGCAGGTTTAGAGCATATTGCATCTCTGTCTTAAAGGCTTGGTAGTTCCTTGGATCACCCCCAAATTTCTGTACCAACCCAGGTACCTTTCTTCCGATGGGAGTGGGTTTCCCCTGTGCATCCTGCGCACTCCTTTCCTCAAGCCGCGCTGTTAGCAGTGCCAACTGGTGCTCCAACGCTCTGTTTCTCTCCTCCAGAGTTGGTCCCACTCCAGCTCCTCCTGCCCCTCCGGCTCCGGTTGGGTTGCTCATGATGCCTCTCCTTCACACAAGCTGCGTCAGGGACTGACGGATTGCTGTAATGGGAAAGGGGGGCTGCTTGTGCGTAAGCGTTTAAAGCCTCCAAGCTTTACCATCAGTTCCTAAACTTTCCCAGTCCGAGGAGCCATGGACGCGTGGCTACCTCAATCGCTGGCAGAATCCGTCAGTGGGCGTTTCCGGAATTTACTCCAACATAAGAGTTCTTTGACAGAGACTCTTCTTCTAGATTCTCTCCGTGACAGCTTCCTCCGCGGAGTGGGCGTCCCCAGCGGAGGTCCTGAGCCCTCCCCGCTATTCTCACTGGAAACGTCTTGGAGCCCTTCCTCTGATAGTGTTTCTGCAGGAACTCTCCCTCTCCCCCTACTGGTTCCTTCCTCCGCATCCGAGGCTCTCCTAGCCTCCTTGAGTCCTTCCACCACCTGACTCTCTGATGGCAGTTCCCTGACAAAAAGGATTTAGAAATATGGTCAAACCTGAAGCTATCATTGCTAGGCCGAATTGCTGCGATAAAAATGAATGTATTGCCAAGGATGCTGTTTTTGTTTCAAACATTGCAAATTTTGGATAAAATGGAGTGTTTCAAGAAGTGGCAGAGAGTGTTTCAATGGAGTGTTTCAAGAAATGGCAGTTCTCTGACAGCGATTTCTGCGTCAATGTGCATTAACACATTGAAATAAGCGAACACGACTTGAAATAAGCGAAATCCAAGATATTTCTTTCTAT
This sequence comes from Podarcis melisellensis, assembly GCF_964234715.1. Classification (NCBI taxonomy): domain Eukaryota; kingdom Metazoa; phylum Chordata; class Lepidosauria; order Squamata; family Lacertidae; genus Podarcis; species Podarcis melisellensis. The sequence continues at coordinate 67,290 of NW_028113145.1, read as the reverse complement.
GTAGCTGGAACCCAAAACAAGCTGTTTGGCTTTGTTTAAGCTCACTACACTCCACTTTGCTATTTGTGGGGTAATGAACACGAAAGAACAATCCAAGCTCATTCGTCCTTTTTCTATTGACATGGAACCAACACAACTATGCTTGAGTTGGGCTGATTACAAACATGTAACTGCGATTTTTGGGTGAATGTGCATTTTAAAACATCCAAAAACACCAATTTGAAATAAGCCCAATCAGAGCTTTATCATCTTCTTTTTATGTAGATAGAAGCCAAAAGACCTTTTTGCTTGGTTTGGGGAGATTCTGGTGCACACCCAGAAAACACCATGCGAATTGAAATAAGCCCAATCAAAGCTTATTTGTCTTCTTTCTACGCATATGGAAGTGAAAAGTCGGTATTGTGTTATCTTGGTCTCATTACACAAACTTTGCGATTTCTGGGTCAATGTGCATTAACACCAAAGAACACGACGAAATAAGCAAAATCCAAGATTCTTCTTTCTATGTAACTGGAACCCAAAACAACCTGTTTGGCTTTGTTTAGGCTTATTACATTTCGCTTTGCTATTTGTGGGGCAATGAACACGAAAGAACAATCGAAGCTCATCCGTCCTTTTTCTATTGAGATGGAAGCAAAACACCTATGCTTGTTTTGAGGTGATTACAAATATGTCACTCTCCAATTTTTGGGTGAATGTGCATTCTAACCCCAAAAACACCAATTTGGAATAAGCCCAATCAGAGCTTTATCATCTTTTTATGTAAATGGAAACCAAAAACACCTTTTTGCTTTGGTTGGGGGTGATTCTGGTGCACACCCAAAAAACACCATGCGAATTGAAATAAGCCCAATCAAAGCTTATTTGTCATCTTTCTACGCATATGGAAGCGAAAAGACGGTGTTGTGTTATTTTGGTCTCATTACACACACTTTGCGATTTCTGGGTCAATGTGCAGTAACACCAAAGCAGACGACTTGAAATAAGCGAAATCCAAGATTCTTCTCTCTATGAAGCTGGAACCCAAAACAACCTGTTTGTCTTTGTTTAGGGTTATTACACTTCGCTTTACTAGGGTTAGGGTTAGGGTTAGGGTTAGGGTTAGGGTTAGGGTTAGGGTTAAGGTTGAGGTTGGGGTTAGGGTTAGGGTTAGGGTAAGGGTTAGGGTGCGGGTGCATGAACACCGAAAGAGCAATCAAAGTTTATTCGTCCTCTTTCTATTGAGATGAAACCAAAACACATATGCTTGATTTGAGCTGATAACAAACATGCCACTTTGCGAATTTTGGGTGAATGTGCATTCTAACCCCCAAAACACCATTTTGAAATAAGCTCAATGAGAGCTTTGTCAACTTCTTTTTATGTAGATGGAACCCAAAACACCTTTTTGCTTTGATTGGGGGGTCTGAAACACCCAAAAACACCAATTTAAAATAAGCCCAATCAGAGCTTTTTCATCTTTTTTGTAGATGGAACCCAAAATACCTTTTTTCTTTGGTTGGGGGTGATTCTGGTGCACAGCCAAAAAACACCATGCAAATTGAAATAAACCCAATCTAAGCTTATTTGTCGTCTTTCTACGCATATGGAAGCGAAAAGACGGTGTTGTGTTATTTTGGTGTCATTACAAACACATTGCGATTTCTTGGTCAATACGCATTAACACCAAAGAACACGACTTGAAATAAGTAAAAAATAAGATTCTTCTTTCTATGCAGCTGGAACCCAAAACAACATGTTTGGCTTTGTTTAGGCTTCACTTTGCTAGGGTTAGGGTTAGGGTGAATGAACAATGAAAGAGCAATCCAAGCTTATTCGTCCTCTTTCTCTTTCTATTGAGATGGAACCAGTACACCTATGCTGGATTTGGGCTGATAACAAACATGTCACTTTGCCGATTTTGGGTTAGATGTAACCCAAAACACCTTTTTGGTTTCGTTGGTGGTGATTCTGAAGGGAAGGGGGGAGGGAATGTCGAAGAGGGTTGGGGGGGGATAGGAAGTTTTTCTAGGTAAAATAAGCCTCAAGGGGCAGAAGCAGCCTGTCTGCATGAAGTCCCCTCAACCAAGTACAATTTCAACAGCAGGAGAGGGGCCGGTGGTTTTGAACGTACAGAGCCAGCCAACGTGGTCAGTGCCCGCGCACGTGGAGAAACCACCCGGAAGGAAGCTATAACAATGGTGCTGCCTAGGAAAACTTAAATGCCCACAAGAAACCCTTCTCAGACTAGCATGGCGACCCCATGAGCACAGCCCAACGTGGGAGACCCCCCCAACACACACACACGCCTCACACACACTCAGACACAAGCACGCTGACCAGCAGAGGATTTCAGATTTTTACTTCACGCCACACGCAGACACTCAGAATTTGTTCTTCAGGACGCAGTAGCGCTGAAGATCCCCCAACTGCTCGGTTAAATCGGAGATAGCTCTCTCTCACACACACGCACAGACACGGAGATTGGAGCCCTGAGGAAGGGACAGACAAAGGGCCCCAAGGAAGCCTCCGGGGGAGCTAAAGAACGCGGCAAAGGGACCCCCTCGTTAGGTGGATCAACGCTGCTCCTTGGAGCGCCCGCTAAATCACAAGCCTCACAGCGCTCGGCAAATTGGGAAAAACCACGCAAGCAGGAAGGGACAGGGACAGCGCTCGAAAGTGGTGCCAGAAAACTTAAAGGGAGAGCCTCAAAACACGCTCCTCACTGTTAGTACAAGCGCAGTAACCTAAAAATTCAAGCACACCTCAGCGCGCACACAGAGTAGCGAGACACAAGTCGGAGTTTTTCCGGGAAGGAGAAAAATTTTCAATCGCTACTCCCAAACGTGAGGAGACACACACACACACTCCCCAGCGCACGCGGAAAGCAGTCTCTTTGAGCAAAAACAATAGAGCAATAGTTAAAGACAGTTTAAGAAGTGGGAAGGGGCTGGGGGGGTTAGCGGGAGCTTTAAGGAACGGAATAAGATGGCAACCAGTGTACCAGGAAATAAGATAACTCAGATAAAACAAAACAGCCAGCTAATAGTCGAAGCCAAAACCCAACCCCCCCCCCGACCAATTCAGCCTAGCAAAATACTTCCCCGTCTCTAGTCGGCAGCGAAGAGGACAGCCTGCTGGTGATCCTGTTGACTCGCGGCAAGACGATGATGAAGAATGAGGCCGGGGAGACGCTGGCGCCGCAGCAAAAGGCTGCTGAACATGCCCCCTCCCAGGCACCTGGTTGGATGCCTGCCGAGGGGCGTGGGCGCCAGCCAGGTGAGGCGGAGGCAGGGGGATAATGCCCCCTGCAAGGGGCGGTGCTCGGGCTCCCGCCCACAACCACTCCCCTCTCTTGCAGGGAGGAGACATTCACCCAAAAATTGCAGTTACATGTTTGTAATCAGCCCTAATCAAGCATATGTGGACGAATAAGCTTGGGTTGCTATTTCGGTGTTCATTCACCCTAACCCGAACTTATTTCAAGTCGTGTTCTTTGGTGTTAATGCGTATTGACCAAGAAATCGCAAAGTGTGTGGAATAAGACCAAAATAACACAACACCGTCTTTTCGCTTCCATATGCGTAGAAAGATGACAAATAAGCTTTGATTGGGCTTATTTCAATTCACATGGTGTTTTTTGGGTGTGCACAAGAATCAGCCCCAACCAAAGCGAAAAGGTGTTTTGGGTTCCATCTACATAAAAAGATGATAAAGCTCTGATTGGGCTTATTTCAAATTGGTGTTTTTGGGGTTAGAATGCACATTCACCCAAAATTTGCAAAGTGACATGTTTGTTATCAGCCCAAATCAAGTATAGGTGTCTTGGTTCCATCTCAATAGAAAGAGGATGAATAAGCTTTTATTGTTCTTTCGGTGTTCAGTCACCCAAACCGTAACCATAACCCTAACCCTAACCCTGACCCTAACCCTAACCCTAGCAAAGAGAAGTCTAATAAACAAAGCCAAACAGTTTTTTTTGGATTTCAGCTACATAGAAAGAAGAATATTGGATTTTGCTTATTTCAAGTCGTGTTCTTTGGTGATAATGCACATTGACCCAGAAATCGCAAAGTGTGTGTAATGACATTAAAATAACACATCACCGTCTTTTCGCTTCCATATGCGTAGAAAGACGATGAATAAGCTTTGATTGGGCTTATTTCAGTTCGCATGGTGATTTTTGGGTGTGCACCAGAATCACCCCCAACCAAAGCAAAAAGGTGTTTTGGGTTCCATCTACATAAAAAGAAGATGATAAAGATCTGATTGGGCTCATTTCAAAATGGTGTTTTTGAGGTTAGGATGCACATTAACCCAAAATTCGCAGATTGACATGTTTGTTATCAGCCCAAATCAAGCATAGGTGTATTGGTTCCATCTCAATAGAAAGAGGACGAATAAGCTTGGATTGCTCTTTCGTTGTTCATTCACCCTCACCCTCACCCTCACCCTCACCCTCACCAACCCTAGCAAAGAGAAGTCTAATAAACAAAGCCAAACAGTTTGTTTTGGATTTCGGCTACATAAAAAGAAGAATCTTGGATTTCGCTTATTTCAGCTCGTGTTCTATGGTATTAATTCATATTGACCCAGAAATCGCAAAGTGTGTGTAATGAGACCAAAATAACCCAAAACCGTCTTTTCACTTCCATATGCATAGAAAAATGACAAATAAGCTTTGATTGGGCTTATTTCAATGTGCATGGTGTTTTATGGGTGTGCAGCAGAATCACCCCCAACCAAAGCAAAAAGTTGTTTTGGGTTCCATCTACATAAAAAGAAGATGATAAAGCTCTGATTGGGCTATTTCAAAATGCTGTTTTGGGGGTTAGAATGCACCCTAACCCTAACCTTAACCCTAACCCCCACCCTTACCCTAACCCTAGCAAAATGAAGTGTAATAAGCCTAAACAAAGCCAAACAGGTTGTTTTGGATTCCAGCTTCATAGAAAGAAGAATCTTGGATTTCGCTTATTTCAATTCGTCTGCTTTAGTGTTAATGCACATTGACCCAGAAATCGCAAAGTGTGTGTAATGAGACCAAAATAACACAACACCGTCTTTTCACTTCCATATGCATAGAAAGACGACAAATAAGCTTTGATTGGGCTTATTTCAATTCGCATGGTGTTTTTTGGGTGTGCACCAGAATCACCCCCAACCAAAGAAAAAAGGTGTTTTGGGTTCCATCTACATAAAAATAATATGATAAAGCTCTGATTGGGCTTATTTCAAAATGGTGTTTTTGGTGTTCATTCACCCTAACCCTAACCCTAACCCTAGGAAAGTGAAGTGTAATAAGCCTAAACAAAGCAAAACAGGTTGTTTTGGGTTCCAGCTACATAGAAAGAAGAATTTTGGATTTCGCTTATTTCAAGTCGTGTTATTTCAAGTCGTGTTCAAGATGATAAAGCTCTGATTGGGCTTATTTCAAAATGCTGTTTTTGAGGTTAGAATGCACATTCACCCAAAATTCGCAGATTGACATGTTTGTTATCAGCCCAAAGCAAGCATAGGTGTTTTGGTTCCATCTCAATAGAAAGAGGACGAATAAGCTTGGATTGTTCTTTCAGTGTTCATTCACCCTAACCCTAACCCTAACCCTAATCCTAACCCTAGCAAAGCGAAGTGTAATAAGCCTAAACAAAGCCAAACAGGTTGTTTTGGGTTCCAGTTACATAGAAAGAAGAATCTTGGATTTCGCTTATTTCAAGTCGTGTTCTTTGGTGTTAATGCACATTGACCTAGAAATCGCAAAGTTTGTGTTATGAGACCAAAATAACACAACACCGTCTTTTATTTTCTTTTTATATTATATTTTTATTGGTTTTCAAATACAAAAACAAATTTATACACTCCATACATCTTAATTACTTCTTACTTCTCTTTTTTGACTTCCCTCAATTTGTCTACAATTCCTTCCCTATTACTTTTTACACATTTCTACCGTTTTAACCATTTCCCCTCACAGAGCTTCTTTAAAACTTACAAAGGTAATTAGATTATCACTAAGTTTTTGCATATATTGAATAAACTTTTCCCAATCTTCTGTAAATCTTTGATCTCGTCAATTCCGGATCCTTCTTGTCATTCTATCCAATTCTGCATAGTCGATCATTTTAGTTCTCCATTCTTCTATCGTAGGTAGCTCCTCCTGTTTCCATTTCTTGGCCATCAATATTCTTGCTGCTGTCACTGCATATAAAAATAACTTCTTATCTTTCTTGTTTATCTCATTACCTTGTTTATCTCATTACCTTGTTTATCTCATTACCTGTAATGCCTAGTAAGAATGCTTCTGGTTTCTTAACAAATGTATATTTCAACATTTTCTTCAATTCATTATAAATCATCTCCCAAAAGCATTTTACCTTCTTACATTCCCACCACATATGAAAAAGGTACATTTACATTTCCAGCATTTGTTACTTGTCTTATACATTTTTGCTATCTTCACAGGTGTTACATACTATTGGTACACCATTTTCATAACATTTTCTTTTCATAGAATCATAGAATCATAGAGTTGGAAGAGACCACAAGGGCCATCGAGTCCAACCCCCTGCCAAGCAGGAAACACCATCAGAGCGCTCCTGACAGATTAGAGAACTGGGCCAAAACAAACAAGATGAATTTTAAGAGGGAGAAATGTAAAGTATTGCACTTGGGCAAAAAAAAAAGAGAGGCACAAATACAAGATGGGTGACACCTGGCTTGAGAGCAGTACATGTGAAAAGGATCTAGGAGTCTTGGTTGACCACAAACTTGACATGAGCCAACAGTGTGACGCGGCAGCTAAAAGAGCCAATGCAATTCTGGGCTGCATCAATAAGAGTATAGCATCTAGATCAAGGGAAGTAATAGTGCCACTGTATTCTGCTCTGGTCAGACCTCACCTGGAGTACTGTGTCCAGTTCTGGGCACCACAGTTCAAGAAGGACACTGACAAACTGGAACGTGTCCAGAGGAGGGCAACCAAAATGGTCACAGGCCTGGAAACAATGCCTTATTAGGAACGGCTAAGGGAGCTGGGCATGTTTAGCCTGGAGAAGAGGAGGTTAAGGGGTGATATGATAGCCATGTTCAAATATATAAAAGGATGTCACATAGAGGAGGGAGAAAGGCTGTTTTCTGCTGCTCCAGAGAAGCGGACACGGAGCAATGGATCCAAACTACAAGAAAGAAGATTCCACCTAAACATTAGGAAGAACTTCCTGACAGTAAGAGCTGTTCGACAGTGGAATTTGCTGCCAAGGAGTGTGGTGGAGTCTCCTTCTTTGGAGGTCTTTAAGCAGAGGCTTGACAACCATATGTCAGGAGTGCTCTGATGGTGTTTCCTGCTTGGCAGGGGGTTGGACTCGCTGGCCCTTGTGGTCTCTTCCAACTCTATGATTCTATGGTCAATTTCTTTCAATACTTCTGTTACTGTGTTCATCGGGTCTTCCAGAGTTAATACTAAGTCATCCGCAACGGCTTTAACCTTATATTCTTTTCTGCCCACCGTTACCCCTTTTATCTGATCATTACTTCTAATTGCCTTTAAGAACACTTCCAGGACCGCGATAAACAACAATGGTGATAGAGGACATCCTTGTCTTGTTCCCTTAGTTATCTTTATATTTTCCGTCGTCACATTATTAACTATTAATTTAGCTCTTTGCTCCATATATATAGCCTTAATACCATTTAAGAATGATTGTCCCACCTCCATCATTTCACAATTTTTTAACATAAATTCCCAAGAAATATTATCGAAGGCCTTCTCTGCATACACAAATATTAACATCGCTTATTTGTCATTCTTAACACTCAGGTATTCCAAAATATTAATTATATTTCTAATATTATCTTTCATTTGTCTGCCTGGCAGAAAACCCGCCTGGTCCTTATTTATTAACTCCTTCAATACTTTTTTCAACCTGTTTGCTAATATATTAGCGAATAGTTTATAATCATTATTCAAAAGTGAGATCGGCCTGAAGTTTTTAACTTGATTTAAATCAGAGTCTTGCTTGGGTATCAAAGTGATGTACGCTTCTTTCCATGTTTCTGGTATTTCTCTGTTTGATAAGATATTGTTCATAACTTCTTTTAATGGAACAAGTAGGATGTCCTTCAGTTCTTTATAAAATCTTGCACTAAGTCTGTCCGGTCCAGGTGTCTTTCCACTTTTAAATTCTTTTATTGCATTTCTAATCTCCCGTCCCATCTTCTCATTTAGTTTACTTCTTTCTTTTGTCAGAATCTTCTGCACCCCTTTCTCTTTTAAATATTCTTCTATTTTTTTAATATTAACTTTTTCTTTTCTCTTTTTCTTTTCTCTGAGAGCCAGTGTGGTGTAGTGGATAAGAGCGGTGGACTTGTAATCTGGGGAACCAGGTTCACGTCTCTGTTCCTCCACATGCAGCTGCTGGGTGACCTTGGGCTAGTCACACTTCTCTGAAGTCTCTCAGCCCCACTCACCTCACAGAGTGTTTGTTGTGGGGGAGGATGGGAAAGGAGAATGTTAGCCACTTTGAGACTCCTTCGGGTAGTGATAAAGCGGGATATCAAATCCAAACTCTTCAATAAAGTATACTGGATTGGACTGGTTTTTAAAACTGAGCTGTAATGATAAATATTAATAACATTAATAATAACAACCATAATACAGTGGTGCCCCGCAAGACGAATGCCTCGCAAGACGAAAAACCCACTAGACGAAAGGGTTTTCCGTTTTGGAGGCGCTTCGTAAAACGAATCTCCCTATGGGGTTGCTTTGCAAGACGAAAAAAATCTTGCATCCCCCTGCGGGTTTTTTCCACTTTTTTCACCCTTTTCTTAAGCCGCTAAGCCGCTTATCAGCTGTTCCACTGATAAGCCGCTTAACAGCTGATCGCTGGAAGCCGCTTGACAGCTGTAGCGCTAATCCGCTAAGCTGTCAATGGGCTTGCTTCGCAAGACGAAAAAACCGCTAGACGAAGAGAATCGCGGAACGGATTCTTTTCGTCTAGCGAGGCACCACTGTAATAGGTGGAGGAATCACAGTTTATTGGTAGAGCACATGGTTTGTATGTTGTAAACAAATAAACTTCCAGGATAAAATCTCCACCTTAGAGAACTGGTGTCAGTCAGAATAGGTAATGGTCTTGCCTGACCTGGTACAAAGTAGCTTTCTATTATGTTCAAAGTACTTCAGGTTGGAACTGGCAGTCAGACCTCAACTGAAGCCTTTTAGGCTACATATATAGCCAAGCTTGTGAAGATTTCAAGAAGGTAAGGGTTTTTGTTGTTTTAAGAAAACTGCTGTCAGAGCCACCCGTCTGGTCCCAGCTCACAAGAGACCCAATTCCAATCCGGTTTATTTACAGAAAGTCTTTATTGAAGATCATGGTTGCGTTTACATTCCATCTTTGTGACTCTACGTCTGTACCGTTAGATCGCTGAAGTACCCTCTGAATCTGTCCCGCCTCAGCACCAATTTAAGAGGCTTGTGCTGGACCACCTCTTCCTCTCCTTCCTTTTCCGCAGGGTCTTTCTGCCCCCCTGGGTTCCCCCTCGCCGGGACTCGCCCGAGGCTGAATCCTCTGACGCCTCCGCCCCCCTCCTTCTCGCTTTGGGGCCGGGCTCCTCCCCAGGGCTCTCCTCACTTCCGCGCGCCTCTACATTTGAACTTGGCGCGCGTACGTTGCTTCTGACCTTTCTCTCGACCGCTACACTGCTCCCGGTGCTACTCTCCACCCCTTCCGGCTGAGCGTCCTGCTCCGATTTTCTCCCCCTGTCTCCTTCACGCTCTGCTCCCTCTGACACCCTGGTAACTCCACCCCCTTCACTCCGTTCCGGCTGAGAAGCTGGCTCCTGTGTCCTACTCCTACTGAGGCTTCTCCCTTCGCTCCCCTGTTCCTCCCTGCTTCCCCCTTGGTCCCCCTTTGGTCTGACCAGGGGGGCTCCCTTCTGGGAGTCTTCTGACTCACTGGACAAACTCATGGACGATCTTTGGTCATCGTCATCCTCCTCCTCATCTCTCTGGGATTCTTCCCCCTCGCTCTCTGTCTCCTCCCCCATCTGCTCTTCTCTCCCTGAAACCCTGACAACTGCTTTTTCTTTTTCTTGTTCCAGGCTGGCTGGAGCAGCCCATAACAAAAGCATCCCTGGTGGCAATTGCAGCATTTTGTTTCAAGGCCCCCTATCCCACAGTTCTACTGCAAAACATGGTGACTTTGGCCTGATCATCAAAAGTCTGGATGGATGCACATACTGGGAGCTCCACTAGCTCTTATTCCATTTCCAGGCACAAGTCAAAGTCCTCCCGGTCTGTCTGCTCCTTCGATTATGCAGGGGAGGTTTTCCTCACAGGGCTAAATAGGCAAAGGCAGTTCCAAACAGTACAACTTCCAAATCACAAGAAGAAAACAGGTTCTAGAAACAGGTTCGGCCTCTCCTAGATAGGTCCAAAGCCTCAGAGCTGTTTCTGGATTTGGATGCCAAAGTGGCACCACACAGTTAGGGGGCTGGTGTGCCAACTGTGCCACAAACTAGGGAATGCAGAGTTGGCTATTACCGGTACATTGGGACAGCAGATGCAGTTTGCCCAAAATTTACAGCTTAAGATGCTGACAAAAACCAGGCATTGGGAGGGAACATGTTACTCCAGAGCAAAAGCAACTGCACTGACTTCCTCATTCTTTGAGCCCAATTCAAGATGCTGCATTTTACATTAAAGATCAGACTTTAGCAATGACCTACATTTCCTTTTTACGGGTGTTTTTAAACACAGCATTGCCGCTGTCTTAACTGCTTTTATTTCTTGCTCTGCAATTCTGTTTAGTTTTGCAATTGTTTTATTGTATTTAATGTTTTTAAAGTTGTGAGCCATCTCAAACTTTTCTAAGGAAACACAACACTGTTGTGTGGAGCCGTCTTTGGGTTTGGTTCAGAAGCACCAGCTGATGGGAGAACGCAGCGACCAGACTGCAGTGGTGGCAGTGGGCATCTGGCTATTGTTCAAACAGCTGCATTGGCTGTCCACTTACTACTGAGTCCGGTTCAAGGTCCTTGCATTGCTTGACAAAGCCCCAAACAACTTGGGTCCAGGATACCCCAGCAACCGCCTGAACCCTTATCATACCCCAGTTCAATCACAGAGGTCATCTGCAGAACCATTGATGGTCATTCCTTGAGTTGTTGAGGCTCGTCTGACAAGAAGTAGTCGCGCCTTTGGTGTCACTGGCCCAGTCCTGTGGAACTCCCTGCTACAGGAAGGGGAATCGGCTGCTGGAACAGGAGCGGGACCAGAGGGTGTGGCCGGCTTCTGCCTCCAAGCAGAGCCCCAGGAGAATCTCGGGGGGACTCAACTGCTCCCGCCCCCCAAGTTTTGCAGTGGGTGCGGGGAGGGTGGCCGCGGAGGCAGCTCCAGGTCCCCCTGCGGGGAGGCTGTCTGAGGAGGGAGCGGGGCGGGGGGTGCTGCGTCTCTGGTGGGCTCGGCCTGGGACTCCAGCTCAGCGCGGGAACCTTGCCAGCCTCAGTTTCCTCAGCCGTAAAATGGGGTCGGGGCCAAGCCTCCATCCGGCCGCTGCCATGGTGACCGCCTCTTCCCGCCTCCCTCCCCCGCATGCAAGACAAACGCAGACACAGGAAGGCGGAGTGGGCGGGGCAAAGCGGGCCGCCCATTTTATTCCCTGCTTGCTCATCCAGGGGGCGCTCGCAGCCTCGCCCATTGGCCGGCGGCCCCGAGTCCGCTATTGGCCGCCCTAAGCATCCGTCTTGGGCTCCGTCCTTCCTGAATGGCCTTCCTCAGGGATCCCGCCCCTTGTCCTTTCCGCGACCCTCATTGGACCAGCCGCTGGCCTTGGCCTCCTCCTTCAGCTCGCGCAGGAAATTGTCATGCAGGCGCAGTCCACGCGTCAGGGCCGAGGCCGTGAGGTGCGCCGCTGCCCGGATAGGCCTTGCCTCGGCCAGCCGCTCCAGGAGCCTGTGGTCGTTCAGCAGGGCGAGCAGCAGCCGGCACAGGACCATCCTCGACACGAAAGGCAGGCGGCCTCCGCCGACCGAAGACTCCATGCAGGAGAAGGAGCCGCGTCGCGAGCGGTGATTGGGCGGAGCAGGCGCCGGGCAGGTCATGTGCTGGCCTATTGTCGGGATTGGCCGGGGGAGCTGAAGGCCGCGCGTGCGCCGTGCCTCACGTGAGTTGGTCTGCCTGACCATAGAGTAGTGGGTCCTGTGGGCGGAAGTGAACGCAGCTTCCGGGCCTTTGGCTAAAGGGCAGCTGAAGTCAAGACAGCTGTCGGGAGTAAGCCTGGACCAATGGTAGGGTGGGAAACCGCCTTCTTCATAGCTGTCAAGCATCCCTTATTTGGAGGGACAGTCCCTTATTCCAGCGCCGTGTCCCGCTGCTGTCCCGGATTGATGATGTCCCTTAAATTTCCCGGGTTTCAAAGAAAGCAGCTCCTCTCCCTCCCTCCCTGCCGGCCAGGGAGGAGGAAGGCTCCAATTGTGTTGCTTGGCTGCCCGGCCTCCTCTCACCAGCCTCGGCCCCTGGGAGCCCCTCCCCACCGGGACTGGCGGGAGCCTCGGGCCCTTCCACCGCCATCCTCCTCGCGGTCGCCAAACTGAGCTTCTCTGCCTTGGGCCTCCGGATGAGATGGGCAGCCTGGCGTGGCCTATGAATTGCTGAGGAGCCTTGGGAGGACAGCGAGGGCAACCACTGAGAAAGCAGTTCAGAGAGAGGAGGAGGAGGCGCAGGCAGGTGTTCCAAGGGCTACAAGGGAAGGACTGCAAGCGCTTCTCCCATAGATTTGTAGTGGTAGACTAGCATAGATGGTCTGATCTGTGGGTTTATTTCGGGCGCTATTCCCCCCCCCCACTTCCTCCCGCCCCAACTGATGGAATTGAGAGCTGCAGATGGAGCACGAGAGAAAAGATACAGAACTGCAGCAGCATCTTCGTAGCTTGGACTTCGTTTTGCGCGAAAAGTGGTTGCTGCTTGTAGTTATTTAATTGCAGTGTTTCATCAGCTGGTGTCTTGAGCAGCAACCTCTGGAAACAAAGGGCTAAAAACCGGCGCTGCTCTCCCAAATTATCTGGTCCCTTTTAACTTCGTATTTCAGCTGGTTGACTAAAATCCCTTATTTTGGCTGCTGATCCCTTATTTTCAAGGCTGCTGGTCCCTTATTTTCAAATCTGTAAGTTGACAGCTATGTTTCTTGGAAAACTTACCAACAAACTGAAACTGATACGGTGACAAATAGAAGAAGACGCCTTCACCCTGTATGGCTCCCTTCTATCACATTCACATCCCAAGAAGACAATGACAAGAATCTACCAACAGCAAAGGAATCCCTCTGGCTAACCTGATTCAAAAACACCCCCAGCCCCCACTCACACACCCATGGCCAACCCCAACCTCTCCCACCACCAAAGGAACACAAGCGAATAGTAAAGAGAACCTGCACAAACGATGCTGACGCCAAACCCCACAAATGTAAAACAGAAACATCGCCACCTGACCCTAACCCCACCCACCATGGCCCCCTCCACCTCTTTCCCCCTTTTCTTTCTAATGTAACACTACTGTCTCAAAAAATGAAACTGATCTGTAGAATATGTAACTTGAAAAAAGAGACATTGCACATACTTTTGTAAATCAAGAAATATTTAATAAAAATACGCTTTAAAAAACATATATTTGCTAAAAACTTTTCTGTGTCATTTTCTGTAATAGTTAGCTGATGTCCTCTGTAATTTTAATTCTTTTTTACTGTACATTTATAATAGTTGTAAAAAGCTTTGGGACTTTATTATGAAATTGCTGTATGAAAGAATGTTTTCTTAATTAAAAAAACTATTAAAAAAACAAAACAGCTAAGGTCACCTCAGCGCTTTCTCTCGCAGCAGCAGCAGCAGCCACAGCAGAGGACCCTGCAGGGTTGTTGTGCGCATTCCTCTCCACAGCCCAACCTCCAGCTGCAATTGGGTCTCATAAGGCTGGCCTGGTTTGTGGTGGGAATCCGTCTCTCAAACCGGTTTGCAGGAGGCGGCAGTCGGAGTGAGCTTCATTACTGGGCTGTTGTAAGCTGCTCCCTTCCAGCTCAGGCTCTGGTAACGAGTTGTGCTGTGATGGGGAAAAGGTGATATATATATCACCTATATATATTTTACATATATGATATGTGTGTGAGTGTTGGCCCAAACCATGTAATGCCATGTGAGTTCGGAAGACAGGCCTCCTCTGAGCCCGTCAGTGTGGTGGTGGTGGTGGGGATCCACTGGTTCCCAGTTGCACTTATTGTACAATCCTGGATTTCTCACCTGATTTCTAAACTTGTGAAGTGCCCTGAGATCTTGTGATGAATTGCGGAATATAAATCAAACAAACAAACAAACAAACAAACAAACAAACAAACAAATGCTTCTTGGTGTTAGAGATACAATCCATGTAGATATGTGCCTTCTCACAACGCACAAACATAGCTCCAAAAGTGATAGCGGCTAATAGCAGCCTTTTAAAATTTAAATGCCCCCGCCCTTTAAAATTTAAAGGGAATAAAATCTCCTTGTCATGGAAATGCAGTTCCTCCTAGGTAGGATTTTAGTTATCTTAAATATACTGTCAAGACCAGAGATAAGTAGTAAGGCACCTAAGACGTATCACTTTATTGATTTAATTAATTCTACAGGAGCAGGTCAGCAACTCCAGGTCAAAACCCAAAGGCCCCAGGCCTCGAACATATGCATTGCCAACCCTTTTATACAATTTTGTAACTTGTAAAAAATACCAAATGTGTCAAAGCAATGAAACGAATGTGTGCACATCAATTTTATCTCTGTTAATAGCAATATCCTGAGGAGATTTCACCCCTCCCATACCCAAGAATCTCCTGATCATCTCCTGAGGTCTCTGCTGACTCTACAGAGAGGAGGAGCAATGTACTGCTCTCTACTTAATTAGTCAAGTGAGTGAGTCTCTGTGTGTGAGAGAGAGTCAGTGTGTCAGAGAGAGAGTGCAAGAGATAGTATTTAGAGATAAGATTGCTGCTAAGAGCAGCTGCAGGCACTCAGAGTAGCATTGATGTATGCTCAGAATATTTAGCTCTGTATATAGTTTGTATTATAGCTGTAGTTATAGAATAAAAGAAGATACTTTACAGAGCTGCTCTCCGAGTGGTTTATACTCTGCAAGACTCTGCAAAACGCTGCTGCGCAACGACTGCATTATTGAGACAGTGAATCCGGTGCTCTCAGCTCCAAGCTGTGAGTCCACAGCACTGTGACCAGTTCCTGTGGGAAAGGAGGTCTCTGGCAGTGCTACCCAGCTCGCACAGCCCAGTCGGGGCTGTAGTGCATGAGTCCAGTTGGTACACTGGCTCAAGGGCGATGCTGACATATCCTGTATTGATGTTTATATCTGTTTATCTTATTGATACATTAGCCTCTGCCATGTCTTTACCCTCTGAAGGTTGTGGATTCTCCTTGTTACCGGAAAAATCCGAGGGCTCCCTTGGACAAAAAGTAAAGACACCAACCAGAGTAAATTGAAGCAAATCAGCAGCCTGTAGGCTTGGTCTTTATTGAAGAAAGACTGTCACGACAGGGTACTCCCCTCACTTGCAGGTGAGAGGAAAGACACAGAAAAATGGTGTGCAAGGTCTTATAAAAACTTTTGGAATTCCCATCCTGTAAGTCAAGCCCACCCCCAGAAACATCATGCATACATTACAGAAAGGAGGGGTTGAGGGAGGGGTGGTGGTGGTAACCTGAGTGTCCTGTCACCTGGCTGGTTCCCTTCTCTCCCCCTCCCCATGAGTCACTTCCAGGAGACAAAGGGGAGTTGGCAGTTTCCTGCCCCCAGAGGGAAGATCTGATCATTGTCCTTTGTTTCAGTCCATGCTGAATCCACTTCCATATGCAAGTTCTTTGTGATCTTGATTGTCTTCTGTCTAGGACCATCAGGGTTGGCATAGCAACTGGGCAGGGCTCCTGTGGATGTGCTGGTATGGTGAAGGGATTATGGCTGCCCTGTATCAAACCTTCCCCATTTTGTAGTCCTTCCTTCATGGAGTAAAATAAAAGTAGAACAGTGCAAATCCGATGTATGGTTGATTTTCTATGAATTTATAACAGAAGCGTAGCGTATGTAGTGTGTGAGTGTGAGTGTGTGTGAAGTTTGTACAAACTGGATGATTGGGGGGGGGGTTCCTGCTACACCCTCTCAAATTCATAGAACACCTATATTGCCACTAGAAGAAGTTGTTCAAGGACATGTCAGCAGGATTGCTGCTCTTGAGGGACAGGCTCATCGGACTTCCTTGAGTGGGAATTGACCTCCTGAGGGTGACATGAACGTGTTCCTCATCAACAGCACCTGGAAGAGCTACCCAAAGGTAGATGTTGGTCTATGTCCCACCGTCTCCGCACTGGCCCACCACCTAAGGATACCAGCTGCTGCAGCATCTGGCTAGGTTGGCTAAGCAATGGATATTATGTTTATTTCAATGAACTGAATAGTCATGGGGGCATGGAGAGTATTAACAGCGCTTGGTTTATTTTTTTAGTTGCTAATACTGTTTTATAGATTATAAATGCTTTGTTAATCATATAATATGACTTTTGCTGTAATTGTAATGTTTAGCATATTTTTGTTGCCACTTTGTTAATACATTGGTACCTCAGGTTACAAACACTTTGGGTTACAAACTCCACTAACCTGGAAGTAGTACCTTGGGTTGAGAACTTAGCCCCAGGATGAGAACGGAAATCGCGCACCAGCGGGAAAGCATGCCTCAGGTACCACTGTTGTGTTTTCTAGGCTGTAATTGTTTTTACTGATGATTTGTTAGGCTGAAAGAGCTGCTCAATGCCCCAATGCTGGGTCTGAATACAAAACACTGAAAACTTGGGGAACCTACAGCCCAGATCTCCTACAAACCCAAAGGAGCAGCAATCTTATCTCTTTCAGAAATGTTACTAAAAATAGCCTAACTGCATAGACAAGAGTCAATGTGAAAGCTGTGCAAACATTCTTTCTTCTCTTCTCTCCATTCTGGGAGATTAGACGACTTCCAGGTGCACACAGGACTCAGCATTCTCAGTGAGGCCAGTTTGAGAGAAGAGAACATGCTGTGGCTGGGTTGCAGTTTACTGCTGGCGGCTCTTGCAGGTACAATCCCCCCCCAAAAAAAAATCTGGACAGTTTATCTGCCCAAGAATAGTCATGAAATGTTGGGTGAGGATGAACAAAACTGCAGTACAGAAGCTGGAATGCAAATCCACTGCCATCAATCCAGAAGAGGGCTAAGATTTCAGTGTGCAAGTAGAGGTGTCCTGGCAACAG